>NC_133769.1:251479960-251519807 GCF_003597395.2 Chelonoidis abingdonii
GTCGATTTGCGGCCACACTAACCCTAATCCGATATGGTAATACCAATTTTAGCGCTACTCCTCTCGTCGGGGAGGAGTACAGAAACCGATTTAAAGAGCCCTTTATATCGATATAAAGGGCTCGTAGTGTGGACGGGTACAGCGTTAAATCGGTTTAATGCTGCTAAAATCGGTTTAAACGTGCAGTGTAGACCAGGCCTCATTCTCAAATTCCTGGATTTTCTTGTTTCACTCTACTAAGCAAAGCGGAATTATCAGAGGACAATGCATATTTTAAACTCATGTGTTTTCAGCAGAATAATAAAAACTAACATATAGACTACAATATTGTATTTAAAAACACAATTCTAATACAAAGGTTTATCTGCCATCTCAGTTTTTATATTTCTGTTTCTAGCATAAATTTTTTTTAGAAATAAGAGGCACTTGCTTTCTTGCCTTTTTTCCTCTATAATATGGTATCACATTTCTCTGTACTTCTGCTCAGTATATTAGGTTTTTATCTACAGTAATATAATTCACAAATAATTTACAGTAAAATTCAAAATGTGAAACAGAAGTACTGGAGAGGAGAGACTATCATTTATGCTGAGCAATATCATAATTTATTAAAAGACCAAGAGGTCGGATATGGCTTCTGATTAACACTGATGAACCTGATTCCTAAAGACTAATACCCTGAATGGGAAACTGATACCTTTATGCATGCAGTCTACCCAAGGTATTCTCATTAAAACAATTTTTTAAAATGTTATAATCTTCACTTTGTGTCAAGATATTGAAGGCTTTCCATATCTGATTAAAAATATTAAATGAGGTATTGGACTACATTAAAAATCAACCTTTTTCACATATTGAAAAGTAATGGTCTATAATTTTTATTCATGTGCTTTTATTTCCAGTTAATGATAATTGTACCACAGACAACTTTCTGGCCTGTTCAACTGAAAACCTACAGGTATATAACAAAGAAGAGATTGTACAACAGAAGAGACAAACTTCATATAACACCACTTCCCATTTTGTATTTTTTAATTTGATCCTAAGTTTGACTGTTTTATCATCTGTTTATTTTTCTAGCTGATGGGTCCTATAAACTGGTAAATGTGCAAGCAAGAGCACAGTTGTTAGATCTGGGACACAGCAGTATTGCCAAACTCGAGCATTCAAAAATCATGACTCAGACCTCAAAAATTGAGGAGATTGTTTACAGATCATGAGTGTGACAGTTTCGATCACAGAAACCCCCTTGGGAACTGCCAGCTGATGTGCCAAAACTACTTCTGCCCTTACTTTCCCTGTCAACCTGGGAATCCAGCACCCTGTCTTGTTGAGCCAGATATGCCAGTCTGCTCCAACACAGACCCAGAGTCTGAACCACATGCCCCAAAGCTGCAGACTTAACTGAAAGCAACTGACAGAAGTGTTCCTGTCTTTAACACTCAGATGCCCAACTCCCAATGGGGTCTAAACCCCAAATAAATCCGTTTTACCCTGTATAAAGCTTATACAGGGTAAACTCATAAATTGTTTGCCCTGTATAACACTGATAGAGAGATATGCACAGTTGTTTGCTCCCCGACGTATTAATACATACTCTGGGTTAATTAATAAGTAAAAAGTGATGTTATTAAATACAGAAAGTAGGATTAAAATAGTTCCAAGTAGTGACAGACGGAACAAAATGAATTACCACACAAAATGAATTACCACACAAAATAAAATAAAACACACAAATCTAAGTCTAACGCAGTAATAAAACTGAATACAGATAAAATCTCACCCTCAGAGATGTTTCCATAAGTTTCTTCCACAGACTGGACGCCTTCCTAGTCTGGGCACAGTCCTTTCCCTTGGTACAGCCCTTGTTCCAGCTCAGTTGGTAGCTAGGTGATTTCTCATGATGGCTGCCCCTTTTTCTCTGTTCCAAACATAGGCGCCGACTCCATGGGTGCTCCGGGGCTGGAGCACCTACAGGGAAAAATTGGTGGGTGCTCAGCACCCACTGGCAGCCAAGCTCCCTGCCCCGCCCGCCCCATCTCACCTCACCTCTGCCTCCTCCCCGAACGTGCTGTGTCCCCGCTTCTCCTCGCAGTGCTTGCCACCTCAAAACAGCTGTTTTGTGGTATAACAAGCTGTGGAAGGGAAGGGGGAGGAGTGGGAACACAGTGCGCTCAGGGGAGGAGGCGGGGAAGAGGCAGGGCCAGAGCAGGGATTTGAGGAAGGAGTCCAATGGGGCAGGGAGGGGGCAGAGCTGGGGCGGGGACTTTGGGAAAGGAGTTGGAATCGGGGTGGGCAGGGCCAGGGTGGAGTCAGGGCGAGGGGTATCAAGCACCCACTGGTACCAGGAGAAGTTGGCATCTCTGTTTCCACCCACTTATATATCTTCTGCATAAGGCAGGAATCCTTTGTCCCTCTGGGTTTCCACCCCCAACTTCTCAATGGAAAAGCACAAGGTTAAAGATGAATTCCAGTTCAGTTGACATGATCACATGTCACTGTAAGATTTCATTACCCACTTGCCAGCACACATGTAGACAGGAAGACACAAGTAAAACAGAGCCATCTACAGACAATTGTCCTGGTTAACGGGAGCCATCAAGATTCCAAACCACCATTAATGACCCACACTTTGCATAATTACAATAGGCCCTCAGAGTTATATTTCATATTTCTAGTTTCTGATACAAGAGTGATACATTTATACAAATAGGATGACCACACTCAGTAGATTATAAACTTTGCAATGATACCTTACAAGAAACCTTTTGCAGGAAGCATATTCCAGTTACATTATATTCATACTCATTGGCATACTTTCATAAAATTATATAGAGTGCAACGTGACAATGAGATTTTTGAAAAATTTAATAAATCACATTGTTTTTCATCTTTTCTGATTTTTTCGCCTTTAGAGGATGCCCATACCCAACTTGTGAACAATCACCTCAAATTCAAAATAAAACTTCAAATGCCCACAGAAAAATGTTGTCCTCCCTGTTCTCTATGAGAAGATGGACTCTATTCAATTTTACCCCCTGCGATGCAAGGAACTACCACTCCCTTTCCATTTCCCTCCATAACTGGACAGGCTAGAGAGCTGCCCATTTCATGGTCCCCCAGTCTCCTACCTACCCTCCTACATTCACTTGGCTCCCATATTTCCCTTCCTTTCCCTCATAGTCTTCTGCCTTTCACACTCTTCCTACCTGCCACATTTCCCTGTGCCCCCTCAATTTCCTCCTGACCCTAATTCCCCTACACACTCCCTCTTAGGCGTTATGTAGGCTAGAGTAAAAAGTGTGTTAGAATGGATTATCTAACATGTTTGAACTAACGAGTTTTAAGAATCTAGTGTAAACAAAGCAGTGTGTATTCTTTAACATGTGCTAAACTGATCAACTTAAATTCCCTAGGCTTTAAAACTAGATCAGCTTATCACATGTTAAAGAATACACTGCTTTTTCTGCACTAGTCTCTTAAAACATGCTGGTAAGATGCATTATGCAACACACTACAACATCATACCTTTTATTCTAGCCTAGACAAAGCCTCAGTCTGCCTCTTGCTTACCATACTTCCCTGCGCCAATCCTTTGCCTCTGTTCTGCTCTCCATGTACCTCTGCATGCCCTCAGTGTGCTTTCTGCTGCCCATATTTCTCTGTCCCCTTATAGTTTCCTGCCCTGTTTCTTAACACATTCCTCTTCCCAATTTCCCTCACAGCCTCATTTCTGGCCCCAGCCAGGCCCTCACATGGTGATTAAGAGATTGCCATCTCCTGAGAACAGCCTGACTTCAGCCCCATTGGAGAAAATTGGAGCATCATTTTCCTCCGCAAAGGGTAAAAGGACATGATGGCTACCGTGCCAAGGGCACCTCTGATTTCAGTCCTATTGACAGTAATGGGAGATGTTGCCATTTTGGGTAGAGGGCAAAACTTTGCAATATTGAAAGCAGAAATAAAAAATTCATTGAGATGCCTAAACCCCCCAATATCTTGAGATGTTTGATAAAATTGCAAGAGCTTGAAATATTGAAACAGAAAGAGAGAAGGGATTACAATTTAGAATTGATAGGCGCTGTGCATGGAGGATGCATGAGGCAAGATACTACAGACCAGGGCCTCAGGACTTGGAGCTATTTTGGGTTGAATAGCCTATCAGCTTTGATGAATACGTCTCCCCGCAGTGACACCCAGGTGCAGAGAATTTCTCTGCACTGTTTGTGATAGAAAATGCTAGCATAAGATAAAGCAAAACGCATGTGAATAATATTTAAACCCACAGACCCGTAGCTTTGGATCACATGAAATGGCCATACCATCTTTTCAACATTTTGAGTCCATCTCAAAACCCTAACACAGATCTCTGTGATATCCCACTAGACATTTTCCTCCAACTCAATATATCAGAATTTTTCAATTTTTAAGAGTGTTTTGGCCATTTTTCAGACCACCAGTCCCTCTAACCAGCTAATTTGATTTCAACTAAAATTTCATGTGACATGGTATCAAATTATTAAATTTCAAGTATATTACATCTTGTCCCACTCACCCACTAATTCTGTAATTCTATAAATTGGACAGTTAATTACCAGAATCATCCCAGTAAGTTTCCATAATGCCTACTGAAGCCAAAACTGAAATTTGAAACAAGCAAGTGACTCTTTACTGGCACCTCTGCAAATCAATCTTAAGGAGAAAATTTGAAAGAGCAAGACAGTGCATATGCTTCTGCTATTCCTTGAACACCCCCTCATTTGGGTATCCAAGCATGTGTTTGCACCAGAAAATCAGGGAATGACATGACTAACTGGGCAGCAGCTCATGCCATTACCTGAATTTCTATGTATAAACAGGAGAGTTTGTGAGTGCAAAGATATTTTGTGTGGTCAACCCATTCCAGGGGCTCTTGAAAATTTGACTCGAGTCTAAATCTACCACTTTTCAAGGCCAACAAATCACTTCACTTTTGCTTTGAATTGGTGGATAATTTACTTAGAGAAAATAATCGTGTAGTTTGGAGTGCCTGAGAGAACTGACTGAGACAATGCAATTGCTTTCATAGAGATTTGGTTTCCTAAAAATTAAAGTGGCGTACAGCAGGCAACCCAATTTTTGAAGAATAGGTCTTTCAGAATCCCAGTGAGAAGGCAGCAAATGAAGGGAGATCCTAAAAGCACTCATTTTCCAACATGAGAGACAGAAACATTGGAACAGCTAAATAAACATCCTACCTTTAAATAAGAGGAACAAGGTCACTATCTCTGCTCTAATGTAGTCCCAGCCCTTCAGGCCAAACAGAGAAAATACACCAGATCTATAAGTGGTGTAATTGGCATAGCTCCACTAAGTTTCAATTTACACCATCTGAGCATGTGAAACTAGTAAAAGAGGCCTCTGACTTTACTTGGCAAACTTAAACACAACAACCCACATATGGTCTGCCACTTTTATTTTATTTTATTTTTTTAAACGCACCAAAACAAACAAACAAACAAATAAATAAATAAAATCGCAGAAAGCAGTGTTCTGATGAAATCTGAAATTTCCCCAAAACAAAGGATAAGTCACACAGAGCAGATAACAGAAATGTTGCCTGTAAGCTTTTTGTTGCAAATGGTCAAATTTGCATGTTAATTATTTTTTTAATAAGAAGATGACTCTTGAGGAAATATATCGTGTATTTTTGTCTTAATCTCTTTATAAATCATTTTGAAACTGAGACAATTTCTATGAAAGCTAAAAATATGAATAGCCAATACCATTATTAATCTCTTATCTGTGTTATAATAACAACATTGATTATATAAGTTATTTACATGGTGTAGCTGTTTTGACATTGTGAAGGCCTGTGGAACTATTCCCGACCATTTGGCACAGTCCAATGAATGCTGAAGGGAGAAATCAATTAAAATATGGCAAAATCTAGAAGTAATATGCAGGATTCTTGAACAAGTAAATTAAATTTTATGTCACTATGGTTTCCTCCAGAACCTAGGCTTAGATAGCCAGAGAAATTTCTAGTGATTAATATGCCATAATTTATGTTAACTGAACATTTGCACCTGTAAAATGTGTTTCAGATCTGAAGACAACATGATTTTCAGATCTGAAGACAACATGGTATTTATCTCAGATACCTTTTTGATGTAACTATTGGGTTACTATTTGCAGTGTATGACATTCCAATTTAAAACAAAAGGCTTTAAACAAAAACAAATATATAAAAATGTTTCAAAAGAGGTGTACTTTGCCAAATAAGCTGGTATTTAAACTTTGCAATGTCATGAAATATTTCAAAATGCTTACCTCTTCTTGCTTGGGAACGTTAAATTTTGCCATCTTGGTCTTGGCCATAGCTGGGTCAGGCTTATTAGAAGGTACTCCCCTATATGATGTACAGTGCTTGTTAGCTTCTGCTGATAACTTTAGCTTTGGAGACTCATCAGGAGCCTGATCTTGACCATCCATTGGTCTTACATAAGCCGTTGGTTTCTGTTGAATTATATTAGGCTTTGAAGCAAGCGAAGAAGGGAAGTTCTGAACACAGTGCCCAGTGCTGGGTTTTGCTGGCCTTTCTTGAGCCTGAGATCCTGCTTCTACACTGCAATTTAATTTGGACTGCTGCTGTGCTTTGCTGACACTGTCTCCAAGCATGGATCTTAAAGTACCTTGTTTTGCAGCACTGACAGATGACGAGGTGGGACTTGATGCAAAGTGTTTAAGCTTTTCCAGACTGGTTTTTTGGTTAGCCATTTTGAAGTCACTGTTGTGTGACTCAAGCAATCTGTGCCCATGCTTGCTTGCCGTCTGCTGGCCATCAGAAGCATTGTGCCCAGATTTCTGCCAACCCATTGTGGGGCTCTTGCTTTGCTGACCAGATAGAGCTGCTGGTATGGATGATGAAGTGCTGCACATGGAAGGCTGAGGCTGTGGTCTTGAATCTACAATAAAATGTTCATCAGTTTTGTTCACAGGTGCCTGTTGAATCCCAGGTTTTGGAACTCCAACAAGATGACTCTGGTTGGATCGATCCGTCAATAAGTCCTTCATTTCATCATAGTTGCCTAATGTATTCTGGATACGATTTGAGAGCTCATCCCCCTTGTTAGTCTGCAAAACAAAAAAAAAAAAAATCAAACTAACATTCTGTAACAATTAAAGTAAAAGAAAATAATTCCATTTATGTTTCACTCCTTACTGAAGCAGCACCACCTTATACAGTAACACAGTTGAGGAATGAGATCGAAAATCCTTATTGTCTCTGAAGACACTTGTCAACATCTTAAATCTACCCTGAACTGGAAAAGCTATAAAGGGCCTCAGAGTATATAAAAAAGAAATCTATCGCTGGTATCACACTGTAATTAAAATATATTACCTGAAAACTAGAAAATTTATTATTGCGGCTATGCAGAATGATTTGGATTAAATCTGGTCATAATAAAGAAATTTCCTTTGTTGAGTGCCAAGTATTGAATTGAGGCCTACAAGGTGCTTAGGCAGCAGCATTAACTACTGCATCACAGCAATGCACTGATGTGCTGCCTCTGACCAACAGCCTTAGTACTGAAGGCCTACAAGCCCCACAGCACTCAGGCCCCTGATTAGATGGACAGGCAGCACTTTCATTCACTAACTGGACTATATAAAGGCCTGAACAGGAAGAGGAAGCTGTCTGAGCCCTAGACTAGTGCCTGCTGGTTGCTCCTCAGACTGCCTTGCCTTGCTGCTTCACCTTACCCTACCTTGTTGCCTCATCCGACCTCACCTTCCCAACCCACTAATCTGGCTTCTTGGATTGAGTCTTCCGGCTACTGACCCCTGCAAGAACTCTGACCATGGTCCCAGACAGCCTCTGACATGGACTGATCTGCTGGCTGTCTGACCATTTGCACATACATTACTACTCTGGACTGTCCCCTGGCCCACCTGGCACTAAATCCTTGTAGTCCACAGCAAACTTCCCTTTCAAGACATGGGTCAGGCTTCAGCCATGAATGAAAATACTACATTCCTGATTTCCTCCAGTATGTGTTCTTTACAGAAATCTACACATAGAAGAAAAGGGAGGCAATACAATAGCTTAAGAAAGTACTAAATTCACCAGTCAGCCTACTGAATATTCTGAGCGGAGCCTAATATCAACAAGGTTTCTTAAGGAAAGAAAGTTAGCTAATCAGACATGGGAAAAATATTACTGACTCATGTTTCTACTTCTCTGAAAATAGCATTTCTGACAGAATTCTCACTCCTGGGTCTTAGCTCTTTTGCAAAAAAAAATAGGAAGAATTTTCCAAGTTCTTAACATTTTTTGGCAGTGGTAGCAAGATGGAATACAAGCAAGTTGCCTTTTCCATCCTCCCAAGGGTGGAATGTGCTATCATCTGAGCCTAGCCACAGTCTTTGAACAGGAGGCAAAAGCTCCCCAAAGAAATAAGACAATCAATAAAAATAATTGAAAACTATTGTCTCAAGAAGTTAATTGTAAACAAAGGTATAAACATTAACATCACCGCCTCATAGATTCTTCCAAACTCTGCACAGAAGCAGGTGAGTGAGTGAGAATCCTGTCAGGCTACCTTCACAGAAACGGGAATAGAAGTCAGTAATTTTCTGCTTTTCCTTCACCAGTGGTAAAATCCTGATCCCACTAAAGTCAATGGCAAAACACCCATTGACTTCACTGGGAGCAGGATTTAACCTCAGGATTCTTGCTCCTGGAGAGAGAAGCAGCTCAAGGGAAGAACATTACAAGAATCTAAATAAATCTGCAACAGGCAACAGTAATCAGGCCAATACCAACCATGGAGAGGAAGGTGGGGTTTTTTGGCATGCTTTTTATAAATTTAAATATAATTGGCTTAAATTACTCACATACTGAAAAAACCAAACATGCTAGGGGAAAGGAGAATTGGTACTCCCCTAACTCAGAAACAGTATCTGCATCACTGAAACAGGATTTCCTCCTAGAAGCTGAATTCACTTACTTAATAATGCCTTAGGGATGTGTGGAATGAGGGCCACGTAGCTGCCTTGTCTGTTTGCAAGGGACCCTTCCCCAGGGCAAGCTGTACAGGCAGTAATAAAGTTGAACATGCTTTGCATTGGCTTTCAGAGCAGCCAGGTGATAGATATGCAAAATGCAATCAAACTACAATTTTTTTAATGGATCACTTAGTCACAGTATTGCCCAGTGGAGTAAAATAAAAAAAAAATTGGGAGGATATTTTTAAAGATTTAATCCACTCCAGTTAGAATGCTGAGAACTGTTTGAGCCTAGGGAGAACAGCATTGTGGGGCACACATGGGTGGAAAGAACACTGGCAAGTTGTGAGGCTGACTACGGTGGAAATTTGTCACCACCTCCAAGAGCAGTCTCAGTTGAGTCTGAGAGTATGGCTACACTCGAAACTTCACAGCGCTGCCGCGGGAGCGCTGCCGCAGCAGCGCTTTGAAGTGTGAGTGTAGTCGCAGCGCCAACGCTGGGAGAGAGTTCTCCCAGCTCTGCACGTATTCCACATCCTCATGGGGTTTAGCTTGCAGTGCTGGGAGCCGTGCTCCCAGCGCTGCGGCACTGTTTACACTGACGCTTTACAGCGCTGTATCTTGCAGCACTCAGGGGGGTGTTTTTTTCACACCCCTGAGCGACAAAGTTACAGTGCTGTAAAGCACCAGTGTAGCCATGGCCTGAGGCATCACACTGTAAAACTTGGAATAAGATGCAATAGACATGAGAGCCTGAGGCTCACTCTCTCTACAAGCAGCAGTCACTATCACACTGAATTTGAGGTCACAGATATTTGGTGCCTTTAAAGGAAGTTTTCAGTAGCTTTGTCAGGACCACAGTAACTGACTATGCTCAAAAAGGAACTACCAGTCCTCAAAGTTTAGGCAGTGCTCAAGCTCAAACGGTAACACCTGACCATTGGTGGTGGGACTGGCTTGTGTTCCATCCCTTATGGCCCAAAACTCTAAATGACAGTTGGGAATTCTGTCTGCCACCTTTTGGAAGCTGGGATCACAGGAATGAAAGTCCTAGCAGATGGTATTTTCAGACAAATTATGTTTGTGTCATTCATAGCAAATAAAAAATAAACTGTATATGCTGTCATGCTAAAGAACAGGCACCTAGATTGGACTCATGATACAAACATATTTAGCGTGTAGCTAAATATGACTGGGCAACAAAATTGGCAGATGAAATTCAATGTTGGTAAGTATAAAGTAATGCACATTGGAAAACATAATCCCAATTAGACATACAAAATGATAAGATCCAGCAATCTTGGAGTCATTGTGAATGGTTCTCTGAAAACATCTGCTCAATGTGCAGCAGCAGTCAAAAAAGCTAACATGATATTAGGAACCATTAGGAAAGGGATAGGTGAGACATAAAATATTATAATGCCACTATATAAATCCATGATACCCCCACACACAGATTGAGTATTGTGTGCAGTTCTGGTTGCCATATCTCAAAAAATATATATTAGAATTGAAAGGGCAACAAAAATGTGTAGGGTTATGGAACAGCTTCCAGATGAGGAGACATTAAAAAGACTGGAGCTGTTCAGTTTAGCAAGGAGACAACTAAGGAGGGATATGATGGCAGTCTATGAAATCATGGATGGTGTGGAGAAAGTGAATAAGGAAGTGTTATTTTCCACTTCATGTAACACAAGAACCAGAGATCACTTAAAAAAAATTAACAAACAGCAGACTTAAAACAAACTTAAGGAAGTGCTTCTTCACACAATGTATAGTCATCCCATAGCAGGGGATGTTGTGAAGGCCAATCGTTTTACTGGGGCTGAAACAAGAACTAGATAAGTACATGGAGAATAGGTCCATCAGCGGCTATTAACCAAGATGGTCAGGGATGCAACCTCATGCTCTCGGTGTCCCAAAGCCTCTGACTGCCAGATACTGGATGACGGTATGGATCATGTGATAATTGCCCTGTTTTGTTCATTCCCTCTGAAGCATCTGGCACTGGCCATGTTGAGGACAGAATACTGGGCTAGATGAACCATTCATCTGACCCAGTATGGTCATTCTGATGTTCTTATGTTAGCTTGACACATTCTAAAACAGTTATTTTTCCAAAATACTTTAGAAGTAGAGCACCACCACCCTCACTCTTAGATTCAGTGCAACCTTTTAGATTCAATGCAATATTACCAACATATTAGATTATTTCATTTTAGTTACTACTGAATCTTGTAAGAAACCAATGTAAAAGTATCTGATTCTCAATGAACCATAAATGTTTATATGCAAGTTTTGTGAGGCCAACACTTGTAGGAGACTACTGAAGCCAGAGCAACATCTTGTACAACCTACATTTTATTGTCCAAAAATAAATAAAAAAAAAACAGTACAGTTGGGAAACATCTACCTTGTACGGTTCACTGAAGAGGGAGTAACTGGTATTAAATGAACCATCTTCCTGTTGTGCCTCCTGATTTCTCCTCTCCCATTCTTTTCTCCGCAGAACATTTCTGTCTGGTTCATAGACACTGCGTCAAAGGAAAGAGAATTTTAAAAAAATTAAAGAGCAACACATAAACCAATGTTAATCTATTAACATGGTTCACAGACAGATGGCAAAGATAATAAGAACATGAATCAAATTAATGCCAGTCTAATCAGTCAGTGGAAGCTCAGGTCTCTGGGTATGCCAATGCTTTCTCACACAGAAAACAGATAATTAAATTCTTAAGGAAGCCAAAACAATACAAAACAAAACAAAAAAAAAAACCACGCACATGGGGCAAGCTCTAGTGCGTACTTGAGTTTCTCTGCCTGAAATGCAATGCAGAAAAGATCGAAGCAACTTTGACAGAGCACTGAAAGTTCTCTTAAGACAAATGGTAATTACAGCTAAGAGTAAATAGAAATTATGAACATACTTCCACTTATGACATATCCTCAGTGTGTTATAAGAGAATGCTCCTTTTTTACATAGCTGTGTTTCTGTAGTGATTGTTTCATTAACTAGTTCCCCAAAGAGCAGTTAAAACTACATCTTGTAATGGTCTTCCCAGGTATGCTCCTTCTTATCTCTGCTAATCAGTCAAGTCAGGAAACTACTGCTGAAACAATTCCTCCTTCGAACTGATTTGACAACATCACAGCTTCAGCGTATGAATAAATGAATATTCGAATGATGAGGCTGGGGGCTGGGGCACTGGGGATTAAATGGTATCACTGCATGAAACAATTGTGTTCTTTTTAGAAAAAAACTAACGGCCCCAATATTGAAAGACAAACATCAAAAAAATTTCTAAAATGTTATTTTAATGTAAGAGGTCCAAGACACAAAGAACACTGTGTCCATATCACCTCCAAACAACATATATAGATTTGCAAACTTCAGTCTCTTAAATTTCATCCTCATCACAAAACAAACCTAAATGCCTGAACAGGTTTACAAGTGTTTACAATTATTAGATTAAAAGAATGACTTAATATTTTGCTTTTTCCAGCTAATGCTTTCCTCTTTTTTTGTGATGTAGTTTTGTAAAGTGGAAAATACATCAGTGTCATGTAAGTGTCTTGGCCATAAATAAAATAAAGCTCCCCTTTCTCACTAGCTGCCCAGTTAGGCAAAATGGACTTTAAATCATCTACCCAAATGACTTGACTTAACATCCAGCAGGGAAGACTGTTAAAATGCCCAAAGCTGTTAATTTTAAGATACGAGTGTACTGAAAACACCCAAGATATGTAGACACTGTTAGTAGTTTAAAATAATTTCTTAGTAGTGACCAAAGGACACTAAAATCCACTGCCATTTGTTGACCTGTGTGAGATGAACATCTAAGCCTAATTCTTAATGAACAGGTGTTCACCACTATCTCAGCTGACACCTCTGACTACAGTCTCAACTCAGAGGCCAAACACTGAGCAGGCAGACTTAAGAGTGCTCTGATCCAAAGGAAGCTTCTCTTCAAAGCAAAATTAAGATACAGCAATGCAGAGAAAGATGGAAAAGCTGCTGCTTAAGACACACTTTCTCTTTTGCTTAAAGAATATTTTTTATTCAATGCTGTCAATTTTTCACTTTGCATGTGCAACCAATGTACTTAAAATAATACATCTTCTGAAAAAACTGGACTTGACCCATTTGTACCAATGAGATAATCAGAGACTGGTCCCTTAGATTATATGGAGACATTGGTGAAAGCCTTACTATTTCAATGGAACCTTCCTTGTGCAGGTGAGATTCCATTTAGCAACCATTATGGGAGAAAGTAAAGAACATATACCATACACAATACAGAGAGACAAAGCAGATGTCATTTTAAAGGCAACAGTTACTATACCATACCATCTGAGATAACCTAGTGTGGTAAATAGATAAGTGACTTCTAACAAGTGGAAGGGGTGGTGTAGGGGCAGGATCGGGTGCAGAGCGGGGGTGGGAAGAGGCAAGGTGGAAGCTTGGGGGAAAGGGGTGGAGTGGAGGCTGGGCCTGGGGCTGAGTGGGGATTGAGCACTCCCAGGGAAAGGAGGAAGCTGGCACCTGTGGTACAGTATTTAATTACATGATCACATACTATACTTCCCAGCCTGCTCTGGAGATGAATCAAGGTTGTGTACTGAAGACAGATATTTCGCTGTATGATCTGTATGTTATTTGTGGCAGATGTTTAAAGATGTGCGCCTATTGATGGTACAGGGATAGGCGGGTCTAGGTCTGCCCGGAACTGAAGGTCCACCTCTTCAACCAAGTTGGGGGGAGGGAGCCACTGAGCCCTGGCCACTAATGAATTCTTGGGACAACAAATGAAAAAAACAGGGACACAAGCAAGGTTCAAAAGTTAAAAAACAGGGAAACAAAAGAGGACACCAACTTGAGAACCCCCAACATCTAGCGCACTAAAAGAGTGTCTAAGGAGGCACCCAGAACAACTCACCTCAGAGGCATGATTTAATGAGGGACTGGAAATAAGTCCCACAGTCGCAGAGCACCCCCTTGTCCAGTTTCCTCCTCTTGGTATGGTGGGAGGCCATCTTGGCCAGCGTCAAGAAGATGTTGACAAAGGAGATCTCATGACTTTGTGAGGCACAGATGGGGTGTGTGTAAATGAGGTTGTCATAAACAGATAGCTAAGGATTAATGTCTCTTTCACCTGTAAAGGGTTAACAAACAGTGACCTGCAACACTTGACCATAGGACCAAGCAGGAGACAAGATACTTTCAAATCTCGGTGGAGGGAAGCCTTTGTTTGTGTTTTTTGGGTTTTGCGTTGTTCTCTCTGGGTCCTGAAAGGGACCAGACGTGCAACCAAGTTTCTTGCCAATCTCTCTGCTACAGTCTCTTATATATTCAGAATAGTGAGTATTAAGTAGAAAAGGCAGTTATAGTCTTTTGATTGTTTTCTGTATTTGCAAATGTGTATTTTGCTGGACGGATTTTGATTGGTATTTGTGCTGGGGGGGAAACTTCTCTCTAGTGTCTATAAGCTGAAAGACCCTGTAATACTCCATCTTGAATTTACAGTGATTATCTTTACTCTCTTTCTTTCTTTTATTATATGTTTTTCTCTTTAAGACCTGATTAATTTTTTCCCCTTGTTAAGGCTCAAAGGAACTGAGTCTGTACTCACCAGGGAAGTGGTGGGAGAAGGGAAGGAGGAGTGGGGGAGGAAAGGTGAATTTCCTCTGTGTTTTAGATTCACGGAGCTTGAATTTGTCTATCTCTCCAGGATAACCCAGGGAGGAAAAGCCTGGGAGTGGGAGGAGAAGGGGGAGAAAAAACCTGATTTCTCTGTGTTGTGGTTCAAGGAGTCTGAATCACGGTGATCTCCTAGTGTACCCAGGGCGGGAAAGATCTGGGAGGAAGAAAGGAGGGGGAAGGGAAATGGTTTATTCCCCTTTGTTGTGAGACTCAAGGAATTTGGGTCTTGAGGTACCCAGGGAAGGTTTTGGGGGGGACCAGAGTGCCCCAAACACTATATTTTTGGGTGGTGGCAGCTTATCAGATCTAAGCTGGTAATTAAGCTTAGAGAAATTCATGCTGGTACCCCATCTTTTGGACTCTAAGGTTCAGATTGGGGAAATTATATCATGACAGAGGTGGTGCAGGGAAACAAGGTTCTGGAGGAGCCGGTAGTGGGGCTGCAACCTGGAACACTCTACGTAGATGTTCACCATGGTCTCCCTTTTGCTGCAGAAGGGACAAGTTTCAGGGTAGTCTGGGAACCATGACAGATACACACCCATACTCATGGCTCACTGGAGGATTCACCAGAAAATACCCCTGGCAGGTAGTGGGACCAAGGTTGAATACAGGCTAACCCAATGGGGCTCCCTGATCTCCACCGATGGCACCAAGTCCTGTCACTTGGAGTCAGGGAGGGACACAAGGGCAAAGAAGTGGATGGTATGTGGCATGAGAGTGTACAGATGTTCTCAGGATGATGTTCAGAGATGGATAAACTGGATGCCATTCAGACGAGTGAGGAAGTGTGTTGGGGGCAGCAAGGGAGGTTCGTGGAACAAGGGCCCAGTGACAAGCTCTGCAGGATCAGGGGTGGGTGAGGAGTGCCATTCTGCAGGAGCCTCTCAAGAAAACAAGAGAAGCAGGGGTCAAGGCTTTCCTCACCTCCTGGCGCGCACGATGGGGGATGCACAGAGAGGACAACCCCATCCGCTGGCCAAGTGCCACAGGATCCACCCAATCCTTTTGACTGTAGTCCAGGAGGTCTCTATTTCTGGTGGCACCACCCAGGAATGGTCCAGCACACAAAGGGGCACTCTATCTTCTGCATACAAAGGTGTGGGATGCATAGCAGGGGTTCTGCTAGGAGAACTTCCCGAGTAACCGCTGCAGACCTAGTTGCTGAGAGTAGCTTCCTGGTCCTGAGGAGCTACTGACAGAAGAACAGCAGCTCAGAGAAGTTTGGGGGAAGACATTTTGAATAGAGATAAAAGAGTTGCCAGTTGTACTGGAGCTCTTGGAGGCAGTGGAGGAAAGTATGCACCAGCACACTCCAAGCCAGATTATCAGCATCATTAAGGAGTCTCTGTAGAGCCTGAAGGTAGAAAGCGTAGATCTGGCTGCCACTACAGATGAGGCCCCATCTGTGCTGTCCCAGGGGGAGGCTCAGTGACCTAGTGCACTCCTGTCCAGAAAAGCTCCAGGATCATCTTCTGGAGACTGGCCAGGGTCTTGTGGGCAGGCTCAGGGGTTTGAACTGGTGCCAGATAATGGACAGAACTATCTGGTTGATCACCAGCACCATCCCCAGATGGAAAAGACACCAGAGAGGTCCTGTCAATTTCTGCAACCAGTCAGACACCCTCCAGACCGAACTAGTTCTTCAGCAGGGAGCAATTGGTGAGACAGAAAAATACCCATCAATATAGAGCAGCAAGCCTACGCCTTGTTGGCTGGCACAGAGCACAGGTGAAAGGGAGCACAACTGCCATCCGTTCCCGAACATCAGGCCTGAACTGTTGACCCAGCTGACCCGAGTGGAGGAGGTTGCCAAACAGATGGCTTGGCAAGCTTCCATCCATACTAGGTCTCCCAGGTCCTGGGCCATGAGAAGCACATCACTGATATATGTAGATGGAACCACCTACAAGTCCAGCTCTTGAAGTACCAGCTCCATCACTCTCTTACGGAGGAAGGGCTCAATGGTGAGGGCATACAGCTGTCTGGAGGGTGGGCAGCCATGATGCACCCCTTTACCAAAGGTGGTAGGTTTGGTCAAGAACCCAGTTGAGCTTCACCAGACACTCTGCAGTGGCATATAGCTCCTGGAGAAACCCACAAAGCAGGGACCAAAGCTGAATGCCCATAGAGTGCCCATGAGATACCTTTGATCCACACTGTCAAATGCTTTCTCCTGGAAGAGGGACAGGAGACCATTCCTACATATGAAATGGAGAAGGTCCCAGATCAGGCAGAAATTGTCCACCCTGGGATGGCATAAATCAGGTCAGGGTACATCACATCTGCCAGCACAGACTTCAGCCACAGAAAGACGACCTTCGCTATGACTTTATAGTGCATGTTGAAGAATTGGCACCAGTGTCACTTCTCAGGTCCTCCTTCTGGGCAGGACCTTCTGGGAAGGTCCTCCTTCTGGGCAGCAGGGCGAACACAGCGCGCATGCACGACTGAGGAAGCACTCTGCTCTCTAAGGACTTGGCCCAGATGGTAGCAAGGTCCAGGCCAAGGATGTCCCAGAATGCACAGCAGAACTCCACGGTCAGTCTGTATTGTAATGCAGACACAGAAGGGGACCAAATTAAGATTGCACAGGCAACCTTCATTCTGGCATCTCCTAATTTTTGAGAGTTTGACTTCACAACCTTGAATGTAGTTTGTTGCATGTAATATAAAGTAGATTCTCTGTGGTCCCTGATAAGGGTTGCTAAGTTAACTTGGAGTAGTAGAGATCTCCTTACATTTACACCTTGAGGTACCTTTCTTCCCATTTAGAAACTCTGGCCTTGAAAAGCTTTATATGTGGCATCTAGTCTGTAGACAGATGTTCAGGCAGACATCTCTTTTGAGTCTGTTATATGTCTGGTCCCTAACCAGTTTCTAGAAATTAAATGAGCACCTGAGTCTTCACTCTGGCACCCATAGATTAAAAAAATCACCCATATGACATTCACTGCTAAAGCTGAGGGTCTTTTTTTCCCTCCCCTTATTTGATGCAAAAAAAAAAAAATCAATAAAAACATGGTTTCTAGGTCTTTGAACGCCCATCTACACATCCTGAATTAGATATTGACTTAGCAATAGAATTCATAACTTGCAACAATATATAATGACTATGCAAATGACAAATCAGCATCATGGTGACTAATATGCCATTTATAAACAGTACCTTAGAAACAACTGCAAGTTGAAAGTTATGTTCCTTTGTTAATGGCAGATGGCAAAATCTCTAGTATTTGTAAGACTGTTCCTTATTTTCAAGAACATTACAAGAATTATATTTCCATGAACGTATGTCACCAACTGTATTTATTTATTTTGTTTCAAAGAGAACAGGCCAACTGCTATAATTTTATTTATTGCAAACACTTTAGTTAATGGAAAATGAGTCTAAGAGTTTCCTTTTTAAAAAAAATAAAACTTTCATCATTATCATCATGTTCCCATTATGCCTCTGTTGTTTAGGGCAGTGACGAAGCTCCTCACTTTGTAAGTTTTTTTTTAAATGTACATATACCTATCTAGGCATTTATACTATGTTCATCTCCCTGATATCTGAGCCATATGGCACAAGTTCTTAAACATTTCAAGACTCCTCCTTTATGCATCTCAAAAATATATTGATGCAGCTTTTGAGAATCGGCTAAAATGCTAGGCAGTTAGGCAAAACTAGACAACCAAAAAGCACACTATCCTCAAAACTTTAAAATCAGTTTATTCTACATTCTACACTTAAGTCAAACTCTAAAAGGATGAGTTTAAATGGTTTTCATAGACAGTACATGGTTATTTTTAAAATGCTGTATGCATTCTGAATTCACGTGTAAAAGACATTAATTGGCACGAGTTGCCGTCCAAATGTCTGCAGTACTTACATCTATATATGAATGAATGAAAGTTGCATTTATATAATGATTATATTATCCTATGCAGTGTTATTGTAGCCCTGTCAGTCCCAAGGTTTTAGAGAGAAAAGGTGGGTGGGGTATCTTTTACTCCATCAACTTTGAAAACTTTTCTCTCACCAACAGAAGCTGGTCCAATCAAAAATACTACCTCACCCACTTTGTCTCTATATTATCCTAGGTATTTCAATCTGCTTTATAAACACATATAGATTTATTTCAGCTCTGCCAAAGCACATACTAAGAAAGGAAAATTTACCTGTTAATTATGTAATATCATAGATTATTAAGGTTGGAAGAGACCTCAGAAGATCATCTAGTCCAACCTCCTGCTCAAAGCAGGACCAATCCCCAAATTGCCCCCTCAAGGATTGGGCTCACAACTCTAGGTTTAGCAGGCCCATACTCAAATCACGGAGCTATCCCTTCCCCAGTTAGCACACCCTCATTACCATGGCTATAGTGGCTTTACATGGCGTTCTTCCCTTCTCCAGTTCCCCCACCCACCCTTTACCATTCCCCATCCCCCAATATACATGTTTCCTGTGTAATGGTCTAAACTATGGAGTTCCCAGGTACTTTGCAGCTCAGACATCCAGAGAATGACAAACTTCTCCTTCTAAGAAGGAAAACAGGATCAAAACTAAGAAGGACCATCTCCTGGAATTACATGGAAACTCTTCAGAATAAAGGCTAGCAACCTCTTCTGGACAACCCAGTCTTTAAGGAAAATCAGGAATTTAGACCTGGATTAGAGGGTGGTTAGTTCACTGATTCTTCTAGGCGGTACTATGACTATGAAAAATTAACTTGATGATTAAAAATAAAAAGATTTACAAAAACATCTATGGGCATTGGACAACATACAGTGGACATTATACAATGCATAGTTCTACTGAAACTTCTCTTCGGGATTGTACAATTGAAGCATGTGCCCTAACTGGAAACAATTAAGGATAAATGCCTGAATTCTCAGGAATTTGAAAGAAAACCCTTTGCAACACCAAGCCTTCCTTAAAAAAAAAAACCCTTCACAAATACTGACAGGAGCACTCATGGGCTGTCTTTTGCTTGTCTTGACATCAGAAGGAACAATTTTTTCCCAAGTTCTATCATTAGAAATAGAGATACATTCAACTCACAAGAAGGCCTAAATCATCCAAATAGTAACAGGGTCTCAGGCAATGGAGAAGACATCCACCTGAAAAACCTGAGGTTTTAAGCATTGCAGCTTCACTACCTCAGGAGTTTCTTGTTGTCTTCTGGGATGAACCATTCCAGAACCAGCCCACTCAGTAAGTTGAACAACTCAAATTGAAAGGACTATTCTCAAATTCCAACTTGAGAAGCATCTGATAACATCTATCAACACACTCCCCCTCCTCATCAGATCACAAGTTCTTAGATGATCAAGTGGTATTCACTCCAAAGGAACAGGACTCTTTCTACAAACTAAAGCATCCCTCCTTACTGAGATACTTCATGCTAATACCAAATATTGTTGGTCATCACCAGCACTACTTCACCTCTTAGAGGCCATAAAATTACCAGAGAGCACAAATGGGAGCTCCAAAATAGACATCAGTCTTTTGCTACCAGACTTCTTTCCTTACACCATCTGATATTTTGGAGTAAGTATAAGACACACATGGAAGTAGAAATTGCAAATCTCTCTTGCATCCTGGTTCTGGCCTTTGTATCAGTCCATCCTGAAGGGACCATCTCCTGCTGTAAAGGAACTTTGGGAAAGGAAACACAAAACATTTCCTATCTCAGGCTGATCTACCTGCACGGTGAGAGAACACACTCAAGTGAATGTAGAATGACCTGGCTATGGTTGGCTGCATTTAGTCAAAATGTGGAAGCTGAACTCTGAGTTGCCAGACCTTTCAATCTTGGCTTATTGATTCTAGAGATTTAGGTTAGTATTTCTTGGATTTCAAGATATTTTAATTTACAAAAAACTACGTATGTTCTAAAACTTTTCTTTGCAGATCTAATATTATAACCTTATTTGTATTTTAGCCCAGTGTTTTATCTGGAAAGTGTATTTATTTATCAGGAACCATGAGTCTTGAACAGTAGCCTACAGTGCCCCTATGAGCGAGGCAGTTCCAACCTGACATCCACTGACCTGCTGCTAGAACAGCAGCTGAGCTCTGACAGAGGACTCCGGTCCTGGAATCTGATTGGTGGAACACTAGGGGATCCTGATTGGTCCCCAGCTTCTATTTAACCCAAGCACAGGAACAGGAAGTTGTCCATGCAGGTTAGGACTGCACACCCCACAATACCTGCTCCTATTCATCTCCTAGTAACCTCACTCTGCCTGACACCTGACTCTTGGTTTTGCCCTCTAGCCTGTCTTGGACTCTTGACCTCCTGGTATCTGATCCAGTCTGATTCCTGCTCTCACCACTAGGTCAGACCATCCCTGCCCAGTCGTGACACTATTATTTGGCTACATTATCTATTCAGGTTTCTTCTCCTAATAGTTCATAGTCGTACACTATATTATGCATATAAAACTTACACAACCTCAAATCCAAATAAGTGTAATCCATTTTTACATTACTATGGAACAGTTTCTTAGGGTGGTAAATACACAACTAATTTTACATCTCAAACTGGAGCGTATAAAGTCCATAGGGACTCCTATTGTACCTTTATTGAACATCATCTAGATACCCTTTTTGAAGTCAGAGCCTCCTTTCCTCCAGTTGTTCAAAGTCCTCAGTGCACCCAGACTTCCTCTCGTGTGTCAGAGCCCTCTTTTCCTTCTCATGTCAGAATTTACAGTCTCCACAGGGAAGCACCATAGACTGCAATGCCCACTTTCAAGATCATGGAAATTACAACATCTGTTGGTTTCCATGTTAAGTTCCTAAACGCTGCATCGCAGCATAAAGAACCTATAATGTTCACAGGAAAAAACCCTACAAAACCAAAACTTAAAATACCTCAAGATTTATGAATTCCAAACAGTAAAGCTAGACCTATGTACAAGTGACAATAAATATGTAAAAAGTGTTATTTGAAGGTTTAGCCTATGACACTTTTGAATTATGAGCAGTTAAAGTTAGAACTATTTTAAAAAATGTGAAAAACAAATAATATTTCAAAGATTCACAACTTAAAAATGGCTTATTCAACTATCCCCAAAGTTTCTCCAAAAATTCTCAATGGACCTATGACTTAATATACAAAATTTCAGGCTGAAAAAAGGTTTTTTTCTTAAAGTTTTATGGTCTAATTCTCCACTGCATTACACCAGTTTTTTGCCAGAGTAAGTTAATTGAGTAGCTCCCAGGTAAAACTGGCATAATGCAGTGGAGAATCAATCTAGCCCTGATATAAGATGGTGTTTGTAAAAACTGAGGTTAAAATGGAAACTGTTCTACAACTTTAACAATGGTGTCATTACCATAGTATTTTAAACCACAGAAAAACTAGCCATTCAGAAACAATGTACAGGAAACAGCACAAGATATTTTTAGAAATCATTTTAATACTGACAATTTAATTATTATAGCACTGTGTAATTTGCTTGTTAAATTCCTATGTAGAGTAACAGTGCTACCATTTCATGTTTGTTTTGCTTTCCATTTCATTGATTACGTCCACATTCTTTGCTGGTCAATTTACTTGTATCAGTTCCATTTTTACCTAAATAAGATAATAATTTCAAAACCCTGTTGCTAATAGAAGTTCTTAGAAATGACAGTTCTACATTTCCGACAGTTACATGCATTCCCTAATGAAATTTAAATCATTGGTTCAATTAGAACAAAGAGTCAGCCTTTAATGAAGTAGTGACATGATCAATAATATACTATACTGGGCTGCAAGTGACTTTATTAGACTTTTCATCTGGTTTAAACAGCAGAAGTTAATTTGAAGATTTTTACAGCACATTTTCCATTTACAAATAGAAATGCCATGAGGTAAAGCAATTACTCTGATTTACTGTTTTCTCTTTGATTGAATACAAAGATGTAACAGGGTCTCAAAAAAGCAGTAACTTAGCAAGCTGTGCTCCTATCCACAGACAGATAGAGCACCTACCTTGCTATTTCAAAGAGTTTACCTCCAGGCAGCAGCACAGAGCAAACATCAAATCAATGACATGTGTCTAAGACGAGATTGATGTTTACTCTCACACCTTTTCATCTTATATCTAATAAATTACTTTTTCTTTACAAAAATGTCTGGTTAAATTTCATTTTTCACTTTGCAGTATCAGTTTTAAAACTTTAGCTCCAAGCAATTTTAAAGACAGGATTCATTGATGCTTCATCTTTTATAGCCTGTTCATGATTTGTATTAACCATGAAACACTACCATACAAACATGAATATGAACAGTCTTGTAGTTCTAGCCATTAATTCAGTGGCAGGTGCCAGCTTGAAGGTACTTTAATTACTTTCCTGAAAATTCGAGGGCTGAAACTAGGAGCCACGTTTTCAGAGCTACCTAAATTGCATCCATGAAATTAACACAATTAATGCATGCAAAACCTACACCTGAGTGTACAATATAGGCTTCTGAGCATGCAAACTGCCAAGTATTATTTGTGTGCAATTACTATTTTATGTGTGCAGACATTTTGTGCACACAGTTTATGATCAGTTGATTTGGTCAATTTTGAAAATCTGGATTTAGAAATAGGTTGAATTAGTCCAACAAACCTGAGAACATAAGAGCATTCAGAGGCTCTAGCAAAGTTTGACATTTACCTATATAAAAGCACTATTTATAGCTCTGCCACTGGAAGAGCAAGCAACTTTTCTTAGCCAACAATGTCCCACTAATGAATCCAGACATTAATTTTAGCATCATATTTATTTCAGAAAGAATAACTTCATCACATTCTAAAATGTGCCATTCCTTGTACATAAAATTCATACACATACATTCTTCATTTGTGACAAACAAACCTACCATTTATGTGTTATCATAACACTGATCATTTTTAACTTTCTTCTAATATGATCCTTAAGGTGTTGGTGCCCTGATGTTTAAAATCTCCAAAAAGACCTAAAATTGAAAGAATCTCCAGTAGTGACTTGAGCCAAAATAGACTATCGCCCTGATATGTTGAAGGTTTATTCTTATGGGCAGCAAATTCACCACATTCATAGCCTTACACCAGCAGTAAATTTGCCCCTTTGATTATCAACAAGGAAAAAACAATTATATATGAAAAAAAGAAAAAAGTTTTAAACAGGTGCCTTAGTTATGGAGAATCTGACACTGCAGCTAATGTATAGGAAACAATCTTCCATTTGTCACCTACTCCCACTCTCATTTTTTTTCATTAAGCCAAACCCCAGTAAATCAAACCTGAGTAGCACAAAACATACTAGGGAATGTATTTGATTTGAACCTTTATATTTTATTTTGTTTAAAATTATTTTTCCATGTAGTTTAAAAAAAACATCATTAGAAATCAAAAGGGAAGAAGCACTTTCCAAGTGAACTTAACACTTACTATTACTTATTATTATTTGTACTCTTGTAGCACTTAAGACCCCCAGACGCACGAAACCTCTCAGTCTAGGCATTGTATAAACATGGAAAAAAGAGACAGTCTCTGCCCCAAAGAGCTTACAGTCTAAATATAAAACAAGAGCTGGAAACAGAGAGACAGGGGAGTACAAGGAAACAATGAGATAATATGGTGAGTATGAGAGGCAGTTGTCTCAGCTGTACACCAGAAGCCTAACCATCGTTAATGCTTTCGTAAGCCTCACAGCAAAGGAGTTATAAGGAGGATTTTTAGGGAGGATGACGAGTTAATTTTGCAGATGTTAACAGAGAATGTTTCCCAGGTATAAGGGTCAGCATGGGAAAAAGCATGAAGGTGCTTTGTTTGAAAATGTAGGAAGTGCGCATTAGAGGCTAATGGCATCACTGGTTAACTGCACGTAGGTGTCAACCTTTTGATACTGAATGAGAGCTTGTAAATTCCACTGGCTGTTACACAAGCCCTTACCTATCTCTGCTCCTGCCTATATCCAATCTAGTGTCTTATTACATAGGTCCCTGCCAAAGAGGTCACACACAACACTCCATTTGTCTATTTTTCCCATAACGATTTTAATTTTCCTAGGCACCTTTATGCATGGAATACCATTTCAATTCTAATCTGCCAAGCTATGATGATCTCTGCCTTCAATTTTTTCCTTAAAACTTTAAAAAACAACAAAAACCAAAAAGACCATAAGTAGAGTCAATTATAATTACTTTTTTATTTAAAAAATCCAACCTTGTAATAGAACTACCTAGGAGGTGAACAAGCATAAACTGAATAATTGCATAATCTTGGTGCCTGCCCTGAACAGTTTACAATCTAAGGCCATGATCCTGCAATAGACTCCTTGCAGGCTGAGGGGTCCCTGATTTCTAGAGGTGGTCTAAACATATTTTTTACTGCTGTGAAAAATATTTTATTGTTGAAGTTGTTTCCATTTTGCAAAGTCTGAAACAGGTGGGGGCTTGTTTTCATTTTTTACTTTTTCAAACTTTTTCATGGAAATAATAGAAATCATTTTAATTATTATTAATTATTTTTACTATCATAGTGCCTAGGACCCCAGGCCTGGATCAGGACCTCATTGTGACAGACATTGTTCAAACATAGAACAAAAAGTAAAAATTTACAGTAAGACCATTAGAGGTATACCATAGCAGCAAAACACTCCAAGCATGAACAAAACTATACCAGCAAAAATGCACTTATTCCCCACACCCCTCACCCCCAAGTGGAATAAGCTATACCAGAAAAAGTATGAAGTTGTGATTAAAACTGCATCTACACTAGGGGCTCCTGCTAGCACTGCTGTGTCAGTCAGAGATCACATGTAGCACACCCCTGACCAACTTAGCTATGCTGGCAAAAGTTTAAAGAGTAGACTTGGCCTAAGCATTTCTAATACCTTGTCTAAAAAAATCCCTACAGTCTTTTCTCACACTGCCATGTTAAGTCTTAACTTAAGGAGCGGATTTATCATGAAACAAAGCAAGCGGATCCACAGGAGCGGATTTATCATGAAACAAAGCATGCGGTGGAAGGGGGCCCCCAAAATGCAGGACAAATATCTGACAACCTGGCCCTGAGTCCCAGCTGGCAGCGCAGCAGGGCTCAGGTAGGCAGACTGCCTGCATGCTGTCGCTGGTGCCCCACACCACTTCTGGAAGCGGCCAGCTACAGCCACATCTCTGCATACCTCTGGCGGGGGTGGGAGGGGTTCCGCGTACTGCCGTTGCCCCTGGCAGCACACGGAGACCCACTGCCCCCTGCCCCCAAGGGGCACATAGAGATGTGCCAGCAACAAGGCTAAGGCAGCTCCCTGCCCACTCTGCCTCCCTCCCTCCCCCCATGCTGCTTTGCTCTCGGAGAGGTGGGTGTGCCAGTCACTTTGGGAGCCACGCTGCCAGAGGTAAGTGCCTCCCTGCTCCTCCTACACCAGCCCAAAGCCCACACTCAGCACCCAAACTTCTCCCAGAGCCAGCCCCCCACACCCCCTCCTGCACCCCAATCCCCTGCCCCAATCAAGGTACCTCACTTTATTTTCATTTACTTCCCATTACTTATGATATAGGAGGAGGATGAAGAAAAAAAGAGAGGGGAAATAAGAGAGAATGTTCTTTTTCTTGGCTGGGTCCCGGTGTGAGGTGGGGGGGTTGACAATGAAGCTGCGCACAGGGCCACACTAACTCTAAATCTGCCACTAGTTAGACAATAGGATTACAATGATAAAACCATTGCTTTCTGTCTCCACTGCAACTTCCATGTTGCTTCCACGAGGGGAACTGCAGCTTTAGTGGATTATGCACCTGATTTTTCCAATTGTAGGCAATGCCTAATATTTTTAATCCCTTTTCATTTTAGGTCTTAATTTAGATGTGCAAGCTCTTCAGTTCATGCTCTACAAATTTTATGCACATGTAAAGTGACATGTATCACTTATGGTGCCATCAAAATAAATAATAGTCATTAAAATAGGGTAATGAGTTCTCAGAGTAGGTCTACACTGGAATAAAAGAAGGCAGCCTGGTCATAGCCAGGCATGGGTGTTTAATTGCAGTGTAGACATACCCTATGTCTAAAAGAAGGGCAGCTGGATTCTACACTTGAGGATCAATTCTGCAAGGTGATAAGCATTCTGGCCTTGATCCAGCAATACACTTAAGCATATGCTTAATTGTAAGTATATGCTGAAGTGCTTTGCTGTCTCAGGATCAGAGCACTCAGCACATTGCAGGATTAAACCTTAGATGAAACTTCTAAGTGGTCTTTGAGTGTCAGGCCATATTGAGCACATTCCAATAGTTCAGCTTCCAGATGACAGACCAGTCGGGGGTAATTTTAATTTGTTTATTAGCCTTAACAATGCCCCTACCTAGTTCAAGCTATACAAGGTGTGAGTGAAAAATGTGCAACAGGTATTTAGCTTTAAAAGACTCTTGGCTATCATTGTGACTTAATTCTGAAATAAAATTCATGAAGACATCAAAATACAGTACTACGTGCCTCCTGCATGAAACATGGGATGCATAATTGCAGCTATATGTAATATTTTACTTTCAAGGAAAGATAAAGTACAGTATTCTATTATGAATGTCCACTGCTAGTAACCATCAATTCTATGACTCATGAAAATGTCTATACATGTTTTATTAACAAAGTAACGTTTCCAATTTACTGTTACTATAATGGATAATGACTGAAGGTTCATCAAGGTTAATCAAGAAAATGATGTACATTTTGTATTGTATTATGTTTTACTTGGCTTAAAAGGGATCATGTGTGACAGCCTTTCTGAGTGCATTAAATCATGATTTACAATGTTATGGAAACTACACAATTGGTGGAATGTGAAAAAAATAATGAACATTCACAGTGTAAGTCATCACATTTTATATATATGCAAAAAACACTTCTTCCTTGGGCATTCAGTGGACATTCATTGAGTTTGTTTTTGAATTTGCAGAATAGATACATGTTTTGCCGTACTTTGCTTGTGGTTTATTTTTCATTTTTATTTCATAGATAATTATATTATTTTATAAAGAGAAGTTTTATTACAGAGCAACCATCATGGCTCATAGGTAAGGTTCAGTAGAGTTTTGCATGTATATATCATAATACACATACGCACATACCCACAAAACAAACATGGATGAAAAGAAATGCAAACAAAAAATAAAACAAAACCAAGGTATTTCAAAACCTATGCCAGTTCCACATATACAAAACACAAACTCAGTGAATGTCTAAGGAAGAAGTCCAATAAGGTTTTCTCTCATACAAACACAAAACACTGTGGCTTATTATACAAAGAAACACTCTCTCCCTGCTCCCAGTGATAGTTCCTACGTTTGCACCAGGAGTCTGCAACGATTATACATTTATATAAGTAATAATAACGAGACTCCATTTTAAACCTAGTATAAATGAAATATGACTCAGACCAACAGCATCCTGCATATAGGAAAGTAAAAAACACATCTTGTACCTACGTATACAGATACTTTGATAAAAATAATAATGGCTCCACTCAAAAAAGTCTGGCCTCAAGGAAACAAGAAAGCTGTGTTTTAGTATGTATTTTTTTACTCCAAAAGTGAAAATACTTTATATACAGTATACTGTGTTCCTTTAAGAAGTAAATGTTACTAGCTAAACAGATCGTGTTGCACTATACAACTCACCAGTTTCTATAAAATCAACTGCACACATTTTAACTGCAGCTAATTAAATGCAATGCTATTCCAAATTGTCGTCTTCAAACACTGCAAATGCCAGCAGAAGCTGGAGTTTATGCTTGCCCAATTAACAAGTTAACCACATATCACTTATTCTTAGAATCTAAATAAGAAGGGTGCAAATCACACAAAAATAATCTAAATTCCAGTTTCCTGTTCATTAAATCCTGCTTAGCCTTTGCAACTCAGTCATATTTTGACACGTAGCCCCAAAGGGCACAAGAAACAGAAGTTAGGCAAAACTGGCATACCCAGCTCTAGACAACAATTTATGTCCATACAGGAATAAAAAATGCACATCTTCTTTAAATGAGCAATATGTTGAAGCTTTTGCACAATGGGACAAGTATAATTAACTTCTGCTTCTTACACAGAGTTTTTCATCATGTTATTCACTATTCATTGAGCCTAGGAGGTGAGCATTTGTATCAAAATTCATGCTGCCCATCTTTTAAATTGTTTGCAGGAGCACCCATGTATACATACAAGCACCTAATTACTTAGGTGAGACACAATGGAAAAGGCCGTATTTTACTTTTCATTATATCCAATCAAGATTTCAAATTAACAGATTTTTCTTTTTAATGGCTTGTGTCAGTCTTATTACTCTGTTGTTATTTAAAAAGGATGTCAGGATATGGCCTGCTTACAAATCCAACAATAAAGGAAATTTTTCAGAAAGAAAAACAGATCACTAAACCAACTAACGGTAACATAACTAAGGGGGAAACGGTCATTTAAAACCCTTTAAATATGGTATTACTACATTTAGTTTAAGGAATGCTTCAATTTTGGACAGATTATAATTTCTTTAAATACCTCAGCATCTGACAAAATGACATTAAAATGAGAGGCAGCCATCCGGCAGCTGAGCCATGTGATAGATGCAGAAGCCACTCCAAAGACACCAATATAATTGCATGGGGAGCCTGCCAAAGAGCCAGATGCTGCTTATAAAAGAATATCAGCTTGGCTTCAAAGTCCTGTGGTTCCAATCCAAAAAGGGGAAGCAAGTAGTCTGATGAGTTATGATACATGGTACCCTATATCCCAAACAGCTGCTTAATCCTTGAGGGGGCCACCCAGGGATCTGGGGCAAAATCAGTACTTGGTCCTGCTAGTGAAGGCAGGGGGCTGGACTCAATGACCTTTCAAGGTCCCTTCCAGTTCTAGGAGATAGGATATCTCCATTCTCAGGACTTCTTTCAACAAATTTTAAAATACCTAGTATTTTTGAGGGGGGGAAATAGCTTCCAAGAAAATAAAAGGGCAAAGGGGGAAGCTCTTCATACTTTATTTTTAAAGCATATTTTCACAAATACATGCTTATATCGGAGTAAATTGCCCAGGATCTTGCTTAAGCATTTGTAAGGAGAGTGAAACTTTATTATTTCCTAATCAAAAAGCCGGTATGGTCTAGTGGACCAAACATAGGGCTGGGAGCAAGGTATTCCAGAGTTTTAGCTTTGACACTAACACAGGGGTAGGCAACCTATGGCATGCATGCCAAAGATGGCACGCGAGCTGATTTTCAGTGGCACTCACACTGCCTGGGTCCTTGCCACCAGTCTGGGGGGCTCTGCATTTTAATGTAATTTTAAATGAAGCTTCTTAAACATTTTAAAAACCTTCTTTAGTTTACATACAACAATAGTTTAGTTACATACTATAGACTTATAGAAAGAGACCTTCTAAAAACATTAACATTTATTACTGGCACGTGAAACCTTAAATTAGAGTGAATAAATGAAGACTTGGCACACCACTTCTGAAAGGTTGCTGACTGCTGCACTAACACATTATGTTATCCTTGGGGAAATTAAATACCCTTTCATAGAATATCAGGGTTGGAAGGAACCTCAGAAGATCATCTAGTCCAACCCCCTGCTCAAAGCAGAACCAAACCACAGACAGATTTTTGCCCCAGATCCCTAAATGGACCCTTCCAGGATCAATCTCACAACCTGGGGTTTAGCAGGCCAATGCTCAAACCACTGAGCTATCCCTCCCACAACTGTTTAACTCCGTCAAAAAAAAAAAAATCCCACTGGTCCGAAAAGAGGCAACTGTGAACCACATGCTCCTTCTTTACATTTCTCTGAGAAATCAGTCGCAGGTGGCGGCAGACCCGCATCTCCTGGTATCAGGAAGCACAGCCAAGGGTGTGGCCCAGTTGCTTTGCATGAGCCCTGGAGAAGCTTGGCACAGACTTAGTGTTTACGCTGCTGGAATCTCGAACTGTTTGCACACACCCCACCTCGATGCAACAGGAGGAAGGAGAGCAAAAGAGCCACCAGATCCGGCTGCTGGCAGGGAGGGAGGGATCCTCTCCCCTTCCCTCTGTGGCTACCTCACACCTTCCCTCCTTGCTTATGCATCCAGCCGCCCCGAGCTTGCTCCCTGCTGCCTGGCTCCATCTCCTCATCTCTGCCAGTCCACTAGATGTGGGCACATCAATCTGACTTCACCTGAATTCTTGGTGGCCTCTTTCTGTGTGTTTGTACAGTGGAATAATACTAACCATCTTTCTACAGCACTAGGGAGCTGTGAAATTAATTTGTACATTGCTTTGAAGGTGTTAAGTTCTATATAAATTCTAAGTATGGTAAAAGAGCAGAGTAACAAATACCTAAAATGTTGGTGTTTGAATCTTATTTGTGTCAAAATTCCCATTTTATTACTCTAGACCAGAGGTGGGCAAACTACGGCCTGCAAAACCATCCTGCCTGGCCCTTGAGCTCCCAGCCAGAGAGGTTAGCCCCTGGCCCTCCCCGGCAGCCATGCCGCCGCCCGGGGAGCACTCTGGGCAGCGGGGCTGCGTGCTCCTGCCGAGCAGCGCGGCGGCATGTCTGGCTCTGGCCAGGCAGCATGGCTGCCAGACATGCTTCTCTGAAAGGCATGGTAAGGGGGCTGGGGCAGGGAGTCCCACAGGCAGTCAGAAGACAGGGAGCAGGGGGCAGTTTGATGGGGTGGAGGTTCTGGGGGGCAGTCAGGGGATGAGGGGGGTTGGATAAGCATAGGAGTCCCAGAGGGACTAGTCAGGGGGCAGGGGTGTGGATAGGGGACAGGGAGTGGTTGGATGGGGCAGAGGTTCTGGGGGGTGGACAGGGGATGGAATTGGATAGGCGTGAGGATCTGTGGGGGTCTGTCAGGGGGTGGGGGTGTGGATAGGGGTCAGGGCAGTCAGAGGACTGGAAGCAGGGGGTGTTGGATAGGGGGTAGGTCCTGCGGGTGGTTAGGGGGCAGGGGTCGCCAGGAGGGGCCGTCAGGGACAAGGAAGCCGGGGGGGGTTGGTCAGGGTCAGGGGTTCTGGGGGTGGGGGGGCGTGGTGTCATAAACAAAAGCTAAAGGGGTTAATGTCTCTTCACCTGTAAAGGGTTAACAAACAGTTGACTGAAACACCTGACCAGCAGGACCAATCAGGAAACAAGATAAACTGTTCAAATCAACGTGGAGGAAGCCTTGTGGTTTTGGTTTTGCTTTGTTCTCTCTGTCCTGGATAGGGACTAACGTGAACCAAGTTTCTTACCAATCCCCTGCTAAACAGGTCTCTTAATATATTCAGGAATAGTGAGTATGAGCAAAAGGCGGTTATAGTCCTTTACAATGTGTTCTGTATTTGCAAGCTGTGGTATTGGCTGTAGATGTTTAAATGTGTTTTGGCTTGAAAGTATTTAAATTGTAGATTTCTGCTGAGAAAGTTTTTTCTCTATGTCTAATTAAGCCTGAAAGACCCTGTAATCATTTACCATCTAAGGTACAGAGATAATAAAAAGAAAGAAATAAAAAGTAAAAGTTAAAGTTTGTCTTTTTAAAGGAACCTGTATTGATTTTCTCGCGTTAAGGCTCAAAGGAACTGAGTCTTAACTTAATCAGGGAGTGGTGGTGGAGATAGGAGAATAGAAAGAGGAGGGGAAAGGGGGAATCCCTGTTGTTTAGATTCAGAGCTTTGAATCTGTATTGCTCTGGTGAGGTGGAAAGCTCTCGGTTTAAGATTCAAGGGATGTTGGAAATCCCAGTGATCTTCTATGTGTTAGTGACCCCAGGGGGAAAGAGTTTACTTTCTGTATTAAGACCAGGGGGGTCTGGATCTTGGGGTCCATCAGAGAAGGTTGGGAGACCAGAGTTTATCACAGGCACTTGATCCTCAATGGTGGCAGCGTATCAGATCTAAGCTGGTAATTAAGCTTAGAGGAATTCATGTTAGTACCTCATTTTTTGGATGCTAAGGTTCAGATTTGGGAAAGAATACTATGACAGGGGGCAGTCAGGAGGCAGGAAGTGGGAGGGATCAGATAGGGGGTGGGTGCCAGGTCTTCTCTACCCAGTCCTCCATACAGTTTTGCAACCCCAATGTGGCCCTTGGGTCAAAAAGTTTACCCCACTCTTGACAGTTTAGAGGACTCTGGATCTATTTCCACTACAAATCTTTATTATAGTGTTTCTCCTGGGCTTCATTTTGCCCACATTTATTTGGGTCAACTGTGTATATCAAAAACTCTTCCCAATCAACCCACTGAAATCAGGTTCATTGTCAGGACATAAGAGGAGACTTACTGAAATTCTTTTCCTGCTAGGTAGCTATAGATCTAAAATATTTTTAAATATTTCCCTGGCATTCTATTATGGAGCAGAAAAGGATTTAAAAGCCTCCTTCCTACTGTCAGAAAAAAAATGGGGGATGGGGGATTGGGAGGCAATCAATGGTGAAGGAAATGCCCCCGGATTGTCCAGTCCAGAGAGGCCCACAAAACAATGGTAATCAGGACAGCAGCCTCCTCCTCCTCTACAATTTACAAAGAAATACCCTATGCCAGGAACCCATCCTATCTCCCCCCTGCAGCTATTCTCTCTACAGGTCAGCCTATAACAGACCGAGTATCCAGGCTCTTCTAGGTCTTGTGTGGCTCAGAAAGTTGCAAATGCATAGAATTATGACAATTCCCCAAGGGAATCTATAAGTTCTGTAGGCTGTCCTGGCTGCTTGTCATGCTGTGTATTGACACATATGTGCTGCTGGGGTTGCTGAATCATGGGTGAGGAGTTTTACAAATAAGAGTAAACATTTATAAGAACAATAATCATCTGGTTTGGGATGTGATTACACCTATCATACTCATTTAAGATTCTGCAATCTCAAGGTCTGAACTTAAAAATGATGACTATCAAGACACTGGACTAGTTACCAGTGTAACTGCACACCAATTTTTTACAAGAACATAACTTATGAAACCAGCTGGAAGATGTGTTAACATTTAAAACACAGAATTGTGCTGCTGTAAGGGATTTGTGCCTCATTTACATTTATTTCACTTACAGTTAAAGCAGCTTGTAGTGAGGCGGCCTGGCTCCCAGCCCCCCAGAGAGGGAAGAGCCCTTACGGATGCCAAAGTGGGCGGAGGCGCAGGAGCCTGTGCCCGCCGCCCAGAGGTCAAGGTGCAGGACAGGAAGACCAACTCCAGGGCTCAGAAGCTGGCCAGCCGCCAGAGAGAGCAGACGTCCCTAGGAGAGCCCGAGACTGGGAAGCTCCTGCAGCCCCAGGCGGCTGCCCAGACTGGCCGGAGCTACCCTGCGCCTCTACCCAGAGGAGCTGCCAGAGCTACCCTGTGCCCGCTACCCAGAGGAGCTGCCCCGCGCCTGCTACCCGGAGGGGTTGCCAGAGCTGCCGCCTAACCCCTGCCCCGACAAACCTATGCTCCTGGACCCCCCAGAGGCCAATGCCAGGACTCAGGTAAGGCCCGAGGGGGAGTATAGAAGTAGCCCGCGGGCAGCCGACCCTAGTCTGGCTGCAGCACACCGAGAACCAATGTCAGTGTGTTGCGGCCAGGATCCCCACTGACACAGCAGCAGGCTGCTAGCCGCTGTTAGGGCCCCGGGCTGGGACGCAGAGGAGTGGGTGGGCCTGCATCCCCCCTGCCACCCCACTCATGCGTGACAGTCTCCCCCTTGCCCTTGTGCTCAGGCCCACAAGCCTGGGCTTACCTTACTGAACTGTTTGCTCAGCCCCTGCCTGAGGGTCTGAGCCCTGAACTATTGTTTGTTGCCCCACCCTGACCTAGGGCCTGGGCTTGCCTTACTGAACTGTTTGCTCAGCCCCTGCCTGAGGGTCTGAGCTCCTGGCTGTGTCCTGATCCACCCGGCTAAGTCACCAATGCACCGGACTCATGTGGTGAGGTGGCCTGTCTCTCAGGCGCCCCGGGGAGGGCAAAACCCCAACAGCGGACGCTTACACGTGGTACCAGAAGTGAGGATTCTGTGTCCCGAACCCTGATCCCTGGGAGGAGAGATCTGAGGAGACTTGTCCGAGGCAGCCATGGACATGGACAAGCTTATTAAATTTTTGGCAGAGAACCAACAGCAGCAGCAGGCAGCCCAGCTTCAGCAGCAGCAGCAGCAGGCCGCCGCCCAGCTCCAGCAGCAGCAACTTGTCCAGCAGCTTGGGACACAACAGCAGCAGCTGGTTCTGGAACTGGGACGCCAGAACCGGGACCACCAGCAACAATGCCTGCAGCAGTTGGCGATATTGCTGCCCCGTCCTACGGAACCCCAGCCGGGGGGGGCCCCCGGCACCACCCAGCAACGCCCCCCCTATCCGGGTAACGAAGATGAGCCCCAACGATGACCCAGAAGCCTTTCTCGTAACGTTTGAACGGGTGGCGGTTCTCGCTGGTTGGACCCCAGACCAATGGGCTACCCTCCTGGCCCCGTACCGGACTGGGACTGCTCAGACGGTCTATCGGGGCCTGGCCACGGATCCGGCATGGGACTATAGTCAGGTAAAGGCGGAAATTTTAGATGCCCTGGATGTGAGTCCGGAAACCTTCCGGCAGCAGTTTCGGAGCCTGGCCTACCGTACAGGGGCCTGGCCCTGGATGGTGGCTCAGGAGATAAGGGAGGCGTGTAAGAGGTGGCTGCAGCCCGAAAGACGGACTCCAGAGGAGCTCACCGAACAAATCATGCTGGAACAATTCATCCACATACTCCCACCGCGAGAAAGGGCCTGGGTCCGCAGCCATCACCCTGATGGAGGACTTTCTAGCCGCTGAGGCACTGGTGGGTCCGACTATTTGAGCAGCCCCACCCAGGTTGGGGCGCCTTACCACAGAGAGGAGGGGGGCGCCCACCCGGATTAACTCACGAGTCTCCTCCCGGAGTCTGGAGCCCCGAACCCGTCCAGCAGAGACCCCAGAGTGACAAGCTCCAGCACCTTCACCAGTTGCTCGAGCGATCAACCGGAGCCCTCCCCAGGGAGCCGCAGGAACACGTCCACGGCGGGGACGGGCAGACCTTGAGCCCTGTTGTTCCTGCGGGGAGTATGACCATGTCATAAACAGATAGTTAAGGGTTAATGTCTCTTTTACCTGTAAAGGGTTAAGAAGGTCAGTAAACCTAGCTGACACCTGACCACAGGACCAATAGGGGGACAAGATGCTTTCAAATCTTGGTGGAGAGAAGTCTTTGTTTGTGCTTTTTGTTTTGTTCGTTGTTCGCTCCCGGGACCGAGAGGGACCAGACATCAATCCATGCTCTCCAAATCTTTCTGAATCAGTCTCTCATGTTTCAAACTTGTAAGTAATAGCCAGGAAAGGCATGTTAGTCTTATTTTTGTTCTCTCAACTTGTAAATGTTCCTTTTTTGCTGAGAGGATTTTACCTCTGTTTGCTGTAACTTTGAACCTAAGGCTAGAGGGAGTTCCTCTGGGCTCTATGAATCTGATTACCCTGTAAAGTATTTTTCATCCTGATTTTACAGAGATGATTTTTACTTTTCTTTCTTTAATTAAAAGCTTTCTTTTTAAGAACCTGATTGATTTTTCCTTGTTTTAAGATCCAAGGGGATTGGATCTGGACTCACCAGGGGACTGGTGGGGGGAAAGGAGGGGGGATGGTTAATTTCTCCTTGTTTTAAGATGCAAGGGATTTGGATCTGTGTTCACCAGGGAATTGGTGAAGTCCCTCAAGGCTGCCCAGGGAGGGGAAAGTTTTGAGGGGACAGAGAGCGCTCCAGACACTGGAATTCTGGATGGTGGCCGTGTACCAGATCTAAGCTAGTAATTAAGTGTCCATGCAGGTCACCACATCTGTACCCTAAAGTTCAGAGTGGGGAAGGAACCTTGACAGGCCATTTACAACGAGACTGCACAGCGATGGAGTGCAACTTTGGCCAGGTCTGCTCAGGGAAGCCCGTGCCTGACATCCACAAGCCACCAAGATCATGGTGCCAGTGGTCGTTGAGGGTTACCCAATGGTGGCCTTCATTGATTCAGGCTGTGGCCAGACGCTGATCCGCCAAAACTTAGGCCCCCAGGCTGAGGCCTGCCTGGGGATGATCCACCTGCAGTGTATCCACAGGGACATACGGCCCTACCCCAGTACTCGAGCCAGCTAACAGTGGATGGGGTCACCCGACCGATGGTGGTGGGTCTAGCCTCGCACCTTGCATACCCAGTGATCCTGGGGTGGGACTGGCCAGAGTTCCCGGAAGTCCTCTGTGGCAACACTGGGTCACCCCTGTCTTGGAAGGAGACCCCCCAAGACCGGGAAAGAGGAAGACGAAGCACCCGACCCGACCCTACCGAACTGATGGGAGAATCAGAGGACCCTCTCCCTGGAGCTATTGGGGAGCCCTCGCTTCACACCGACTTTTGCCATGATCAAAGGGCCGATCCCACACTCAAGCAGGCGTACGAGCAGTTGGCCACTGTTGATGGCACCGCCATTGATCCACACAGGGCAGCCCAGTGGCCCCACTTTGAACTCCGGCAGGAGCGCTTTATCGAGTTGAGCAGGACCCCCACACGGGGGATTCCCAGACTCAACTCCTCGTGCCCCAATGCCATCGGCGAGCCATCATGAAACTAGCCCACGACATCCTAGCGGCCGGACACCTGGGCCACGAGAAGACCCTGTCCCAAATATTGATGCGTTTCTTCTGGCCAGGCATACATCAGGACATGAGGAACTACTGTAAGTCATGCCCGGACTGCCAGTTGGCTGCTCCTGCACAGACCTCCAAGGCTCCCCTGGTACCCGTGCCCTTCATCGAAACCCCCTTCGAGCGTGTAGCCATGGACCTGGCGGGCCCTCTCCCCAAAAGCATTGCTGGGTTTCAGTATATATTGGTCATGATGGATTATGCTACCCGGTTCCCCGAGGCAATACGCCTCCGAAACATCATGGCCTGCACCATTGCAGGTGAGCTCGTTAAGATCTTCGCCCGCATAGGCCTGCCCCAGGAGATTCTCACGGACCGGGCACCAACTTTACTTCTTGGCTGTTGCAGCAGGTGTGTGAGCTCCTGGGGATCAAGAAACTACATACGTTGGTCTACCATCCCCAGACCAACAGCTCGGTCGAACAATTTAACCGGACCCTTAAGGACATGCTACGCAAGTTCCCCCAAGAAGATCTCTGCCGATGGGACCAGTTACTTTCACCTCTGCTCCTGGCAGTCTGGGAGGTTCCCCAGTCATCTACAAAATTTTCCCCTTTTGAACTACTGTATGGTCGTCGCCCACGGGGCCTATTGGACCTAATGACGGAGACATGGGAGCAAGCCCCGTCACCCACCCAGGGCCTCTTAAAATACGTACTCCAGCTCCAGGAGCGCCTTACGCAGGCTGGGGCCCTGGCGCGCGAGAATTTGAAAGCCGTCCAAGAAGCTCAGGCCCAGACCTACAGCCGGGATGCACAGACTTGCGACTTCCAACCCGGAGATCGAGTTTTACTCCTCCTCCCCTCAAGCGAATCAAAGATTCTGGCCCAGTGGCAAGGGCTTTATGAAGTGGTCTGAAAGATCAGGCCTGTCACGTATGAGATCCACCAGCCCGACCGGCGCAAGAAAAAGCAACACTACCATGTGAACCTTCTCAAACCTTGGCGGGAGCGAGAGGGACTCTTAATTAACCCAATTAGCTTTGCAAACAGGGGCTGTTAACAGGGCGTTTCGCGAGGGAGTTCTCCAGGTGAAGGAGGAGCAAATACAGTATCTGTGGGGTAAGTGACTGTCTGCAGTGTGTGTGTTTGTTTGTGTTTGGGGGTTACTTGCTGTGTGCTGAGCTTGTGTTTGTCAGTCTGTTTGTTTGTTTTGGTTGTTTGAAGGACTGTGTGCTCTAGCTGGCAGTTGGAGGCTGAGCTACAAAGGAAGGTTTGAGAGCTAGAAGCCTCTGGTAATTGGCTGAGCCTTAACCAGTGGGGTGGCAGGGCATTCACTCAGACCAGGGCTTTATAAAGCCACGCACAAGCGACCAGGGAGCTTTGCAACCAGGGGCTGCTAACAGGGAGTTTCGCAAGGGAGTTTGGAAGGGACTAGGAAGGAGCGGGGGTCCCTTGTCGGTCCTATCCAGACCCGTTAGTCCCTTGAAAACCTATAACCAAACTACATCCAAAAACTCTGTATTTAAAGCAGAGCAGAGCGGACAGGGAGCTGCAGACAGGGGAGTTTGAGAAGGACTTTGACAGAGGAGGCTTACGATGGTTAGGGAAGACCCACAACACCTGTGGCAGCACTGTTCTGTCTCCTTCACTGCCCCTGTAGCCAGACAGAGTACCAGAGCATGGATGCTTCTACCCAGATTTCTGGTGTGGTTTTGCAAAGACTGTAACTTGCAATTTCCACTTACTGATATCCAGGCTGCGGGGGGGGAGGGGGGGCATCCAATGTGAAAGGTGCCTACTGGTGGAATCTCTCAGGCGCAGGATGGGAGAGCTACAGGAGGAGGTGGCTAGGTTGAGGAGCATCTGTATCCACGAGCAATTCCTGGACAGTGTCCATGTGGAGACAGCTGAGGTAGCTGTCCCAGTTCACAGGACTGCTGACACACCACCAGTGGAGGAGGAGATGGCTCAGGGTGGACACTGGCAGCTGGTTACTTCTGGCAGCAGGCAGTGCTCCACCCCTGCTGCGAACACTCTCGCTGTGGTAATAGGTAACCGTTATGCTCTCTTGATACAGAGAGAAGGAATCACCCCTACAGTAAAGGAGGAGAACCTCGTACCCTAGCGGCTGGGAGGTCTGCTGCCACCACTGAAAATAGGAAACGTAGGGTAGTGGTGTCAGAGACTCTCTCTGAGGGGACGGAGGCGCCCATCTGTCGCCCTGACATTTCACTCTCAAGAAGTATGCTGCCTGCTGGGGCCCGTATCCGAATGTTATAGAGGCATTCTCAGGATTATCCAGCCTTCTGACTACTACCCCATGCTACTCATCCAGTGGGCACATGATACTGTGAGGTGTGACACTGAGCGGACCAAGAGTGACTACAGCACTCTGGGAGTACGAGTGAAGGAGTTTGGAGCACAGGTGGTATTTCTCTTCGATTCTTTCTGTCAAAGGTAGGGGCCAGGCAGAGACAGATGCATCATGGAGGTGAATGCCTGCTGCGAAGATGTGTCGCCAGGAGGGCTTTGGCTTCCTTGACCACGGGATGCTATTTGAGGAAGGACTGCTAGGCAGAGATGGCGTTCACCTTTCGAGGAGG
>NC_133769.1:251522486-251554634 GCF_003597395.2 Chelonoidis abingdonii
CTGCAGCAAGGGAGATTTAGGTTGGACATTAGGAAAAAGTTCCTAACTGTCAGGGTAGTTAAACACTGGAATAAATTGCCTAGGGAGGTTGTGGAATCTCCATCTCTGGAGATATTTTAAGAGTAGGTTAGATAAATGTCTATCAGGGATGGTCTAGACAGTATTTGGTCCTGCCATGAGGGCCGGGGACTGGCCTCGATGACCTCTCGAGGTCCCTTCCAGTCCTAGAGTCTATGAATCTACAAATCTATACCCGCCGGAACCTGAGCTGAGTCCCCAGGTAACACGTTCGGAGGACCCCGGAGGGCCCCAGCTTGCAAAGACACTGACTGAGGAACAACTCAAACAGATCCAGTGTCTCCCACAAGTGTTCCCCTGCACCTTCACAACCCAACCGGGATACACCACCCTCGTCCATCATACAATTTAGAGAGAGCCCGGAGTGGTGATCCGGGGCGCGACCAGGCCCTTGCCATATCATGTGTGACAGGTCATCGAAGAGGAAGTACAGGCAATGCTGGACTTGGGAGTCATTGAACCGTCACAAAGCGAATGGCGCAGCCCGGTAGTGCTGGTACCGAAGCCCGATGGCACCCAATGGTTCTGCATCAATTTCAGACGCGTCAATGCCATCTCAAAGTTCGACGTGTATCCGATGCCCCAGGTAGATGAACTACTCAGTCAGTTGGGAGAGGCCCACTACATTACCACCCTTCATCTGAGCAAAGGATATTGTCAAATCTGCCTCGAGCCGGCCTCCAGGGAGAAGACCGCTTTTGCCAGCCCTATGGGTCTGAATCAGTTTACTCGGATGCCCTTCGGCCTCCATGGGGCCCCGGCCACATTTCAGCGGCTGATGGACCGCCTCCTCCAGCCCCATTGGGACTATGCTGCCGCCTACCTGGATGATGTGGTTATTTATAGTCACCAAAGGGAGAACCCCCTAAAGCGGGTAGCAGCAGTCCTGAGGTCCGTGGGCAGCCGGGTTAACCACCAACCCAAAGAAATGCTGCACTGGCTGGCAAGAAACGACGTACCTGGGGTATATCATAGGGAATGGACAAGTAAAACCGCTCATGGGAAAGGTTCAGGCCATTGCAACCTGCCCACTGCCGGCCACAAAACGCCAGGTACGCCAGTTCCTGGGACTGGCCAGCTATTATCGGCGGTTCATCCCCCAATTTGCGGTGATTGCAGCCCCCTTGACTGGACTGTTGACCGAGGACGGCCCACGGCAAGTAGTATGGACCCGAGAGTGCGATAATGCATTCCAGGCACTCAAGGCAAGCCTCTGTCATGAACCGGTCCTATATAGCCCTGATTTTGACTGGGCGTTCATCCTCCAGACAGACGCCTCGGAGGTAGGACTCAGGGCTGTCCTCTCCCAAGAGTTCGATGGGAAAGAACATCCGGTCGTCTATAACTGCCGAAAGCTGTTCCCCTGGCAGAAGAACTATGCAGCAGTGGAAAAGGAGGCCCTCGCAGTAAAGTGGGCTTGTGATGCATTGCGATATTATCTCCTCAGAATCCCATTCACGTTGGTCACCGATAATGCCGCACTCCAATGGCTGGCCCGAATGAAAGATCATAATATGAGACTACAGTGGTAGTACCTGGCGTTACAGCCCTATGCCTTTATGGTTCGCCACAGGGCCGGGAAGGACCACGCTAATGCTGACTTTCTGTCCCCTTTGGGAGGCATGGAAGGGTCTGGCCCAGCCGAACCGGAGCCAGACTTGAGTGCGGGGGCGTGTAGTGAGGCGGCTTGGCTCCCAGCCCCCCAAGAGAGGGATGAGCCCTTACGGACACCAAAGTGGGCGGAGCTTCAGGAGCCTGTGCCCTCCCCCTAGAAGTCAAGGCGCAGGGCAGGAAGTATAAAAGACCAACCCCCGAGCTCAGAAGCTGGCCAGACACCGGAGAGAGCAGACGTCCCTAGGGGAGCTCGAGACTGGCCGGAGCTGCCGCCCAACCCCTGCCCCGACGAACCTATGCTCCTGGACCCCCCAGAGGCCAATGCCAGGACCCAGGTAGGGCCCGATGGGAAGTATGGAAGTAGCCCGGGGGCAGCCGACCCTAGTCTGGCTGCAGCACACCGAGAGCCAATGTCAGTGTGTTGCAGTCAGGATCCCCACTGACACAGCAGCAGGCTGCTGGCCGCTGTTAGGGCCCCAGACTGGGACGCAGAGAAGTGGGCGGGCCTCAATCCCCCCTGCCACCCCACTCATGGGTGGCAGTCTCCCCCTCGCCCCTGCGCTCAGGCCCAGGAGCCTGGGCTTACCTTACTGAACTGTTTGCTCAGCTCCTGCCTGAGGTCTGAGCCCTGAACTATTGTTTGTTGTCCTGACCTAGGACCGGGGCTTAATATACTGAACTGTTTGCTCAGCCCCTGCCTGAGGGTCTGAGCCCTGAACTGTGGGTTTGCTGCCCCACCCTGACCTAGGACCGGGGCTTAATATACTGAACTGTTTGTTCAGCCCCTGCCTGAGGATCTGAGCCCTGAACTGTGGTTTGCTGCCCCGCCCTGACCGAGGGCCTGGGCTTGCCTTACTGAACTGTTTGCTCAGGCCCTGCCTGAGGGCCTGAGCTCCTGTCTGTGTCCTGACCCACCTGGCTAAGTCACCAACGCACCGGACTCGTGTAGTGAGGCGGCCTGTCTCCCAGCCACCCCGGGGAGGGCCAAACCCCAACAGCGGACGCTTACACAGCTGTAAATTGTTTTCATGCTTGGGAGACAGGGAGTTGGAGAGGGAGCCAGAAAAGGGCAGAAAGACTATGACTGTGCACTCCACAGATATGTCTAAACTGCAGAGTTAGCCCAGGCAAGCCTAGCCCAAGTGGAGTCTCTCCACAGCAAAGCCCTACCCATGCCAGACCTGTGTGGTGGCAACCACAGTGGTGCTGTACTAGCCTGTGCTGGGCTAGATTTCTAGCAGGCTATCCCATGGGTCTTAGTAGTGCATTAAACTGAGCCACTCACTGTATTATGGGAGAATGTGTCTGTCCCTCCTGCGCTCTAATGGGTCTTACTGATATCACACCACTGGTTTATCAGAAGGTTTGTGTTCACTTCTGGCCAACTGGCAGCATAGAAGGAGGATTTCTTGGATAGCATCTTTGTTCAAAATACTGGAGAAGTGCAGCAGAAATGGAACAGGCAAACATAGGATTGAAATGCAGTGCAGAAGAAAGCACAAGTTGGACAAGAAACATACAGCCTAGGTGGAACGGTGGGATAGCATTAGAGAACCTGCAGCACCTGAACTTGCATTCTCATTGCAAAGAAGGTGGGCTGTGTGAGCCCAGGCTGACATGAAACCAAGCTCAAGCCTATACCCTCAGCCATGCCTAATAGCAGTGGGCTTAAAGGACCCTGAAGCCTGTGGGTTGGAGGTTTTTCTACGTGGCTAGAAGGAGAGTTAGGGGAAATACTCAAACTGTAGCCCTGGTAAACTCTACAGTGACGACCTACCACATGAGTGCTGCCTGTTAGCAGAATCTTGATGTAGCACTGAAAAACCAGAGAAGGCTGTTCTCTAACCCCTCTCCTCCATTCTGGATGGGTTTGCAGTGGAAATACCTGACAAGGGTAGGGGTAAACCTATAGGCTGGAAAGGGATAAAAACGTTATTCCAAAATCAATGCAGTTTAGAGTGCCAGCACATTGTTAGTGAATTGGCTTTTGGTTTGAGTCCAAGTGCAACAAGGCAGAATCCACCTGCTGATGCCTGGGATACCCCAATGCAAAAGTAAACAGAAGTTATTAGCCAAAGAGCATTTTGTAAATGATACATACTTTTAAATAATAAATTGCAACTACAAAGATCCTTCCTGAAAACATCCCTAGATAACCTTCTAAGCAGCAGAGGAAATGGCAGTTACTAATTTTTAGAGTGGATGAGGCGAAAGAATCCTGTAAAGCTATTTCAGTCAGTTTTTAGTCTATCTGGAGAAGAAATAATTTTAACTACGAAATTCTGTGCGTTTGCGATTGTTTCTAGTCTAGTTTTACATAATGAGTATTCTATTCTGATCTAAATGAAAAGAAGATGATTTTATTATCTGGGTGACAAACATATGTAGAGGGTCTAAGGTTGTATAGAAGACCCTGAGGAGTACTTTGCAGATCTTGGTGTGGGAATAAAATGGATACCTAATATGATATTAGCAAGGTATAATAAAGGGGAAAAAGTTGTAGTGAAATTTCAGAAGAGAAATTATATAATAGTGATTTTGAATGCATCCTCTTTGGGCCAAAAGGATTTGACTCATTGGGTAGACATGACAATCAAGGTATAGATAAAATTATTTCAAACTTTTTTTCCAAAATTAATTTGTTCAATGAACATTTTATATTTTTTATATTTTTAAATTTATAAAATGCATTTTGTCACATCTCATGGCACATATGCAAAATTTAAACAAAAAGCATGCAACTTTTGTCTCTTTCACCAGAGTCAGCAGTATAAACGACATTCCATAAAAAACAGCAATCTTTTCTCCCTTAATGCATTCACTCTCTCAAATGTTTGAGAAAATGTATAAGCTCAGATGATCAACAGAACCTGTCTGACCAATGGGGAAAGCACTTTCTAGAGCTGCTTGCTTTCCACTTAGAATATTCAGACACCATCCCCATGACATTTATGTAGAGCCTATTACGTTGTTGTGACGTTATTGATATAAACTGGGACCATATAGAACCTGGGTTGCAACCAAGATTCTGTAGTGGCACCAAATCTTATGTAAAGGGGGTCATATAAGGTGTCTAAGACCAGGTTTATGGTTACTGGTTTATGATTATGCTGTCTGGTGTCTGTATCTTTTTGTAGTTGAAGTTATGAATATGTGGCTGTGTACTGTCTGTATTTTAAATTGGTGTGCAGCCTTCGGGTGACACCCCAGACTAGTGGTGTCAGCTCAGCTAGCTCGGCTTGTGGCCCATTAAGACCTCACCTACACATTGACCTCGAGAAGAAGCGGCACACCTGTGACTCAGCGGCGTATGCAGAAACTGCCCATGTGCTGCAAACCCATTGCTGTAACTATTCCACAGTGGAAAAAGGATGTTCTTTACACCTGGAAAGTCTTCTATAAGGCGAAGGCCTCATCTCATTTTGTCTTCCAATCCTGCTTTATCTACCTCGAGGGACTTGGCTACAACTGAGCCTCTGCCAAAGGGACTGATGACCCATCCCAGCGGGGGGGGGGATGTTCTCCCAGAGACTCGGAACTTAAACCTGCAGATTACTTCAATTCACTGCTAACAGCCGTGACTAAGGATTTTTGCCATATACTGAGTAAATTGATTCGGATTTAACCAATTCTAGCTCTCACCTCGACTTTTTCCTTTGAGAATAAACCTTTAGATTTAGGATCTAAGGATTGGCAACAGCGTGTTTGTGGGTAAGATTCTGATGGTAGATTGACCTGGGTTCTGGGGCTTGTCCTTTGGATCGAAGAACCTTTTTCTTTTACTGGGGTGTTGGTTATTCAAAGTTCATCCCAGGACGTGTGGGATGTGGTGATACTGAAAATGGAGTGTCTAAGGGAACTGCTTGTGTGACTTGCGCTACGCCAGAGGTACACGAAAGTTTTGGTCTGCTGGTGTGGGTTTGCCTTAGAGGTGGAAAAACCCCAGCCTTGGGCTGTGACTGCCCTGTTTGAGCAATTGGTCCTGATTTGGCACTCTCAGTTGGGTCCCGCCAGAACCACATCGTCACAGTTGTGCACCCCACTTTATCCTCAGCTGCCACCATGGCTCATGCAGAGAGGCAGTCTCTCAGGTAGCCAGGCTTAAAGCCATAAAGAACTTTAGAAATGAAGATCAACATATTGAACGGTTCCTGAAAGCAATCAAGAAAACAGTTCAATTCTTGGAGAGCCGGTGTAATACAATATGTTCCCTGAATCTTATATGGCTAACAAGTAGGCAGTTGTTTTCTGTATCAGCTGTGGTTTCTGAATGATCTGAAATCATCTCATGCAAAACATATTTCAGCAATTCAGTCTTGAAATCATAAAAGTTTCTATACCCTCAAGATCCTATTTTCATCCACTTATCATCACCTCTGTCTTTTTTATCATGATCCTCTCCAAAGTCCCATCTTCGCCAGTCACTGAGAAAGTACAGATGCAGCACCGCCATCACAAGATGATGACAATGAGACACACTGATGATCTTGGAGCTGAAACCACTCACTGTCTCACCTAGCAATCACACCAACAGCTTGACCAGGAAGAGACACAAAATGGAGCCTTGCAGATCCCCACACAAGAACAGCACCTGTCCCAAACCAACTTCTGGGACTCCATCGGAAAGAACAAACAGTACTGTCTATCTCAGCTAAGGACCACAAGCAAATTGACAAAGCTTTGTGGTCATGGCATTCAGTACTAAAGACTCTAGTAGATATAAAAGAATCAGCATGTATAACTGGCCATTGATCATAGCTAGAGGCAGACGCATAACCCATGATATAGCCAAGTTGTTTCTTTGCCATATCCAGATCTCAATATGGACTGAAAGGGATGAAGGACATCTGAGAACTTTAAATGACACTTCATTTTCTTCATCACAACTTTCTCAATAATCTTCCCCAAAAAGGGAAGTTTAGGAAAAGGGTGATAATGGATAAAGTTACCAATAGTAAGTGATGGGCTTCTTGAGTTTGGGCCCTAACCACAACTACCGGAGGGAAGCCCCACTCTTCCCTAAGAGGTTATTATCCATCCCAACTATCAGTGAAACAAACTCTTCCCTCGCTTGTTTTCCTACAAACCTCAGGGATACAAGCACCTTCCATATCTTCAGAACTGGGTGAAACTCCACATAAACTCTGTGATGCAATCCTTCGACCTATAATACCTTTCCATCACCTGCAGTCTAAACTCTACCTTGTATGTTTTAATTTTTGCAGGTCATTTGTACACACCATAGAGCCATCTATGAACACTTAATTGATAGATAACTCATAGAAGACACCATAGTAATGGTCAAGGGCACTTTATAATCAAACTCCTATCAAGTCTCCAAAAGAGTAGGCCACTAGCTGCAACTTATTTTTCTTTAGAAAACCTAATTGGTCCATCAATCTTAATGGTATGCCAATGAAATAAATCCTCTGCTCCAAGGACGCATAACCAAAAGGTATATTTTCTGCTCTCTCAATAACCAAACTCTACGGAAAAATCAATAGCTAAATGCTCATCTATGTAAACCTGCTTATCTCCATTAAAGTCAATTAAGCCAGTGTTTCTCAAACTGGGGTCACTGCTTGTGCAGGGAAAGCCCCTGGCGGGCCGGGCTGGTGTGTTTACCTGCCCCGTCCGCAGGTCCAGCTGATCATGGCTCCCACTGACCGTGGTTTGTTGCTCCAGGCCAATGGGAGCTGCTGGAAGCAGTGCGGGCTGAGGGACTTACTGGCCGCCACTTCCAACACCTCCAATTGGCCTGCAGCGGCAAACCGCTGCCAGTGGGAGCCGTGATCAGCCAGACCTGCGGACAGGGCAGGTAAACAAACCGTCTCGGCCCGCCAGGGGCTCTCCCTACACAAGCTGCGACCCCAGTTTGAGAAACACTGAATTAAGCTATGCCAATTTACACCAGATGAGGATCTGGCCTCAAGATCCTAAGTGTTCCCAGCTGTATGTGCAGAGCCAAATGCTATCTGAAATGATACCATGCAATTCTGAGTCAACCCAAGAGAACTATCATTAGTGTGGACTTTGAAATCATCTAGTGCAACAGAACAGGGTGATTTAAGCACCATGTGGGGGAAGAAGACAACCTCATTGGGGGTGGGGGGGGGAGCTCTGAAGTGTAAGTACATTGTAGACCAATGGTTCTCAAACTTTTGTACTGATGACCCCTTTCACATAGCAAGCCTCTGAGTGAGACCCCTGCCACCCAATAAACTAAAAACACTTTTAAACATATTTAACACCATTATAAATGCTGGAGGCAAAGCGGGGTTTGGGGTGGAAGCTGACAGCTTGTGACACCCCTCCCCCATGTAATAACTTCACGACCCCCAGGGGTCTCAACCTCCAGTTTGAGAACCCCTGTACCATGCACTACACTATTGACTATTACCAACTATACTATTACCAACTTTACTCCATCTCAAAAATTGTACATGAATTGAACAGTTTGTGAATCTAGTTTTGGCCCATAGAGCCATTAAGTTAACAAGTAACAACTACTTTATCAAATTGCAGAACCTCTTTAATATCTACAACAAAGAGAGCTTTTCCGTTGCTGTCTTCTGATATGACTGCATACATCCAAGATATTGGGGGAGGGAAAGAATGCAGTAAGACTGTTTTACTGATTTTAATTTTTATTCGCTATTTCAGTTTGATACACCAAAATACAAACTTTAAAAAACAAACAAAATAACATTGCTAAAATGAAATCAAGACCAAAAAACTGGACCCCACTCCCAGTTTTTTGTTGTTTTTTAAAATAATAATTTTAAAACTGTAGTCAAAAGTCTGAAAGTACGTTGGTGATACACTAACTATCTGGCCCTTTATTTTGGATTCTGATGTTACATCCTCTGTAATGTGAAAAGAATTATATTCTTTGTTGCAAATTAAAATCTGGACGCTTTTTCTTGTTGGGATATTTTTGTTGCTCTTACCCCTGCCTTTCTATCTTCTATTTGCTGCCATTATAAAAAGAAAGCACTTTTGGCAATATTTATTTGTTGAGGCAAACATCAATGCAAAGCACTTAGTAGTGCAGTATATTCTTTGAGGAGGCACTCAGGGGAATCAAAATATTTTATTGCATCGTGGATATTATTACCTTTGTACCTGCATACTTCATACTTAAACCATTCTCAATATTTTATTCCTAACAATACACAAGTAGGAACAGCTACTATGATGATACTGTTAAGTCCTCAAACAATTCCTACATATTACTTACAAAAGGAATGCCTTTGCTTAAATGTCTATCCTTCTCCACTTCTCCCCCAACTTTTTTTTTTTTGTCAGTGCCTGCACATGACATATTCCTGAAAAAAGAAAGCGCACATTTGCGTCATTTACAATATAACAAAGGTAAAAAAAAAGCAAGAAAAAAATCATAGGCTATAAATAAAATCATCTAGTATTTGTACTATACTAATTTGTCAGGGGTTGAACAATGTATATTTAATTTATACCTGTTATTACAGCCTCCATTATTAAGTTTATACTAGAACGGCTACTTTGGGCAACTGAAATTTGCTTAAAAAGGCAGAAATAATTATTAATTAGAAGGGCATGCTTACTTTAATTATATTTATTTCCTAGTCTAGTTTTATATGCAGCACACACATACTATGGAAGTGTATGATTCAATTAGCCAGACCAATTTATCTTAGGCAATTCTTCAAATGAGAATTGCTTTAAAAAGACAGCAGATTCTATCAATGCTACTTTGCTTCATAAATTCCTTAGGTGACATTAAATAAATACATATGCTGACTGGACACCATTCTCTGTGACCTCAGTGCTTTTCCCTGATTTTGCTTGTAAATTTATAGCAATTGTAAATTACCAGAATCACATTTTATTTAAATTAGAAGCAGATTGATTTAGTCAAAGATTTTAAACCAATGACATACTGAAGCTGAACTATCTTTAGCATTCATAAACTCAAAAGCAATACGTGATAATCATTCGGCTCATTCATCTGCATTATGTGAAACCAGTACGGATTTTTATTTAGTGCTATCCATTGCTTGTTTTATACAATATTACACGCCAGTTTCAAAATTAAAAAAAAATCAAGTTCCACTTAAATTACATATAAACAGTTAATTTTTTTATCCTGTATAAATATGTATTTTAGTAATGCAGAATACTTTTCCAGTGAAAGTTGCATTATTTATCAATACTCACAGATTACAAAGAATTAGAACCATAAAAAATGCATTCCCTGTAGAACGACTTTCCTGTAGCCAATTAATATATTTTATGCCTTAAAGTGAGAATTAAAATTTAAACAGATCATATCTTTAGTTAATATTTACTGTTTCTCATCTGTATAAATGGTATTGACAGGGACTACTGTATAGTGCTGCTTTCATCTAACATTATTCATTACTAATAACAAAATACAGTGCTTAATCTTAAAAAAGATTGTATCTTTTAATTTTACCAAGTTAGTGAGAATCCCCATGAATTCTGCATTGTACGTCTATCTGCCTGAGTCACCATGCAATCACCAAATTTAATACTTAGAGTTTACATCATTATGCTGTTACTGCATATGCAAAACAGTTTGATGGCATTCACTAATTTAAACAGAGCAGTCAATGCTGACAGACTTTCCACAATGCCTCTGTGGTTGTAGTTTACTAACATGGATTAACAGCAGGACCAGTGCTTGTCAATGCAAGATTTACAGGCAAAAACAGAGCTCTGCAAATCTGCAATGTTATACTTCATGATTAAAATATGTGAAGTTGGATTATTTTCTGGTCGTTCGTAAACCACATTTTAGATGACCTGATTCACATTTTAGATCTCTGCCAAAAAAAAAATTCAATTTGAGAAAATGAAAGGACATGAAAAGACATTTGTGGTTAAATTTCATCTTAAGAAAATTAAAAGTTGACAAGAAAGAATCCTGAAAATCTAAACTTTGAATAAGGTTTCAATCACAGTTTGTGTGGTTCCACAGAACCATCTTTCGATCATTAACCGAAACAGAGAAAACACAACAGCGTACAAATACAAAGTCGGATCTAATTCAGATGTGGTTGTTACTAAAAAGTCAAGATTTTTAAACAGTGAATACACAGTGGTATCTGAGCTTTAGCAATTGTTTCTTTTGCTAAGAATGGAAAAATACTTCTGTAAGTGAGATTCCACTGTCTGGTGACTGATAGTAAATATTGACTTTTTAACGGAAACCACCATATGACCTTCTCATTACCAACATTTCATCTCATTTACAATACCTAAAAAAATAAGTACACTAGCAAGTTCCAATTGCTAACTATCCTCAATAATGAAGTGTAAAGTAATACTTCAAGTATGAGTTATAATTCATTAAGAGGAATGAGAACTGGAAATGGACACAGTGAGCCACAGTTTCTGAACAATGCCTTTATAATAAAAAAAAAGTCAATAATTAAAATGGAGAAATCAATGTCTTGGAGTGTATTACATTCCACACACAGGTAACTTCTTGCCTTTCCCCAAGATTCTTAGTTTTGAATGCAACTTTTTTCTAAAACTTTAAACCACCGCTGGAGCCATGCCACTGCTATCCTGGGGCTGCGGCAGCAGAGCTCGCCAGCAATTTAAAAGGCCCAGACCCCTCGCAGCAGCCAGAGCCTGGAACTCTTTAAATTACCGCTGGAGCCCTGCTGCCACTACCCCGATATAACGGGTTTTCAGCTATAACACAGTAGGGATTTTTGGCTCCCTGCGACTGCGTTATAGCAGGGTAGCGGTGTATATTCTTTTTGTGGCAAGTGTAATTAATGACCACAGGTTGCCTCTTTCTCAGCACAGATCCCAAAGGGGATTCTTTTATGTGGAAGGGGATAAATATGTTGAACTTCTAGCCACACATTCACTCTGGCCTACTTATCTTGTACCAATATAGCCTACAGTTCTTGCGCAGCCGCTGTAATCTGTAAAGCCATGCAGTTTCCGCAATGTTTGCAATGCCATTATTCTAGATGGCCAGACAGGGAGTGCTAGGTCCCAATCCAACAAAGCACTTACACATGCTTAACTTTAAACTAGTCTCCTGCTTAAAGTTGAGCATGTGCTTGTGCTTTATTGTATACCTTCCCTGCTTTTCCCTGGTCCTTAGAAAAGAGTGTGGCATTACTGCCCTGTCCAGAACAAGAAATGGCAGTCCCGAAGTCATTCTAAAATTTGAGTTTTCCACCTGGAAATCCATCACACCCCTAGGTAATATACTGCATTGCCCAAGCCATTCTTTTTTAATTACTCCTCGCACACAGAAGTAATATTTTAAACCAGTTTCCACGACATGCAGCTGTAGAATTTGGGGGAAAAGGCACTCATGGTTCATTTAGGACTCTTTTATATCAGACTATTCCATCAAGTTATCCTTTTGATTATCTGAAGCTATCTAAAGCAGTGTTTCTCAAACTGGGGTCACCGCTTGTGTGGAGAAAGCCCCTGGTGGGACGGTCTGGTTTGTTTACCTGCCCCGTCTGCAGGTCTGGCCAATCACAGCTCCCACTGGCCACAATTCACCACTGCAGGCCAATGGGAGCTGCTGGCCACGATCGGCCGGACCTGCGGACGGGGCAGGTAAACAAACCAGCCCGGCCCGCCATGGACTTTCCCTACACAAGCAGTGACCCCAGTTTGAGAAACACTTATCTAAAGTAATACTCTCTATAATATTTTGGAGGCAGAGGGGTGCTCAATACTAGTGCACTGTGTTATGTTATGGAAAGCGTGAGTTAGCAGTGACCTTCGCATTAAAGTACTTCTCCCTGAGTTAGAGAGGGTTGTACAAATATCAGAGAACCAAAGCCCTTCAGTCTCCAACCTCAATGTTAACTTGTGTCATACGTGGTGCACCTCTCACTTGACCCAGTTCAGCTGTAGGTGTGCACTACTGTAAGGATCTAAGGGTGCAAGTCTAGAACACAGGGCTGGGCGGGGAGGAGGCGTTGGATCGCTGATACTCCCTCACTGCCAGCAAGAGAGATGGATGAAGCAGCATGTTGCTAAACCGGGATGGTCAGGAACCAGAGGAAGTCCTGTCAGAGCACCCAAGGCCTGCAGCCAGCTGATTGATTCACACTCGCTATTTAAGCCAGGAAGTAAGCCACATGGGGTCTCTAAGCATCTGTGAAGACTTCCTGATGCTGCTACTGCTGCCGTCACATTGAATCCTCCTCTCGCCTGCCTTCTGCAATCCTTATCCAACCCTGTTCCTGATTCCTGACCTGCTTCTTATTGCTTAGCCCTACTTTGCTTCTGCTCCATGCCTGGTCTTAGCCTCTCTCCAATTTCTGCCCTTTCACCTGGCTCCTGACCATAGGCTCCAACTTTTGACTAACTCAAGCTCAATCCTTGGCTTTCGCATTTGGTATCTAACACTGGCTCCGATCCTCAGCTTCAATTCCTGGTCCTGACTCTGGCTCTACCCCTGGTTCTGGTATTTGGCAGTTGAGACCAGTCCTGACCCCCGTTTCTGTTCCACTGCTCTGACCACTAGGTCTGACGGCCTACAACCTGGTTCCTAACTACTGATTATACATAATGTAATGCATATAAACTGTATGCACTATGAATTATACTATATATTGTGCATATATGTTAGCGTTTCCCATACCCTCACTAATTTTCCAAAGGGATCCCTTCCTTGCCACATACATACACAAAACGCTGCCCACTCTGCATGACCAAGAAGTGTCTGGGAATTTAGGGCCATGGAGGGGACCAGGGAGATATTTTTAATAGTGGGGCTGCGGTGGGCAGGACATTCCAGTATCTTTGCATCAAGCCATCAGTGACACACTACTGGTAACTCAGTTTCTCAAGCATGTTCAGAGGAAAGGTCCCTCCTCTCCCTTCCCTTTCCCACCTCACCATAAGATGCCAGGGGCACTAGCATCGGGGGAACCCTTCAAACGTGGACCATTACTCCCTCCCCCACCTCCACACACACACGCCTCTTCTTCCAAAATTACCACATATCCCTTCTAAAGCCCTCAGTTTCCCCCAAAGCCTTCCTCCAAGCTCTCTTCACTCTGCCTGCCACCCATATCCTCACCTCCCATTTCCCCCCCCGAGTTCAGCCTCCTCTCGATACCTTCTTCTGTCCAGACTGTGTCTCAAGCTTCCTATTGTCTCTGTGATCAGGATTGCTGATGAATTGGAGTCAGTATGAGCAATGTCAGAAAATGGAAGCAGGTGATGGATCTAAGCAGCTCCATCAACTAATCTAGGTGTAGCTCAATAAAGTCATCTCCTTTGTTCAAGATAATTTAATGTGTTTAATTTTTAAAAGTTCAGAGTGTCCTAATCCTGAGGTGTTATCTATGCGTGTGCATGTGTGGCAGAGAGAGAGAGAAACCAAAAAATGTCTCCACTGCAAAGTAGCAAATATTTTACCAAAACAAAATTACACAGAAAATTCTGAAGAGTTAGTGTGTCCAATTTGGAGTGCAAATCTAAACACATTCTTAGCTATTCAGATGCTACTGACAGCATAATACACACGCTCCCACAATCCAATGGAATATTATACTTTTGACTCTTGATTCATTCAGAAAAAAGACACAAACACCACAATAAAATAGGAATGTGTCCAGATTAGATACATATGAAAGCAGCTCTTTTACCATAAAATCTCAACTAGCATGACAGATTAGACAAGCACCACATTCTCAAATAATCAATAATGCAGTAATTCCTCAGAATCAAAGGTAAACCAAGCAAAAATGACAACCAGAAGGACAAGACATCTCACAAAAACTTATCAGAGAACCAGTTTTGGATCTAAAGGCAAGGCTGCCAATTGCCTGAGGAGTCTGTCAAGAAGCCAGATGCCATCGCTAGAAGGATATTATCCAGAGTTCTGCATTTGTGTCTCTTGAGTACCTTAGAAAAAGGATAAAGAATGCATGCTGGCATGAACTCTACTGAATCCTAGCAACAAATTGCTGAAATTCTACCCATGCCCCAAATATTTATTTAAATGTTAAATTAAAACCATTGCAAAAATTAAATGCCAAGATGTGTAAATAAAAGGTACAATATTCAAAACAATGAACTTGGAGTAGGTTTGCAGTGTGGTAGTACTGCACAGCTCGATGGGGATATGAGTCTGGATCATGAGGTCAGTCCCAAACTCCAGAGTTCAGCTGAACCTGGGAAAAACCACTCAGTTGCTGGGGGCTTGTGTTGCGTCTATAGTAACACTTCCCTCAAGTCAAAGCATGGGGCAAGACTGACAAACTGCTACCAGCACTCCTTGACTAGAGAGAAAGAGATCATGATGTTGGGCCTTTCAGGGTGGATAAAAGGAGGAGAATGGAAGAAGCCCAGAGCAGTGTTTCCAACCAGTGAGCCATGGCACACTGGTATGCCGTCAGGCCCAAACAGGTGCGCTGCAGAATTTTTTGAAAAGTATATGTGAGAACAAGAGATGGAAGCTGCCTTCTGATTGGCTGTCTGTCTCACTATCCCGGCCTCCTCCAGGGGTGGAGCAACCAATCAGAGCTCAATCCCCCTTTTTTCCTCCCTCCTTCCTGTCTGAGCAAGGGGTCTGCTCCTCTACCTCTCCCCTTCCATCCTGCAGCCAGAGGCGGGGGGAAGAACCCCTGCCACCTGAGGCGTGCCACAGCAGAGAAAAGGTTGGGAACCACTGACCTAGAGGATGAACCAAAAACAATACATGCAAATATAATGTTTTAATCAATTTAAAATACATAGGCCTCAATCCAGAAAAGAACAGTCCGATTGAAATCAATGGATTAGGGTTAAGGTTAAACCCGTGTTTAAGTGTCTTCGGGGTTCAGGTCCTATATTGTATACGCAAAGAACATTTTTTGCAAACAGAGCCATTTGTCTATTTTGCCATTGCTTGGCATTGGTCAAAGACATTCACATAAACTTCTATTGACTAGCATAGGTCAATACACACACACACACACACACACACACACACACACACACACACACACACACACACACACACACACACACACACACACTATATACATATTATTGGATAAAAGGGAAGGCAGTTATTCTAAATTCTTCCATAAGAGACACAACATGAAAATAAACATTTTAAAGTAAACTATAAATTGTAGATTACCAAAAAAAAACCAACAGTTTTTTTTAATACTAGCCTGGTAAACTTTATTATGCATGACAGTGAATGAAGATTAAGGCCTAATGCTGCACACACTCGGTGCACAAATTCCCACTGAAGTTTGCGGGAGTGCTAAGCACAGAGGGCTTGCAGGATTGGGGCCAAGGTTGTAAAGCATTGATGTGTCACATCATTAAGCACATCTGCTCTGTTCTCACTGTTTTAGTTCCTATGGATTCATTGTGATTAGACTTTCATTTTTTAAATACCAGGCTGCCCAAAAAAGGGATGAGATGATGAATAATCCCCAAGAGAAGGAAAACCCCTTTTTAATCTGGTTTAAGTCATGTTTATAATGTGCACACACCACTTTGGATTTACCATAAAGCTCCTCAATTAGTTCATAGACAAGTTAACCTTCTACCTTCCAGCAAATATAATTCATGCACATTTTATACAACACAGCATTCTGCTGGCTATTATCCATCATTTACAAGTGTTATTTGTCTATAAAAATGACACTAAAAAGTTGAAAAATGATTCTGCTCTGCCTGCTTCTGGATGTGTTTTAACAAATGGTAACAATGCAAAATGCTCTAAGTCATGTAAGAAGCAATTAGTCAAAAAAGCCATAAATATATGTTTAAAAAGGATATAAATGGTTGCTTGCGAGATAGTAAAATCTCTACGGATGCTACACGCCAAAGGACTCATCCTACGGACGGTTACACACTTGACTAATTTTACTCATATGGGTAATCCTGTTAAGATCAATGGCTGTACTCACATGAGTAAAGTTACTCACATGGGTGTTTTCCCTTAAACAGGAGTTAACATAAAACAGTACACTTGATTATTTATTGTTAATAAAGTTAATCAAATACAGTGCTTCTTACTCAGGCATGCATTAAATAGAAACTTGAACATGACATGCATATTTATGTAACAGAGACTGAAAGATCATTATCTGTAAGGAACAAAATCCAGCAAAGAAAAGGATGCATAAAATGTGTCTGTTATCTTATTACAACATAAACTGTTTTGCTTAAAACACAAATATTTATTTTAATTAATTCAATTAACCTAAATAATATTTTCCACAACTGACATCTATAACTAATGCATGCATTTCATTATTTCACATGAAGATACAGAGCGAGATCCTTAGCGGGTGCAGATCAGTGTAGTTCAATTTAATTAAAAAGAGCTACAATGATTTACACCAGCTGAAAATCTAGCTGATTCCATAACTCTTAAAATAAGTCAATTAGGTGTCTTTTTTACACTTCTCACTGAAACACAGTGAATGCAAACTACCAGAAACCTAGAAGAATAGTAAATAAAATTCCATATTATATATCACTTAATTTACAAAGAGCCCCAATGCATCCTGCTTCCATTTTTCAGTTAAGACAGCTATGCAATAGATTAGAGGTCAGACTTATAGCACTGGCAATCACAGAGACAGAAGAAAACACCAAAATGATTAAATAATTTGAAACAAGATTTTATAAAAATCTTCATATCATTGGCTTTCAACACCTCTTCTGCATTTTCTCTCTGTACATTTAGGAACTATAATATATTTTTAAGGACCGCACCACATTAGTTATCCAATTTTCAAACCATTAATTATAATTTGCAAACAAAACTGTTGCTGGGCTTGACTGAGGGCTGCTAAATATGTAACAAAATATAGCTCACCATTAAGAAAATAAGGAGAGAGAGTATGCTTCAGCCATGAAAACTTCCTCAGGCTTTGAATAAAATAATCTGACCTTCTTTTCAAACCTACTGCGTTGTTCAACAATCTGAAGAAGAGCAAAAACGTCACCTCTAATCTTATGTTCAAGTTCTAAGGTATATTTTATTAACTCATTTTTATTGCTCAGTTTAAATATACTAATTGGCATATAGTAGACTTATAGCTACTAGATAGCTATTATTTTTTAATGTGTTTGTAATGGTCTATAACATTATGGCACTGGCAGACTTATCTATTTCTTCATTTATAATGACTCATGATGATAGGAGCTAAGTAGGGCATAACAACACAATGGTTAATACCAATCAAAGACTAAAGACTATCTCTGTCCATCTTCTTTAAAAACTGTTTAAAAGTGGACATATTAGAATCTCTTATAAATAGCACCTACTCAAGACATTCAATTTGGGTGTGTTCTCCCCACTGAGAGACACCTACCCCCTTGTGCAACTAATGAAATCTACATAACCACCACCCTACCGCATGTTCAGCGTCTCTGTATCCTCTCACAGAAACACACTTCTGCTACAGGAACACTCTGAGACGTCTATTCCTGGGTGCTCCCAGCCTACCAAAGGCCACCCCACAAAACATGCACCCCTTCATGCAGGTTTCCCCCGTGTCACATCTGCCTCACCCACATTAATTGTTTTCCTCTTTATGATAAACTTGACCCTTCGATATAAGACCCAGGAAATGTCTGCCTTCCCTGTGTATTCAGACATAACACAGGAAGTACAGAATAAAGAGGAAAAGTGTGAAGAAGGTAGCATAACAGATTACAGAAGGGGAGGGGACACAGTACTTGGGAGATGAACTATGTAGCATCAGCTGAAACTTAAAGTTGCCTTTCCTTGTCAAAAAGCAGTAGCAGTTCTGCTGCTTCTCGTCTGGGACATACCTGGCACATTGGAAGTGGGTGGAGGGCAAGGTTGAAAACTCTGAGGACCAGGGATGAACTAATCCCATTGCTTGCATTACCCACACTAAATATTTGCTCAAAAAACAAACAAACAAAAAAACCACACATGGAGACCCCTATGCCTGGTGCAAAAGAAAATGTTACCCAGGAGAAACTTTGTGCACACGGGAGTCTGACTTTTTCGTTTTAAGTTATGTTTTTGTGAATTCCTGCAACCTGCTCATTTGGGACATGATCCTGCTCCCATTCCTGTCAATGAAAAAAACTCACTGACTTGAATGGTGCAAGATCAAGCTGTTGGGCTGCAACTCCCTCTTCCCTGAACCTGTTGCTTCATTTTTGACTTGGCTATCTTGTAGGCCTAATTTGGATGTGTGAACCAAAAATCCAGAGAGTCCATTTTTGGGGAGGGAGAAAGTAATGGATTATAAGACACAGTTATAAAGTGCCTGAAGTGGAAGTTTGCATGCTTTCACATTCCTGCTGGTGGACAAAAAGGACATCCCAGCTGCACTTCTGTGAATCAGACAGCAGACATACACAGCAACAACAAACAACTGTCCAAACCCCATGTATGCATGTTTGACTCTTGAAGTTCTATTTATTCTTTTGCCACTAATCAAAAATACAGTAAAATAAGCCTTTTAATTTGAATCGGGTACATGTTCTTGATAGCTAAATAAATGTCATCCAGGAAAAAAAATCCTGATTTCCATGGGATACTTTTTAATTAAGTTCAGTTCCATGAGAAAAGTTTAAAACATCACATTTTATGACGCTTAGGAAAGGACTAATATAAAACTACAGAAATCTGGAGATCTTTCTACTACTATATAAATACCTCTTTCTCCATTCTGAGGCAAATGTAAAGGTCACAAGAAGATTCATATTCCCACCCACCCAGTTTCAATATACTTCACAGAATTCAATGTGAAAGAATCATTGTGTTCTTCCAGAAGTGTCCTTATTAAGTCTAGGTAATTAATTCTACACATTTAGTCATAGAATCCTTCTTTTATAATCCTTAATTACAAACCTGTGTCTCTGGAAATTAAAATAATGTGCTTATAAATATTTTCACACAAAAGGAAAGGAAGATTATTTGAGTGATTTTTATGAGAAAGGAAGGAAAGAAGACTCCCAGATTTCTGTATTCTTAATTACAAGTGATTAGACCATTTCTATTTGGGTGGTTTTACACAATAAATTTTAAAGAGAGTGGTTGCTTAAGTACATCTAAAGGTTAAACCTCAAGCAGCTAATCTATATGTAAGAACAAGTAACTGTCAAATGCTTAACCTTTTACAGATTAAAACTGTCTGCTTAACAGATGTGAAATCATCATTGTTGTAATTGTTATAAGTAGATATCTGAGCATTTTGTGGAAATATATCATTTTTTTAGCAGCAATTTTATGCTCCAGGTCACTTGCATGTCCCTGGCTGTGCTAAAGCCATTGCCTTACATGAAAAGTTATATTCCAAGACTTTATAACTGCTGCACTGATTTTCAGCACCCAAGTTATTGGTTGTACAGGCAGTTTTAAATTATTAGAAAATGACCTTTTGTGACTGGAATGTTTTATTGTTCAGTTGCTGTAAGTGGTTACCGCAAGTGAGTTTACAGAATAGCATGGCCAATGTAAGAGAGAAAAATGTTTTTACTTCTTATACCCTCCAAATGCAAAAATATTGTCCTTTGTAGACATTCAATAGAAATATTATCACTTAAAGTACAACTAAAATGCTACTATTGTACTTCTGGCAATGAAAATTGTTAAGCCTGTAAGACACAATTGTGTCTACTATGATAAGTAGACATAGAAAATAGCACTTTTGCATATTTTAACTTTCTTGTATTTAAAGAGAGACAAACCAGTTTGAAACACTTCAGTTACTCCTAAGCAGGTGCATACTCGGTGTCCTACAAGTAGACCAGGCATTTGCCCACTGAATCACAACAAAGTAGATGGGTTAGTTTATGAATCCAATATGTTCTAATTAAAATGTATATGGCTCACCAGTACAGGTTTGAGGGTATAAGGTGACAGGAAAAAGGGGAATGGAGAAAATGCAGTAAATGACTTAGCCTTTGCAGAACTGTTGAAATTGCTTTAGGCACCTAAGAATTGCCATAAAAGATCCATTTTCCATTGTTCTTTTCTCTTTTTATTTGTCATTAATATCCATATCAGAGGTCCAAGTCAGTCTCTTGTGCTAGGGTCCTGTACAAAGACACAGCCACTACCTTGCACCTAATCTGTCTGCCTGTTCCAAAGAGCCTCACTCATTTCAAAAGATTTTTTTCCTGCAGATGTTAGTTTCAGGCTGCTTATCAGATACACAGCCTGTACTTTATTCCCCATCTACCCTGTGGGTTTGGTTTCCCACAAGTAATGAGTATTTTTAATCCAGTCTAGTTCTGTAAATATTTTTCTACTTATTTTTTCTATTTTTCTACTTAAATGATTTATACTTTAAAAAAGAATACAGAGTACTGACAATTGATAGTACGGAGAGTACATGAGTACTTCTATTAAACAAATGAAGACTAAGAAACCTTGAGGTTTTAACAACCGGGTAAAAGCTCTGACAACACCAGTACGCGCACACACCCAAAATACCCTGCAAATGACTCCCAGTGCCCTGACTGCACTAAAAAAAATTGTATATGTCTGTGCATCACCATCATCCGTAAGAGGAAAAGAGGTCATTTCCAGGACATGATGAAGCAGTATGCACTGACCCACGCTCTACACTGATGCAGTTTCTGTACAAGTTTATTCCTGAGCTGAACATGAGCAGAGAATGCCAGCTGTGCCATAATGTAAAGTGGATTGTCATGTGGATTTATCCATACTGTGTCCATTAAGTCACCCTTGGGAATAAGCACTATTTAGAAAACTCTGAAAGATCTTTTTTATACAGAAAGACAAAGGGGAAAGAGGGATTGTAGTGATTCTAAGAGACCTGAGAAAAATAAGATGCTAGTAATACACTAAGAGGCATCTGAAATATATACATTATTTTAAAATATATCGCTGCATATCCTGTTAATTACAGGGTTAATATTATGAAAGCTGACAACTCCCTATAGACAATAGGAATATTGACCCACTTCATTTTATGTTAGAAGTTTCTCTGTTCCAGTGCAGAATTACCTCTTTAGCGTCTTTCAGTCCAGTAAATTCTAATTAAAATATGACCAGGAGTGACAACCTTAGGAAAGAGGTAACCTTTCTCTCCATCATTTCATTTGAGCCTCAATCTTGAATTGGTACAACACTCTTGCAAGCTATTAGCTCAGTTCCTCTTCTACCTCCAGTGCAGATGAAACAGTGTGTCCAATCAATTTACAATCCTAAAGTACAAAGGAAATGATCAACAAAACTACATAAAATCAAATTGTGAATAAGACCATTTTAAATAATAATCCTCTAGAATGTTTTCACTAAATACCATCTTAGCTTCATAGATGACTGTTTTTCAAATCTAGCCTTACAGCTATGTGCTAGTCAAATATTTCATACATAATAGTATATCTAGATTCATAGGAAAATGATAGATCCTCTTTAATACAATGAAATGCAATTTAGAGCCAAGTCAATAAGGCACTAACCTCTTATTCTCAAATGAGGTCCAAGTTATACATCATAGGTTAGAAGTTAAAGATGAAAAGAATGGTTCTTGCTGCCCATAATTCAAATGCTGTTGTCAAACAGTTTCTGTTCATGGAAATTATATTGGTTTTATTTGGTTGGAGAAAGCAACCAAGGTATAAGTTGTTCAGGCAGATAGCTTTTTTTAGTTATACAGTACAAAGCCAAATGTTCTAGAGCAGCATAAGGACCTGATTTTACCACTTTATTCATGGTAAATAGTACCCTGCTCCACAAGCAGGATGAGATCTGGAGGGACAAATATTTTTCAGTTTGCCAAGGCAATTTTCAGGGCTGGTTCCAGGGTTTTTGCTGCCCCAAGCAGGGGAGAAAAAAAAAGTCACGATCAGGTCTACCGCCACTGCTTCAGTTTTCAGCAGCAATTCGGCGGGCTGATCCTTCTCTCTGAGAGGGAGGGAGGGACCCGCCGCCAAATTGCCACCAAAAAGCCAGACATGCTGCCCCTCTCCCTTGGGGCACCTACTTGCTGGGCTGGTGCCTGGAGCCGGCCCTGGCCATTTTGCACCTAAAGCAACGAGGACTGCTACTGAATAATTTCTCCTGCGCAAGTGAGCGCTCCACCAGTATAAAGCTGGAGAAGACAACTCTGCTGCCATGTAATCCCTGCTATGAGAGTAAGAGAAAGATAGTACATGTTGGGGGATGGAACTGGAGGGGGCATAACAGAATAAAGCAACACGAGACCAGATTCTCCCATGAGTTAGGGCTGCACCTCTAATCTGTGCCAGGGCTGAATAGCTGAGGATCAGGGAACCAAAACCAGCCCCTTGCAGTTCGAGTTTCTCCACTGCTACTGAGCGGAACTTGGGCAGGGTGGAGAATCTGCCCCTAGTTTTCTCCAGTTGAGTACACTAGTTATCCTGGCTCAGGTACTCCAGGCGTTGGGAGCCTTTTTGTTACACAATCTGCCTTCTGGACCCATATCTTTCTTGATTGGCGAAGGGCAGTAAAGAAGAACTGGGCTCACAGCCATTGGAGACAGTCAGCATCTCCCTTAAGTGGGGAATGTTGCTGGCTTTCTTAACTAAGCTGTTGCATGGCCTGTGCTCAAGGAACCATCACGTCACACTGATTACCTGGCCAGATATCATCCACCCAAAAATCCTGGCTAGGTCAACAATGTAGCTGGCACACGCCAGCTGATTCAGGCTCATGGGGTTCTGGCTAAAGAGCTGTTTAATTGCGGTGTAGGTGTTCGGGCTCGGCTGCAGTCTGGGCTCTATGACCCTGCAAGATAAGAGTGTGTCTACACTGCAAAGCAATAGTGCTTGGACCCTCAGACCTAGCTTAACTCCTTGTCAGACCTTACAGCCCTGCAGGATCCTGGGTCCCTGGATCTGAGTCCTGGCTTAGTGCAATTGCAGTATAGAGGCAAGGGGGGTTAGGCTTGAGCCCAGGCTTAAGCTTGGGTTTAGACTGCAGTATAGACATACCCATAGTGTACTGGGACTTTCAGAAAGTCTTTGAAAAGGTCCCGCACCAAAGGCTCTTATGCAAAGTAAGCAGTCATGGGATAAGAGGGAAGGTCCTCTCATGGATCAATAACTAGTTAAAAGATAGGAAATAAAGGGTAGGAATAAATGGTCAGTTTTTATATTGAAAAGAGGTAGGATCCCTCAGCGATCTATACTGGGGACTTGTGCTGTTGAACATATTTATGAATGATCTGGGAAAGGGAGTAAACAGTTGAGGTGGCAAAATTTGCAGATGATACAAAATTACTCGAAATAATTAAGGCCAAAGCCGACTGTGAAGAGTTACACAGAGGTCTCACTAAACTGGGTGACTTGGAAACAAAATAGCAGATGAAATTCATTCGGTGTTCGTAAGTGCAAAGTAATGTATAGTAGGAAAAATAATCCCAACTATACATACAAAATGATGGATTCTAAATTAGCTGTTACCACTCAAGAAAGAAATCTTGGAGCCCTCATGAATAGTTCTCTGTAAACATCTGCAAAATGCGCAGCGGCAATCAAAAGAGCTAACAGAATGTTAGGAACCATTAGGAAAGGGATAGATAATAAGATAGAAAATAACATAATGCTACCAGTGGCAGATTAACAAATTTGCCACCCCTTAGCCCACAAAAAATTGCCCCCCCCCCCACGCCAGCTCTCCTCTGCTCCCCCGCGGCAAGCCTGGGAAGGAGGGGGGAAAAGGGGAGTTGTGGTGTGCTCGGGGGATGGCAGAGGTGGAGGTAATGGTGAGCTGGGGCAGGGAGCGCTTCCCTGCCACCCCAAAGAGTTACTCCCCGTGCCTGCCGGCCCCAGGTCACCTCCGCTATCCCCCGAGCACACCGATACTCGCTTCTCCCTCCCTCCCTCCTAGCGCTTTCGCACGGCAAGCTTGAGAGGGAGGGGGAAGAAGGGAAGTTGCGGCGCACTCAGGAGATGGCAGTGGTGGAGCGGAGGTGAGCTGGAACAGGGAACAGTTCCCAGTCCCCCTGGGTTACTCCCCGTGCCCGCGGACCCCAGCTCACCTGTGCTCTGCCTCCTCCGATCGTGCTGCTACTCACTTCTCCCTCCATCCCAGCACTTTCAGGCGGCAAACCTGGGAGGAAGGAGGGAAGCGCGGCACGCCTGGCGGAGGAGGTGGGACGGGGATTTGGGGGAGGGGCAGAGTTGGGGGGGCGTGAGGAAATTTGCCACCCTAGGCCTAGGCCTTGTTGGCCTAGGCAATAATACGCTGCTGAATGCTACTATATAAATCCATGGTACCCCCGACACCATGAATACTGTCTGCATCTCAAAAAAGATATATTAGAATTAGAAAACGTACAGAGAAGGGCAACAAAGTTATTAGGAGTGTGGAACAGCTTCCATTTGAGGAGAGATTAAAAAGCGCTGTTCATCCTAGAAAACAGACCATTAAGGAGATATGACATGACAGAGTTCTATAAAATTATGAATGATATTTAGAATGTGAATAAGGAATTGTTATTTACCCTTTCACATAATACAAGAACCAAGGATCAGGAAATGAAATTAACAGACAGCTGGTTTTAAACAAATTTAGGGAAGTACTTCTTTTCACCGTCAACACATGAAACTTGTTGTCAGGGGATGTTGTGAAGGTCAGAAATATAAATGGGTTCAAAAAAGAATTAGATAAAATCATGGAGAACAAGTCCATTAAATGGCTATTAGCCAAGATGGTCAGGGATGCCACCCCATGCTCTGGGTGTACCTAAGCCTCTAACTGCCACTGACCAGCTTTGGATGGGATGACGGGATAGATCACTCGATCCATCTGTTCTATTCATTCCCTCTGAAGGATCTGGCATTGGCCACTGTCAGAAGAGGGAATGGGAGGCAGGGAGGGATAGCTCAGTGGTTTGTAAGTTCAATCCTTGAGGGCGCCACTTAGGAATGTGGGCCAAAAATCAGTACTTGGTCCTGCTAGTGAAGGCAGGGGGCTGGACTCAATGACCTTTCAAGGTCCCTTCCTGCTCTAGGAGATTGGTATATCTCCAATTATCATAAAGACAGGATACTATATGGGCCATTGGTCTGACCCTGTATGGCCATTCTTATGTTCTTTCCCAAAAGATTCCTCAATTCCTAGACACCTAAGCTTCTGCTTTTGAAGGCTCTGAGGCTCCTAAATTCTTGCTGGTGGGCATGTGCAAAGCCACCTAGGTCCTGATACTGCCAAGCTGTTCAGAACCAAGCTCACATCTAAGCCCTCAGAATAGGTGTTCTCCACCTATCTCACCTGCCGGGCGTGATCTGGGGTAAGGGTCTCAGAGGAGTCACAACACACACAAAAGACAATAATGATGGTGTCCATTATGCCAAAAAGCCCAGGGGTTAGGGCAATCACCTGGCATGTGGGAGACCCAGATCCTCACTCTGCCTAATTATACAGCTGATAAAGTCTTAGTAGCAGTCTCAGTATCCGACCTGGGTATCAATTCAGTCTACTAATGAACATCTTTTGTGGATTATTGTGTGACATATTTTGGCCTTCAGGAGCTGTTTGCTCTTTTCTTTGTATCTGTGGCCAAAGTATTTCCAAGATTCTTAAGTGTTCCCTTAATTTGTACTCCTGCTGTGCAATAACAGTGGCTGAGTATTACCGCACCTGAATCAATTTTTTTCTTTTCAGTGCTCCCTCCCTTTCAATAACCACACTATTAAGATAACAGAGTTTAGGTTTAGATGGACAGCTCTACCTTTTTGTAAGAAGTCCTTTGTGACAGGTAGTCTGCTGACATTTCTATCAAGCTCAGAAGGCACAGTCTCCCAGATCAATATTGTGCTATCCTTTTCCCTTCTAAACTTGTCAGATGCCCTGGCCAGCAAGAAAAGGAGTGGAAGTGCATACAAGAGGTTCTGAGATTATCTCTGCTTTAGAGGATCCACTGCATTTTATTCTCTAATACTAGACCTTCAAAGCAAAGAGGTCAACATGCTTTTGCTGCTTCCCCCATTGCCTGTTAAGCTAGCGCATGTCTCATGATTTAAGCTCTCCCTCATTGTCATATGACTTCTGTCTATAGTTATATTCAAAGAATTTCTAACATACCCTGCCATTATCAAGAGCAAGATGGTTACTATCCACTTGAGTAAAAATATTGATACTGCTGACTTTTTGCTGGCAAGACCATAAATCATAAGTTAAGAAAAGTTTCATGTATACTCTCCAAAAGATTGAGTTTACATGTGCTGAAACCCATATCAAAGCATAATCTGGCTTTGTTCCTTTTGTGTGACCATTTAGAGATTAATTTTTGCAAGTTCATCATATACAGTGTGTCCTGTAAGAGCATTTCAGTGCATGACAATATTGTGCCATAGACTTATTAATGATCTTCTCAGAGCTTCCTTCCTAATTTATATTTCTGTTATGAGCTGCTGCAACTTCCAAAATCTCTCTTATCAGAAGAGCTCTCCCTTATTTGGAATCTATAAGGATTTTTAGATGTGTAATCGATTAATGTGGTATTCATTAAGTTTTCCATAGTCATCATAAACCCACAAAAGTTTTCCATCATCTTACTCATAACTGTGATTAGTCTGTTGGCATTTTCCTGTATCAGACTGAAGGCAGTTTATTTGATAAAAATATCTTCCAGAGAAAGAAAGAAAGAAAGAAAGAAAGAAAGACATGAATTCCCTCCAACTTGAATGTTGCTATTACTATAACCAATATCCTGGTAAAAACTCTAGGCATTGCTTATAGACTTAAAGGCAGTGAAAACCATGGTAAAATAATCACAGAGATTTCTTTATTATGAACTGTGACTATAACTCCATGAGATCTAGTAATATTTTAAAACACTTTCTGGTTTATTGAAGGCAGTATGAATGCTAGCAACTTCATTCTTGAATATGCTCCTTTTAAAACTTATTGTGATATATATAGTCCTTGTTTCATTTCAATTCATCCCATATCAGATTGATAAAGAAGGCTGCTTTCCCAAAGAAAATAAAAATAAAAACAGGAAATGTTTATCTTATTAAAAATCATACTCCTATTTTTGCAATTTTGAGACCCTTTTCACCTTTCATTCAAAGAAAGGTGGAGGGCAGGAAAAAGAGCCTGTTCCAGTCTAGAGTCTGAAAACTGCTGTCAGTTTCCTCAATAGGCACTTGATCCTGTTCCCATTCAAGTGGATGGAAAAGCTCCCATCAATTTCAGCAGTGTAGATCAAGCCCTAGATGAGGAGAAGCACATGGAGGTCTTGCTTTGCACTTGTTAAATTTCCCTATGTACTGCTTTTACTTTTTCCCCCCCTTCTTTATTCTTAATAGAGGGATGCATTGACAAGGAATAACAGCACCTTTCCTTGATGTACAATATTTTTGTGCACCTAAGAATTTTTTTTAAAATGCAAAAAAAATTGACTTGAGTAGGACTCTGGATCCTATACACCATAATGAAATTATTTCCTCTTCCTTATGAATTCACTATTGATATTCTGAGAGGCAAAATACCTTCCCTACTTTCCCACTGCTCTGAAAACCTAACTAAAAACTTTAGGTAACACATCCCTAACTTAGCTGTGGCTAGAAATAGTCACACATGTACACTGAACTGGAGTACTTACGAGGTTGACAGCTGCTTCATTGTATTTAAATTATATTTCCTTTTCTGTGTACAGCTAGCATTTCACTGACCTAGAAATAGGTTGCCCTCCATCCCGCTAAGGTTCACTGCCCACTTTACAGTGTCTCTTGCATGGAAGGACTTTGGATAAAATTTTCAAGAACGTCTAAATGACAAAGAGTAAGTCCTCATTGTGGTATTGTCTCAACTTGCCTACACTTGAGTTACTCCGCTAATGTTATCCTAGCTCAAGAGAAAGTGAACACACTGCAAAATAACACTTGAGTTGCTGTGTCCACACTGGCACTGCACTCACTTGATATTGGCGCTAATACTTCTGGGGGCACACCCCATGGTTCTCAGCACTGCAGTAAACTGAGCTGCTCTATGAATTCTTTACCGGTATATTTTGGAAGTACTTGTGTGTCCTTTCTGGGCTCACGAGGGAAACTGGGGGAAGGCACTGGAGGACTAGCAGCACTCAAGAGCAGTTATGTTAGCAACTGACAAGTTGTGCTCACTTCCTATACCCCCTCTCAGACTGGCCAAATATAATTAAAAGCACTACTACACTCCTGAGTGCCCAAGTCATTTCTGAAAATCAGACTTCAGATTCAGAAAATCACTTGCGTGATCGCCACTGAGGTCTGAGCACTTAGTTAGCCTAGTTTGGATGTGAGCAGCCATGCTACAAAGCTATACCAAAGTGTGTCCACTCAACTGCAGCCTACACTGCTGCGGTACTCACCCGTGCGTGTCACTAGGACTATTGGGGGAATATTCTTTGGTTCTTAGCACTACAGTAACCTGAGCCACCCTATGGTTCTGTCTCAATGAACTGTGGGAGAACTTGACACATGGGGATTTGTAAGAAGGCATGACAGGACTCCCAGCACTCGAGTGGTTTAGCCGGCATCTTCACTGCAAAGTGGGTGGGTTACTAGTACTTGAGCTTTTAGCACACAACCTAGGATGGGTCAGCTAGCTCATGTGTAAACCACCTCACTCAGGTGACAGGATTCTGCTTAGAGGCAACACCGAAATAAGAGCACAAGTTAACCTGCTTAACTCCATATTTCTTAATGGGATTATATGAAGGCAGGGCCGCCTCCAGGCCCCAGCACGCCAAGCGTGTGCTTGGCGCGGCACGCCACGGGGGGCACTCTGCCAGTTGCCAGGAGGGCGGCAGGCGGCTCTGGTGGACCTCCCGCAGCCGTGCCTGCAGAGGGTCTGCTGGTCTCGCGGCTCCGGTGGAGCATCCGCAGGCACGCCTGCAGGAGGTCCACCGGAGCCGCGGGACCGGTGGACCCTCCACAGCCACGTCTGCAGGAGTTCCACCGGAGCCGTGTGACCGGCGAGAGGCAGAGCTCCCCCTGCAGCGTGCCGCCACGCTTGGGGCGGCGAAATGGCTAGAGCCGGCGCTGTATGAAGGGGTTACCTATGATAGCAGGGGACTGGATTAGACTCTGGAAATTCTTTCCAGTCTGATGTTCTTAACTCTGCAGTAAAGGCAAGCATAGACATTTTTGAAAATGTTATCCTTCACCTCACCTTGAGGTCTTCAAATCACAATTTTGAGGATTTCAATAACTCAGTCATGGGTTAGGGGTTGTTATAAATGTGTATGGGTAGGGTTTTGTGGCCTGCCTTGTGCAGGAGGTCAGACTAGATGATCATATTGGTCCCTTCTGACCTATGAGTCTATGAGATAATATTTCTTGGTCAACTATCTACTCTCCATCTCCCAGTATTTTGTGCGTGAAACAGGTGCTTCACTGCTTCAGTTCACAAAGAGAAGGTTTGCCTAACAGCACTCATGGCCAGGGCCAACAAGAGTAGGGGGAAAGCCAGTACAAGTTAGTGGGGCCTGGCTTCCCTGGCTTCGTCGGCCCTGTTTAGCCGATCTGCCCTTGCTGGGGGGCCCGAAAAAAATTTTTCACTGGGGCTCGAACCCACTCTTGGTGGCCCTGCTCATGGCTATCATCTGGCCTGACTTTACTTTCTTCTCTCCAACTATCCTGAGAGGAACTTTCTATTCTTGGAAAATTCACTTCTAAATTAAGGAACTGTGATATTTTGATAAGGATAATCTTATAGTACAACGGCTCACTACTTGGTATTTCATTTACTTATATTGCAAGCTCTTTGGGACAGGGGACATCTCTTTGTTATATGCATATACAGCACCTACTGCAATGGGGTACTGACCCTTGATTGAGGCTGCTAGGCGCTACTGCAACACAAATAATACTAATAATTTCTCAGTTATTTTTCTTTTAACCTTTTAATAGAAAAATGGAAGTGAACCTCACTGAGAAAGAACTCCTGGAATTTTTCGTGAGGAATGATCCTGTAAGTTGTTAGAGAAGTCCTTCCATGCAAGAGACACCACATAGTGGAAACTGGTTTCTTTTTGTTGTTGTTGTTGTTGTTGTTGTGAAAGAGGTGCTCTTTGAAAGTCCAGAAATACTACTCTAAAATTCCTTCATAATAAAAACTGAAATACTGCCTTGCTTGTTCACGTAAGTTATTTCATAGTGTGTTATCAGTATTACAATAGCACCTAGAGACCCCAACCAAGATCAGGACTCCATTTTCCTAGACAGGCACTGTTCAAACACATAGTAAAAGCCTGCCCCGAAAGAGCTTACAAACAGACATGACAGACAACGAATGGGAGGGAAGACAGACAATAAGGTGAAGTAAGTTGCTCAAGGTCACAGAGAAGATCAGTGGCTAAGCTGGGAACAGAACTCAACTATCTTCATTATCAAGCCAGTGCCCTGTCCCCTAGACCACACTGCCTCAACCCTTCTGTCTTCTGTTCCTAACCAGAATTACAGACAGGGCCACAGCCACAGGTACAAACTGACATTACTACAGCAATAGCTATATACACCAGCTGAGGATGTGGCCCATAGTTTAATAGGTTGATTAAATGACATACATCAATAAGTAAGAGAAAATAATATCATACTTGTTTCATTCACTTCCTTTTCTAAATGGCTTCTGATTATTACAGTTTACTTTGCTTTCTCCATTTTAAACAAGTCTCACCTTCCAAGGAATTTCTCATTTCCAAAGCCCCATTCCTCCCTTTTCAGTACCACCCTTGTCGCATTATGCTTTCTTCTGCAAGAAAAAAGCTGGCAAATACTCACACCAGTACAGCTGCCACCCTTTCCTCCATATATACAGTACTATGCATCTAAAGATCCAAGCATTACACACGTTGGGTGAAATTCTGGCTCCACTGAAGCAAACAGGAATTTTGTCATTGACTTCAGTGGGGTCAGTATTTCACCCCTTGAGTTTCATCCTAAGGGCTGTCTTTATGCCAGTACAATTTAATATCATTTAGCCTTCAGATTTCATTGTAACTTTTCATCCAGCTATTTCTGTCTCCTGCCTTTCTTCAACATACAATCATTTTTTATTCTGATTTTTTTTGCCCACTGGTCACCTTGCTCTGCATATTAGTATATTGCAGAACTTACTTTCCTAGTTACTTTGACAAACTACAAATCTTGTTCCACTTATGTTTCCAAATGAAAAATATTCTAAAAATCTGACAGCTACAGATGACTTTCAAGTGAGGGGTTCATAGATTATACAGTCTAAGCCAGAAGGGACCACTGTGATCATCTAGTCTGACCTCCTGTCAGGGCCCGCTCTAGCCATTTCGCTGCCCCAAGCACAGCAGCACGCCGCAGGGGGCGCTCTGCCACTCGCCGGTCCTGCGGCTCCGGTGGACTTCCCGCAGGCATCCCTGCAGAGGGTCCGCCGGTTCTGCGGCTCCGGTGGACCTCCCGCAGGCATCCCTGCAGAGAGTCCGCCGGTCCTGCGGCTCCGGTGGACCTCCCGCAGGTGTGCCTGCAGATGCTCCACCGGAGCCGCGGGACCAGCGGACT
>NC_133769.1:251556311-251577258 GCF_003597395.2 Chelonoidis abingdonii
ACATGAAAAGATCTAGGTTTGCAATTTATGATTAAAACTCTACTATCTACACAATATACATAGACATAAAATGTAAAAACTTAAATATCTTAGAAACAGTAGCCAGTTGTTTTAATTGTCATATTTGAATTCAGCACATCAAAATACATAATAAATAACACATTTTATCTCTGAAGCAGACGACTTCTCAAAAATTGTAGACCAGTGTTATTAAATATTTGGTCCCCATGTAGATACTTGTAGACTGTAATCAAGTCGCCCCTTAACTTTGTCTTTGTTGAGCTAAATAGATTGAGCTCCTTGAGTCCATCACTATAAAGCATGTTTTCTAATCCTTTAATTATTCTTGTAGCTCTTCTCTGAATCCTCTCCAATTTATCAACATCCTTCTTGAATTGTGGATACCAGAACCAGACACAGTATTCCAGCAGCAACAGAATCAGTGCCAAATACAGAGGTAAAATAACCTCTCTACTCCTACTTGAGATTCCCCTGTTCATGCATCTCAAGATCGCATTAACTCTTTTGGCCACAATATCTCATTCAGAGCTCATGGCCAGATTTTTTTTTATTTTATTTTTTTGCGGGGGTGGGGGAATCTTTTTCAGAGTCACTGCTTCCCAGGATAGAGTTCCCCCATCCTGTCAGTATGGTCTACATTCTTTGTTCCCACATGTATACATTTACATTTAGCCGTATTAAAACACAGTTTGCTTGTACCCAGTTTACCAAGTGATCTAGATTACTCTGTTAGTGACCTGACTACTTCATTATTTACCACTCCCCCAACTTTTGTGTTATCTGAAAACTTAGTCAGTGATGGTTTTATGTTTTCTTCCAGGTCATTGATAAAGATGGTAAATAACACAGGGCCAAGAACAGATCCTTGTGCAGTGTTTCTCAAACTGGCGTCATCACTTGTGCAGGGAAAGCCCCTGGTGGGTCAGGCCAGTTTGTTTACCTGCCTCATTCACAGGTCCAGCCGATAGCAGCTCCAACTGGCTGCGGTTTGCTGCTGCAGGCCAATGGGGGCTGCTGGAAGCGGTGGCCAGTAAGTCCCTCAGCCTGCGACATTTCCAGCAGCTCCCATTGGCCTGGAGTAGCGAACCGTGGCCAGTGGGAGCCACAGTCGGCCGGATCTCTGGACGGGGCAGGTAAACAAACTGGACCGGCCCACCAGGGGCTTTCCCTACACAAATGGCGACCCCAGTGTGAAAAACACTGTCCTTGAGTGACCCCACTGGGAACACATCTGCTCAGTGAAGATTCCCCATTTACAGTTATATTGACACCTATCAGTTAGCCAGTTTTTAATCCATTTAATGTGTGCCATGTTAATTTTATATTGTTCAAATTTTTTAATCAAAATGTCATGCAGTACCAAGTCAAACGTCTTATTGCAATTTAAGTATATTACATCAATACCTTTATCAACTGAACTTGTAACCTCATCTAAAAAGGATATCAAGTTAGTTTGATGGGATCTATTTTCCATAAACACATGTTGATTTGCATTTAATTATATTACTCTCCTTTGCTTCTTTATCATATCAGTCACTCCACTATCTTGCCAGGGATCAACGTCAGGCCTATAATTACCTTGGTCATTCCATTTACCCTTTTTAACAATTGACACATTAGCTTTCTTCAGGTCTGTTGGAACTTCCCCAGTGCCCCAAGACTTTTTGAAAATCAACATTAATGATCCAGCAAGCTCCTCAGCCAGCTCTTAAAACTCTTTAATACAAGTTATCTGGACCTGCTGTCAGGACTGAGGGCCTGCAATGGCACCTGCCCAGTTGCCAGGCAGCCAATGAGTGGAGTTGGGCCACAGAAGAATCACCTGATAGGCTAAGGCAGTCAGATGGCTTGCTCTCAAGCCCAGCAGCTGCAGAGGATCAATAGCTGTTCAATGCATAGTCCCATGAATTCTCTGCCTCCCTGCGCTCACCTCACTTCAAGCCTGCTCCAGTTTAGACCCTGCCCTGTGCCCAGCATCACTCCAGTCTAGAACCTGCCCTGCCCCTGGCCTTGCAACCAGCCCTGCTCCTGCCTTCCTTGACTCCAATTAATACAGTTCTGAGCCGGGCTATGGCATTTGGACAATGACTATGGTTCTGCCTCTCTGCCCTGGTTCCGATTCAGTCTTGATCCGGGTCTATAGCATTTGGATTCCAATTCTGGTTCTGACCCTCGCTCTGACCACCAGGCCTGACTTCTGCTCAGACCACTAGGTTAGACTGCCTATGACCCTGCTATCCTGACACCTATTGATTTAAAAATGTCTAACGTTAGTAGCTTCTGTTTAACATCCTCCAGAGATACTAGGGGAACAGAAAGAGTGTTATCACGATATGATGTGATATCATCTGTTTTTTCCCCAAATACAAAACAGATATGTATTGAGCACTTCTGTCTTTTCTTCATTATTATTGATAATTCTTCCATTTTCATCTATCAATGGACCAATACTATTGTCACAACTCTTTTTGTTCCTAATATATTTTTAAAACTCCTTATTGTCCTTAACTGTGCTTGCCATGCATTTCTCCTTGGTTAAGGTCAGATTCAGAGTTGTGAGGGCCCCAGTGATGTTATTTTTGGGGTCACCTTTCCCTAAGTCTCTTCCCCCCAATCTCCCTCCCCTTTAAATTTCTGCCTCTCCCATCATTTTACCCTATCCCCAGTCCTCCTCACTCTACTTTCTCTCTCTTCATGATCAGGATAAAGAGGCAGAACTACTCTTCCCATCACTCCCCTCAAACAATGGGATCTAAAAGAAGGTGAAGGCCTGGCAACTGTTGCTGAGGACAACATAGAGCACATGCTACTTAAAACAAGGCACAGCTACGAGAATGTTAATCAGTACACTCCAACAGTGCAGATCCCCCACTGACTCCTGTTAAATTCAGGATGATCTTACAAATTTGGAGTCCACTCAAAAATGCCCTCAATCTCTCAGATTGTCCAGGCCCAACAGGGTACCCTAAAATATTTCACTCTGCTTAATGGCTACAGGAGAGATTGATCACCATAGTCTTGGTATCGATCAAAAAAAAAAGTAAAAAAAAAAATTCCTTGATTCTCTTAAAGAATCAAAAGTCTAACCATTGGTTATATTAAGGTGGTTGTTATTAATCTGAATACTGCATAGGGATGAAAGAACAGAAGTAGAATATAATGAGATCAATTAAGATTACAAAAGAAGTAAGAGAAGCTGTTGTATCATGAATCATGATTTTATTGTTTAGCAGTCAACTTTTGATGTAACTCAGATTACAATGAATTGGCTAATTTATGGAGTCTTTATTCAGGCAAAACTCCCATTTACTTCAAAGACAGTTTTGCTTGAGTAAAGACTAAAGGCTGTACAGCAGAGGTGGGCAACCTGCAGCTAGTCAGGGTAATCTGCTGGTGGGCTGCGAGACAGTTTGTTCACATTGACCATTCACAGGCACGGCTGCCTGCATCTTCCAGTGCAGTTCACCGTTCCTGGCAATTGGGAGCTGCAGGAAGTGGCATGGGCTGCAAGGACGTGCTGGCCGCCGTTTCTTGCAGCTCCCATTGGCCAGGAATGGCAAACCATGGCCACTAGGAGATGCAGGCAGCTGTGCCCGCAGATGATCAATGTAAACAAATTGTCTTGTGGCCTGCCAGCGGATTATCCTGATGGGCCGCATGCAGCCCACAGGTTGCCCACCACTGCTGTATAGAATTTGGACCATTATTTGGAAATGTCCTCTTAAGCATAAAAGGTTTCTTTGTAATGCACAGGAGAACCTCAAAGTTACAAACCCCTTGGGAATGGAGGTTGCTCATAACTCTTAAATGTTTGTAACTCTGAACAAACTGTTATGGTGGTTCTTTCAAAAGTTTACGGCCTTGGCTACACTGGCGCTTTACAGTGCTGCAACTTTCTCGCTCAGGGGTGTGAAAAAAACACCCCCCTGAGCGCTGCAAGATACAGCGCTGTAAAGTGTCAGTGTAAACAGTGCTGCAGCACTGGGAGCATGGCTCCCAGCACTGCAAGCTAAACCCCATGAGGATGTGGAGTACGTAGAGCGCTGGGAGAGCTCTCTCCCAGCGCTGGCGCTGCGACCACACTCGCACTTCAAAGCGCTACCGTGGCAGCGCTGCTGCGGCAGCACTTTGAAGTTTCAGGTGTAGCCATATCCTACAACTGGACAATGATTTAATACTGCTTTGAAACTTTACTATACAGAAGAAAAATGCTGCTTTTAACTATCTTAATTTAAATTTAAAAAACACAGAAACCGTTTCCTTATCTTGTCAAATCTTTTTTTTTTAAACTTATCCTTAATTTTTTTAGTAGTTTACATTTAACACAATACTGTATTGTACATTATTTGTCTTTTTTTTTTTTTTTTTTTTTGGTCTCTGTTGCCTGATTGTGTACTTGTGGTTCCAAATGAGATGTGTGGTTGACCAGTCAGTTCGTAACTCTAGTGTTTGTAACTCTGAGGTTCTACTGTATTACTTTCTTATAAATGTACTCACTTATTTTTTAAAGTAAAATTAAAACATTATTTGATTTAATATAAAAGACTTAATTTCTTCCCCAATTGGTCTGTAAAAAGTTTATATATGAATCTTAACACTTGCTTAATAGGATTTCTACATATACTTCAATGGACCATTATGATCATATTTCCCTCTGCTCGATATTTTTTCTATTTGCTTTATCAAACTTTTCTGAGTAGAGCATATTATATATTGATTTATAAGTAGAGATGATTTATCATAGCATTTTTTTTTTTTAAGAAACTACAGTGCCAGAAAGTGGGGAAAATATGCAATAATAGCTAAACCATGTTACATTTTAACAATGTAAACAATATTCAATGAGCCAACTGAATAAATATTCTTGTGTTACTATTTCCCTAGCTCTGTAGGTCTATTAAAATGATTAGTTATTATGCTGCATCAAACAGGTGCTTTTAAATCACTCTTCAGACAATAGTTCAAAATTTGGATAATATACTTAAGCATTTTCTTCCCATAGAGATTCTATGGTACAGTTTGATTCATTTAAGGTTTTTACTTTATTTCACTCTATGCTTTCTTTCACATATAGTGTCACTCCCCCACCAGTTCGACCTACTCTGTCATTCCTATATATATTTTTACCCTGGTATTACTATGTCCCATTGATTATCATCATTCTACCAAGTTTCTGTGATGCCTATTATATCAATATCCTCTTTAATACCAAGCACTCAAGTTCACCCATCATACTATTTAGATTTCTAGTATTTGTATACAAGTACTTATAAAGTTTGTCACTTTTTAGAGGTCTACCATTACATAATGTAAATGAATAGGACTCTTTTTCATTTGACGCTCTTTTCAGTTCTTACATGTACTTTATCAACTTCCATGCTCTCTGCTTTACTAGGATATAGAGAAACCCCATTCACAGATCCTCACCTAATGGATATTTCTGCTGGAAGCATGTGCTCCTCCAAACGTGTCGACTTTCCCTAGCCCTTAGTTTAAAAACTCTCCAACAATCTTTTTAATTTTTACAAACCAGCTATCTGATTCAGTTTTAAGTTCATATCCTTCCTGTATAGGCTCCTCCTTTCCCAAAAGGTTCCCCAGTTCCTAATAAACCCAAAACCTTCCTCCCTACACCACTGTCTCAGCCATACATTGAGACCTTGTAGCTCTGCCTATTTAACTGGCCTGTTTGTGGAACTGGAAGCATTTCAAAGAATGCTACCATGGAGGTCCTGGACTTCAATCTCTTACCAGCAGCCTAACCTTTCCCTATGTCGTTGGGAACTACCTGTACTACAACAACCGGCTTCTCCTCAGCACTGCACATAAGTCTGTCTAGATGTCTCGCACGATCTGCAACCTTTTCACCCACCAGGTAATTTACCATGTGGTTCGTCCAGACATCACAAATCTCTATGGATAGAAATTCCATGCTTGAATAATACGAAGTTAGCAGTAGGAATATACGACCAACCACCTGAGCAGGATGGTGATGGTGATTGTGACATGCTCCAGGAGAATAGAGAAGCTATAAGAATAGAAAACTCAGTAATAATGGGGGATTTCAACTATCCCTATATTGACTGGGTCACCACAGGATGGGATGCAAAGATAAAGAAACCATTAATGACTGCTTCATAGAGCACCTAGTCCTGGACTCCATGAGGGGAGAGGCAATTCTTTATTCAGTCCTAAGTGGAGCACAGGATCTGGCCTAAGAAGTGAATATAGCTGAGCAGCTCAGTAATAGCAACCAGTGCCATAACAAGGGCAAAGCGAGTGAGACACTTGCCTTGGGTGTGGAAAGTGGAGGGGCGTAGCTGTACCGCGATCAGTGGCGGTTCGGCAGCAGGTCTACCACCGCCGCTTCTTCAGCGGCGGGTCCCTGAGTCCCTATCGGAGGGAAGGACCTGCCGCCGAAGAATGAATGAGGCGGTGGCGGGTCCTTCTCTCCGACAGGGACTCAGGGACCCGCCGCCGAATTGCCGCCGAAGAGCCTGGAGCCAGCCCTTGCCTTGGGCACAAAAATTCCTTCTTACAGCTCTGATAGCAACCACAATAACATTAAATTTAACATCAGGGGCAGGGAGGGAAGAATACCAAAGAAGTCCACCACAGTAGCATTTAACTTCAGAAAGGGGAACTACACAAAAATGAGGAAGCTAGTTGAATGGAAATTAAAAGGTACAGTTACAAAAGTGAATTGCCTGCAAGCAGCAAGGAAACTTTTTAAAACCATCAAAATAGAGGTTCAAATTAAATGTATACCCCAAAATTAAAAACAAAAAAATTAAGTAGTAAGAGGACAAAAAAGTGCCATCATTGCTAAACAAAGTAAAAGAAGTGGTTAGAGACAAAAAGGCATCCTTTAAAAATCTGAAGTCAAACCCTATTGAGGAAAACAGAGAGGAGCATAAACTGTGGTAAGTCAAGTGTAAAAGTATAATATGGTAAGCCAAAAAAGAATTTGAAGAGCCACTATCAAAAGACTCAAGCTAGCAGTAAAAAAATTTTATGTACATCAGAAGCAGGAAACCTGCCAAACAATCAATGGGGCCACTGAACAATCAAGGTGCTAAAGGAGCATTTAAGGAAGATAAGGCCATTGAGGAGAAGCTAAATTAATTCTTTGCATTGGCCTTCATTGCAGAGGATGTGAAGGATTTTCCCACATTTTAGTCATTCTTTCTAACTGGAAAATCTGAGGAACTGTCCCAGATTGAGTTGTCAGTAGAGGTGGTTTTGGAACAAATTGATAAATTAAACAGTAATAAGTCACCAGGACCAGATGGCATTCACCCAAGAGTTTGAAGGAACTCAAATGTGAAACTGCAGAACTACTAACTGTGTCGCGTAACCTATAATTTAAATAAGCTTCTGTACTGGATGACTGGAGGATAGCTAATGTGACACCATTTTTTTTAAAAGGCTCCAGAGGCAATCCTGGCCATTTCAAGCCAGTAAACCTAACTTCAGTACCAGATAAATTGGTTTAAACTGTAATAAAAAACAATTATCAGACTCATAGATGAAGGCGATTTGTTGGGGGAAGAGTCAGCATGGCTTTTGTAAAGGGAAATCATGCCTCACCAATCTATTAGCATTCTTTGACGGAGGTCATATAGACGAGGGTGATCCAGTGGATATAGTGCACTTAGATTTTCAGAAAGCTTCTGACAAGATTCCTCGTCAAAGGCTCTTAAGCAAAGTAAGCAGTCCTGGAATAAGAGGGAAGGTCCTCTCATGGATCAGTAACCGGATAAAAGACAGGAATCAAATGGTAGGAATAAATGGTCAGTTTTCAGAACAGAGAGAGGTAAATAGTGGTGTCCCCCAGGGACCTGTACTGTGACCAGTGCTGTTCAACACATTCACAATTAATCTGGAAAAAGGGATAAACAGCGAAATGGCAAAATTTGCAGACGATTCAAAATTATTCAGGATAATTAAGTCCAAAGCAGACTGCAAGGAGTTACAAAGGGATCTCACAAGACTGGGCGAATAGGAATGAGTTAATTGCTTGAGTTAACTGTGATTAATCGACAGCCCTAATAAAAAAGGCCGATTAGGAAAGGGATAGATAATAAGACAGTACATATCATAATGCCACTATATAAATCCATGGTACGTGTACACCTTGAAAAATGTGTGCTGTTATGGTTGCCCCATCTCAAAAGATATATTAGAACTGGAAAAGGTACAGAGAAGGACAACAGAAATCATTAGGGATATGGAACAGCATTCATAAGAGGAGAGATTAAAAAGACAGGGACTTTTCAGCTTGAAAAAGACATGACTAAGGGAAAATATTAGAGGTCTATAAAATAATGACTGGTGTAGAGAAAGGAAATACGGAAGTGTTATTTACTCCTTCACATAACACAAGAACCAGGGGTCACCCAATGAAATTAATAGGCAGCAGGTTTAAAACAAATCAAAGGTAGTACTTCATCACACAATGTACAGTCAACCTGGAACTTGTTGCCAGGGGATGTTGTGAAGACCAAAACTATAAATGCGTTAAAAAAGAAAAGATCTATCAATGGCTATTAGTGAAGATGGTCAGGGATGCAACCCCAGGATCTAGGTGTCCCTAGCCTCTGACTGCCGCAAGGATCACACAATAATTGCCCTGTTTATATACTCCCTCTGTAGCACCTGGAACTGGCAACTGTCAGAAGAGAGGATACTGGGCTAGATGGGCTATTGGTCTGACCCAGTATTGTCATTCTTATGTTCTCAAAGGACTTCACATTTTTAACAGTGCAGGATTTTTTAGACCTTGTGCAAACTACATTTCTTTTCTGATCATAAAGCATGTGCTCCCATCTGGATCATATTTTGATACTGTGAATCTTAATCTTTTGCAGAGGTACTCAGCAATGGAATGGGTACTATTTGTTAGAAATTGAAATAAGTTATGAAACAGCTGCGATAGCTCATGTTACTTATTTCCCTTTTCAGTGATAAAGAGCTTAAACACTTGCATGGCACACAAAAATAGAGACGAAAAAGGATGACTGAGAAAGCAAGTAATGTAGAAATGTCCATGATCAGTATTTCAAGAAAGTAAATAATTAATATCTACATGGAAGTCTATTAGACTGCTCTTCCTATGAGTCACTATGAGTACTCAAGTAATTCCTTAAATCTCACAAGCAAATATTATAGAATATAGCATAGTTTTTATATTAAAAACATTATCATTGTATCGGACTGAAAATAATGTTTTTAACATTATCACCACACTGTGAAACTAGAAACAGCTTCTCAGTCATTTAGTCAAGACAACTGAGCAATGGGAGTTAAAAAAAGCTTCCAAAGCATCAGAAGTTCTACAGTCAAGCCCATTAAAAAACAGCTAATCTGTTCCAGTTCTAATTCTCTTCTAATGGGTTTCCTTAAATGTACTTTACATTAGTTGTAATTAGTTCAAAATATTGTTACTTATATCCTTGTAAGAACTAGGATGTGTGATTGCATTTTCATCTATCTGGTTTATACTTTTACTTTAGTCAAATATCACATAGATTTTTAAATCATGTTACACATTGCTTATTGTTACTTAGTTGGATTCTTCAATATGATTTGAATTAACCAAGGAATGCTTTCATGTTTCTACTTTGAAAATAGCAGCACTAGCACCAATTTGTTTGAAGATAACAAAGTGTAGATAAGCTTGAAAAGTTATAGTTCTTATCTAAGACATCTCCACTTATGTTTTATTTTGACTGATTTATTAATTTTAGAAAACGTGCTTATCAAAATCTCTAAGCACATGGGTAATAATTTTTTAAATACAGAATTGACAGTTAACTAAATTGACTCACTATTAAAAGACTTGAAATCCTCACTTCAATTAAAACAAACCTTGAACCTATCCCAACCTCATTCTCACAGACAGAAGCCCATGTAAACAGATGTGCCTTCCAGTATGCCCAAAAGTGCAACAAACCTTTGCTTCATCAAACTATGAAAGCTGAGTTCCAGAGCTGAATGCCTGCCATTGAAAATACACTGTCTGGAGTCCTAGCCCATTTAAATTTGGGCCTGACTAGCCTGAATGCCTTGGATAACTTCAGCTGATGGAACAAAAACACAAGATAAGATGCAATTTCTAAAGTTTTAAAAAGGTCAAAACTAACATATTGAATTGTGTCAAAAAATGAATAAAAAAACAGTGCAGACTACAGAGCCTGGATGCCATATGCTCCCTGCCTATACACTGCAAGGTACATGTTTGTAGTGTTGTTATAGCAGTGTTGGCCCTAAGAGATGAAACAGACAACCATAGGTGAGGAAATACCTTCTATTGGATGAACTTCTGTTGGTGAAAGAGAAACTTTCGAGCTCTACAGAGCTGTTCTTCAGGTTTGGAGCTCAAAAGCTTGTCTCTTTCACCAACAGAAGTTGAGCCAATAAAAATTATTACCTTACCCAATTTGTCTCTAAGTAAATGGGCAGACACATTTTGCGTTAGTTGAAATTTTTGAATGATCATCAGGCCTAGCCACAAACAGCACACACTGTATCATAGTGATTCAGTCTAGGAGGTGGTAAAGGCATAGATAACTCAAGGTCCTCATCTTAGAGGAAAGGGTTGCACTCTCCTTGCCAAACAACAATGAAAAAAGAACTCTTGGTTATTACTTGATCTTTAAAAGCTGATGATCTAACAAGACGCTGCCTGAATTACACACTTCAGTAACAAATGATGGGAAATGACCGATCAAAGAGGCACATATTAACATTGCTGTCTCCTCCAGGTATTTTTCCTTGTCAACAAGCATCACTTATCTTCTCTGGATTGAGCTTCAACCAACTAGCTCTCATCCAGGTCCAGATCTCAGTTTCTCTGCTCTCTGTCTAGCTATCCCATCAAGACTTGATGGAACAGGGACAGAGCTGAGTATCACCTGCATGTTGATGACACCACAGCCCATCTTGCCATACTTCCTCCTCCTTCTCCCCAGCTTCAGTACATATTGTGGCACCTCACACAAGCATAGGACAAGAAAACCAGTCAGGTTCTCTCCTCAAAGAAAACATATCCAGAGTTACACAAATCTAGAGGCTTAAGGGCTGCCAGGAAGGCCTGTATAGTTTTTATCATTATATATCAAACTGCTGGTCTTGGACCATCAACTTGTCTACAGTGGGGGAGCAGAGGGAAAACACACTGTCCCACTGTCTTCCCCAAATATCATTCTTCAAACTAAAAACCAATGTAGGGATGGAAAATATATTATTCTTTACAAATTTTAATTTCCTGAAACACACAGATTAGAGATAATAAGCCAGATCCTCAGCTTGTGTAAATTGTCATAATGCGTTGAAGTCAACAGCGCTATGCTGATTTAAACCAGCTGAGAAACTGACGCAACATATCTAGCAAATAAGTACTCGCATGGACATAGTTTTAAGGCATTATCATTTAGTTGATACAGCATTTTGAAGATGAAAAGCTCTACATTCTTATTTGTTTGTATTATATGTAGCAAATACAATTTGTCCAGTGCTGTAAAAGAACAAATAAGGCAATTCCCAACCCGTAGAGCTTACAGTATAAAAGGCAGATAGAAGAAAGAATACACTGTGAAATCCATAGACAGGAATAACTTATGACTATCATCGTTGTTATTGTCTACTCACACTTATAATCGTCACAGAAGGGGTGAATTTTTAGATAGGGTTTTAATGAGGAGAAGGTGGTGGCTTTGTTAATCAGAATTGGAAAGTGAGCAGAGTGGGAAAAGGTACAAAGATGGAACCAAGAGAAAAATGAGAAGGGCATCAAGCATGGCATTGCTGGTAGAAGGAGGCAGGGGATGAAGGGACGGGAATAAGAGACAGTCCAAGACACCCTGGAACATAGTTCTGTGGGACCTTGAAGATTAAGATCATCACAGCTTGTTGCTCCAAAATTGCAGCAAATACCATGGTGCTGTCACCTATCTTGAACAGTACAGGATGTTGACAGGGACACTGCATTAAGCATTTGTCTAGACTCTCCATGTTCCTTCGTTTCCATTTGATCATATTGTCACCAGTCTTCAGCACCCCAGCTCTTGCTCAATTTAGAGTACACCACTATTTCCATTTGAGGTCAATGACTGGAGGAAGTTGTTCTGACAAAACCATCTTCTCCAGGATCATCAGCATTTCCCACCATTTTGTTATCTCCAAATATCACAGTGGAAGGTGACAAGAGTAAGGGATTTTCAGAGGCAAAACTCTTTCTGAACTTCAGCTTTTTGGGAAAATGTGTCCATGCAGTGGGTATCTTGGATCATGCACCTGTTTTTGTCTCTCCTTTCTACTGATGGTGGTGCAGTGCCCATGACGCAGTACAGCGACACCACAGGAGTCAGTTTCAAAGCCCCTCTTATGACCCTACAGGCATGAATAAGTTCAGTATCAATTTGTGTGCATGACTTGAGTGTGACCATACTGGGACACAGTACTCCACAAATGAATAACACAAGGCGAGACTAGTTGCTCAGAGTGTTTTACAGTTAGCTGCCCATTTTGTATTGTACAGTTTCTGGGGTACACAGTTCCTGGAGTTCACTTTCTTTTTCAGCTTCTTCTTGTATTCTTTGTATGTCAGTGTTCAATCTAATGTGACCCCAATGTACACCAGATGTTTCACAGAGCTCTCAAGATTAAGATGAGAAGTTTAACACATATACAATTAAGTATCATTATTCTTATGAATGTATTAGTGTATCTGGAATGGTAAACTATGGTCCCTGTCCTAAAGAAGGAAAGATATGCATGGGTTAAGTGACCTCTAAGAAAAAAATCAATATTAACTGAAAATTAACATTTTAATACTTGCAGTGTCTAGGGAACTATTTGTAAAATTAGCTTTCCAGAATCTTCTCTAGTGAAGAGTCTGTACAAAATTAAAATGATCTCAGCTTGCACAAATACAAGACTTTGTGACTAAAAACTGGACTACTCTGGGATCAAAAAGTTACAAAAGGTTCTTTTACAAGACTGCTGGATGTCTACCCACTTTTTATTAAGAGCAGTTTCCAAACAAAACTCTCATTGACTTCAAATGGAGCAGGAACAGACCCAAAGATAGCAAATGAGCTAGTAATTCAATACATGGTCTGTATAAAACAGTGGGCCACCTTACACTGTGGCATTTGACATTGACCTCTACTTGGAAACTACACAGTTACATGTGTATTTATTTACAATACTAGGGCACCACTACAAAACTAATGATAATTCAAAATATCCAAAAGCACCAGATCAGCAACATATTCATTGATTATGCACTTCGCTACTTGTGCCTAAACCACCACCATTTTATACAGGACTAACATGCCTTATACTTAAATATGCATACACTTTACTTTTTGTATGCTATAACATGATGAATAAATGCATTAATAAGCCTAATAATTTTATTTAATTGATTTAACCCTTACAATTTTGTAAATATTTACCAGATTCAGCAAGGTACTTAAGTATGTGTCTCACTTTAAGCACCTGTAGTTCCTTTACAAAATTGCTTTCAGCAGGATTCCTCACATGTTTAAAGTTGGGAACATGCTTAAGCACCTAGCTGAATCTGGGCCTAAGTTTGACCAATACAACACAGAACAGCTGCATGATTTTTATTTTTATTCTTTAAACACAAAACCATGCGTGGCACTTCGATTTAACTCATTTGGCCTGATTCTCTACTATCTTGCACCTTGTGTAATTTGTTTTAGCGAGACCAAAAGAGGTGTAAAACACTACCAAATCAGAATAAGACCATTTTGCACAGTGTAAAAGAACACACAAGTTGCTAGGCAGTGGAAAAATTTGGCTCCTTGCATTTGTACAAATAAACTAAATATTACATACAAATGAATTGATACAGAAAGAAAATATACGAGGTGGTGGTGTGGTACGAAGTTGTTATTGCTGAGAAGCTGGGATAACTGCATTACTCACCAGGCAGGAGTGAGTTATCTCCCCCAAAAGTGCCAACGAAAATGTTATACAACACACATGATTATGTTTTGTTTATGCCACAAATTTGCATGGTTCTGTTGGATTTTCTATCTGAGCGTCACTCAGCTTTTGTAATTTGAAATATGTTACTGGGGGTGGGGGGGGAAGATGCCATTGGTGTGGATGTAACTTGGTAGAAATTGCAATTCAATATAAAAATCAACTTAAATAGCCTTCTGCAGTTTACAATATACTAATGAATATCCTCTCTTATGATGGGTTTCTGGCCCATGTATATGATACAAATATTATATTACATTTTGTATGCTACAGCATGAACAGCAGAGTAAAAATGTAATGGGTATTAATTGGAGGGCAAATTCATCAAAACTGATGTATTCAATACAATATTTACACTGTCCTCAATGAGAACTGTGTACCATACTACTGTTGATTTGGACATCCTTTTTAAACCATTCTGATTTTCGAACAACAAAAATGTAAAGAAGAAAACTTTAGAGAAGCATGTTAATATTTAGTGATTTCACTTTTAAGCAAAACAGCCACCAAGTACTGCAAAAAGCAGCTTTTCTGTCATTAGTTAAGTGCACAAATTGTCAATATGACTACATTCAAAAAAATGAAACACAATATTTATTCTTGCTGCATGGAAAATTAAATCCTCTAAGTGTTTTCCTTTGCCATGAAAGTATTCATGGTATAAAATATTTTTTGCTCCTTTAGAAGGATGCTGTCAAGTCTTTTAGGTCTAAAATTAGATCTACAAGGTTTATTTTGGTTAGTGAGTATGCCCTACAAGGCAGGGTTCTTTGTAAATTTCAATAACCAGTCTGTTCACAAGAAAGAAGCTGGCAGCACAGAGGAAGGACAGCCCACAATCATAAACAAGCGCGCATTGCCCACAATCGTAAACAAGCCCAGGGCCCTGTGCCTGTTGTTGCTGGGTCACCCAGTTGTAAAGCTGTCATTTTACTAATATTCATGCTTTAAGCTTACAGTATGTGACATCAGTACTTCTGCTATGACTCTAACTTGATCATTCTGAGTTTTTTATTCTGAAACATTTGCTAAAATAGCTTCTTTGTGATAAACTTCCAGCAAACAACCTCAGATTCACCAACTCATTCATCAGAACACAGCTACACTTTCTTCCTGAAAAAATGCAAACAGAAAATGATAACTCTTATGAAAATCTTGTTTTATAGAGAAGTCATGATTAATGTATGTGATTCACTTTTAGAGGGCTTGATGTTTAATTTTTTTGTGCACCCAACCCTGCAAAGACTTCAGGGGACGGTTTAGATGAGCAAGGAATGCAGGATCAGGCTCACTATTACCCAACTGTCTATAATGTTTCATTTGAAACATTTGTAGTGTACTTTGTAAATACATACTTAGACTATTTAAAAAAAATACTTGTTACACAAATGTGTAGGTTTTTTAAAAAGTGTGTTATCTGGGATTCTAGAAATGTCCCTTGGATCAACATTATCAATTAAATCAGTAGAACCTATCATACTATGTTCAAAGTGATTCAATAACACTCAAAGCATGCTAAAAAGGTTAGAAAAAGCAGCAATTGCTGGACATAGTACTAGCTGGGCTTCCAACATCATAGTCTCAACTTTTTCCATTTTTTAATTATTAAATATAAACAGCTAAGCTACAAATTGGACTAATAGCCACCACTTTCCCCTTAAAAAAATGAGAAGGGAGGGATGTTCCCAAACCAGACAAAAGCACTATTTCCTCCCTTCTCCCTCCCACCTATTAAATAGAAAGTTGGTGGAATTTAATTTTAAAAGCATGTATGTGGGCTGAAATTTTAAAATCAGTCCAGAGATAAAGGTTAAGGTTTGAATGTAAAACTAAAAATTGGTATTTATTACTGAAATTCAGACACAACCCTAACTAGTAGCACAGCCAGCAATGCTGTAATTAACAACTTTTATAGAATAGTAACAAATTGTTCTATTATAATTGATCTTTAAAGTTCCCACAGCAATATACAAGTTTTATTATATTGCATGTCATCAGTGTATGCATTTATAAGAGCCAGCATTATGCATTGCATGAACGGTGAGATCTTTTGTAAGAGGAAGCTCACTAATGGATTTGCTTGTCCAGCTTACTTTGTTAAGCCTGTCATGGAAAAGATAAGATGTAGTTGCTGAATGCATTCTCTGCTGATACCGATCACATAAAATGTAACAGAAATGCAACACTGTTAACTGATTTAAGGTAAAAATAATCTCAACTCCCAAATATACCATTCGAGCTAACAGGACAAAAACTGCAGTTAATACCCCTCTTCCAGCAAATGCTCACTTAAAATGATTAACATAACACAAATTCCTGTAGTAATAAGAATACACTGGCGCTGAAATAATTATACCACTTGGATAGGTGGGGTGAAGGGGGGAGAACGGGCGGAGGAAGCACGAGTGGGTTTCAGAGGCACCTGCTGCTGGAATTAAACTGCTCCAAATAAAGATTCCGTACAACACATGCACTTCGGGCCATGAGAAGCTTCAGTATAATTCCATTTCACCCATCGCCTTTTCATGCACAAAAGGGTTAATCCAGGGGGGTTACAAACAACAGTGACACACCGTGGAGCAGCACACACCGGTACCACAAAGTACCTGCGACTGACAAGCAAAAAGCCCCAGCCTGCTCTGGCTGGACCGGCACTTTCTCCTCCACGGCCGCAGCTGCTATTACCCAGTTTGCTTGATTGCGGGCAAGGGTGGCAAAGCCCCCGGCGAGGGTGCCCAAGTGCTGCGCATCCAGCAGCAGTAGCAGCTACCGAAATACCAGCCCCTGGGCTGGAGGGAGGCTGTGACCGGGGAGAGTCGACAATGGCATTTCTATGAATGGGTTTCCTGCGCGCAGCCCGTTCAGCCTGACAGACACTGGACCTTCCTCCCCGCTCCAAAGCACCGGCCACCCACAAGGGATGGTTAGGGGGCGCAGAAGGGTGCGACGAAGAGTCCAAGGGGATGGGGGGCGTGAGCGGGGTGCAATCGGACTGGGAGGAAGAGCGAGGCACAGGGGTGCAGAGGAGGCAGGAGCGGGGAGCAGTGGGTGGAAGGGAGGGACATTGGGGTGCAGTCGGAGGCAGAAGCGGGGTGCAGTGGGTGGAAGGAAGGAGCACAGGGGCGCAGAGGAGACAGAAGCGGGGTGCAGTGGGAGGAAGGGAGGAAAACTGGAGTGCAGTGGGCGGCAGAAGCGGGGTGCAGTGGGAGGAAGGGCGGAGCACAGGGGCAGAAGAGGCAGGAGCGGGGTGCAGTGGGAGGACAAGGAGCACGGGAGAAGGGGCACGGCGGGCTGGGGGTCCATGAAGGGGACCAGGGACACGCCACGAGCCGGGGAGCGGGGCTGGAGCCAGGGGCGCTTGCGGCGAGGGAGCAGGGGAGGTCCTTCCCTCCGGAGCCCGAGCTGAAGCGCCACATTCCCCCGCCGGGACCCAGTCCGACTCAGGTGCGGCGCGCCGTGGAGGGGGCCCGGCCCGGCCCGGCAGCACTCACCAGAGGGAGTCCAGGTCCCATTCCTGGAGCAGGGCAAAGTCGAAGCTGTCCATGGTGAGGACGAGGAGGAGACGCGTCAGCGCGGCTGAGCTGCACCAGCGGAGCGTCCCCGGGACATCGCCACCGCACCGAGCCCGCCCCTGCGCCTCCGGGGCTCGGGGCTGCCCAGGGCAACACGCAGCCGCCGCCGCGGGCCCCCCACTGCACCCCGCTTCTGCCGCCCACTGCACTCCAGTTTTCCTCCCTTCCTCGCCCCGCCGCGCGCTCTCCTCCCCTCAGCGCCGCGTGTGTGTGTGTGTGTCACTCCCGGGCTCGCCGTGCAGCCCGCGCTGTGCCTCTTCCTGGCAGGTAGAGCTCGCAGCCGCCGGGGCTGGCTTGCAACCTGCGCCGCCTCCCGCCCAGCCCCCTTTGTTTTCTCGGCGCTGGAGCCTTTCCCTGCTGCCTGTGGGGACGGAGGGGAGGAAAGGACGAGGGCAGAGGAGGATTGTGTGTGTTACTTTCCCTGCCCCCCTCCACATCAGCTCCAGCTGCAACTTGCTTTTCCATACACTTCTTCTCCCCTGCCGCCTACCCTCAGTTCAGGTCCCCTCTCCCAACGCCTGCCACACCTTTACAAACCAGCCTTCTGCTTCTCTTAGGCTGCAATAGCTCTGGGAAATGATGGGCAAAATCCCAGGGCAGCTGATGCTGGCAAATGGCCAGGGGAAGTATGGAAGTGGCAGTGACCGCAATAGGGCATCTAGTCCTGTCCCCTGCACTCAGGGCAGGCAATAGTCTGTGCTAGGGCCTCCCCCTAGGAGGCCTGATTTTAGGAAGTGTTGAGCACTCATACTCCAGCTGACACTAATGCCAATTGCAGGGTCTCAGCACTTAAAAAAGATCAATTTTCATATGTCCATCACCTGTAGACTTGAAGAAATGTATAAAATAAAAGAGTACCACACAAATAAGTGCCACCCCGCTAAGATATTAGGAACATATAGTATCCAAAATATTTCAAAATTTTCAACCAGTTTTGTTGTAAATGGGCATTGCTATTTCAACTTTGATCCTAAAGGTATCTGAGTTAAAGTCAAGGTTGCCTAAGACTAACCAGCATTTGCTTTGGCTTAGGCCTTGTCTACCTTTGTGGGTTTCAGGCATTGGTGACCAGCCACCCCAGCACCAACTCTTAATGTAGGCAAGGCAATTCGATATAAACTGCAATGTTACACTGAAACAGGTTATTGCTTGCTTAAAGCCAGGGTAAACTGCACCAGTGTAGGTCACTGCCTATAGATGCTGAATACTGATGGCTGAAAATCCACAACATAGACAAGTCCATAAAATCCACTGGAAACATATTTAAGAAAAAAAAACAAAACCAACCAACATACTTTCCCCTGCAATGTTTGCTTCTCAAATAAACTAATAACTTTAGCCGTGGTTCCTTAAACTGTGGTTGTCAGAGCTGGCTGGTCACATGATGCTGAGTCTCTTGCCTTCTAGTTGCTAAATCACATTAAAAGAAGCTAACACCAAAACACTTTCTGAATATTATTTTTTCATCTAAGCAATTGCTACAGTTTCCCCAAAGATGTTATATGACCACAGATGAGAAGCCGTGGTGTGCAAGATCATGAGTGTTATAAAAAAAAAAGCAGTCAGCTGCAAACCTGCTGAGTGATAAACAGCAAGAGTTTGACTAGGAGTTTGCCTGGGGAGAGCCTACTGAGGGGTTCAACTTGCAGGCTTCTCTGAGTAGTTGCTGCAGCGTCTGAGGAAGCTCTTAGAAGGAAGGTGACATGGATGGTGGGTGATCAGCTGTTGTGACCAGCACAGGATGTGCCATGTTTGTCTTTCTCCCACAGGACAGAAGCGACTTTGTCTGTACAAAGTGCAAGCTGGTCTCCATATTGGAAGAGAAGGTTCAAGGTCTGTAGAAACAAGTATCAACCCTGCACTGCATGAGAGAAAATGAAGATTTCCTGGACAGACGTCAGGATGTGCTTCTACGGGCACAACATTCTGAAGAATCAGAGCAGGCTGCGCAACGGGGACAGAAGGATGATAAAGAAAACTGGCAGCATGTGACCTCCAGAAGAAGAAATAGGAGCGTCCATGTAGCAATGCAGATACAGGTGTGCAACCGTTTTCATGTGATCTCCACAGGTACTAATGCAGAGAGTGAACTAAATGATACATCTGAGGGAAGGGAGCAGAAGGAGACTCCACCGATTGGAAGGCATGAGATGCACTGTCCTAGGAATGGGGGTTCCACGACCACCGCTCCCAAGAGAAGGAGGCGGGTAGTCAACTATCTGCCATCCCAACCAGGAAAACTGAGAAGTGTGCTGCTTGCCAGGAGCTAGGATTCACGACGTGACAGAGAGACTACTAAGACTCATCAAGCCCTTGGGTCGCTACCCCTTCCTGCTTCTCCACATGGGCACCAAAGATACTGCCAAGAATGACTTTGAGTGGATTGCTGCAGACTGCATGGCTCTGGGAAGAAGGATAAAGGAGTTTGAGGCACAAGTGGTGTTCTCGTCTATCCTCCCTGTGGAAGGAAAAGGCCCAGTTCAAGACCGTCAAATAGTGGAAGTCAACAAATGGCTATGCAGGTGGTGTGGGAGAAAAGGCTTTGGATTCTTTGACCATGGGATGGTGTTCCAAGAAGGAGGAGTGCTAGGCAGAGACTGGCTCCACCTAACACAGAGAAGGAAGAGCATCTTTGCAAGCAGGCTGGCTAACCTAGTGAGGAGGGCTTTAAACTAGGGAAGGAGACCAAAGCCCTGAGGTAATTGGGGAAGTGGGATACCGGGAGGAAGCACAAGCAGGAGAGTGCAAGAGGGGAGGACTCCTGCCTCATGCTGAGAAAGTGCGTATACACAAATTATAAAGCCGCACACAAGCGACCAGGGAGCGTGCGAACAGGGGCTGCTAACAGGGAGTATTGCAAGGGAGTTCTCCAGGTGAAGGAGGAGCAAATACAGCATCTGTGGGGTAAGTGACTGTCTGTAGTTTGTGTGTGTTTGTGTTTGGGGGTTACTTGCTGTGTGCTGAGCTTGTGTTTGTCAGTCTGTTTGTTTGGTTGTTTGAAGGACCATGTGCTTTGGCTGGCAGTTGGAGGCCATGAGCGTCAAAGGAATGTTTGAAAGCTCAAAGCTTCTGGTAATTGGCTGAGCTTTAATCAGTGGGCGGGGCATTAACTCAGGCCAGGGCTTTATAAAGCTGTGCACAAGCGACCAGGGGCTGCTAACAGGGAGTTTTGCAAGGGAGTTTGGGAAGGGAGGGGGGGAGTCCCTTGTCGGTCCTACCTCTTCCCCTGTAGTCCCCTTAAAACCTATTATCCAACCCATATTCCAAAACCTCTTTCTTTAAACCACCCTTTCGTTAACTAGGAGACAATGCAGGCAGAAGCCCAGCAGCAGAGT
>NC_133769.1:251577358-251578695 GCF_003597395.2 Chelonoidis abingdonii
GTGAAGCACTGGAATGAGTTACCTAGGGAGGTGGTGGAATCTCCTTCCTTCCATGTTTTTAAGTCAGGCTTGTCAAAACCCTGGCTGGGATGATTTAGTTGGGGATTGGTCTTGCTTTGAGCAGGGGGTTGGACTAGATGACCTCCTAATGTCCCTTCCAACCCTGATATTCTATGATTCTATGAGTGCGAGGGGAAATAGTCCATGAGAATCTTTCTGCTCAGATGTGGTCCACCCTATTAAAAAGTTGGAAAACCATACAACTGTAGTTTATAAGCCTCTCACAAGAGGTTTAGAAATTATGGGCCAGATTCTTTGTTCCACTTAGATAATTTTTGCACAGTCAAAGAGGTGCAAAATCAGCAGCAGCTAAAAATCCCCCATAAACATAGCCAGCTTTATGCCCAGGGCCATCCTTAGGCATATGCGGCTGTGTAGGGCACCCAAAAATTTGGGGCACCCCTGGGTCTTAGTGCCCCTCCCTCACCTCTTCCTTTCTCTGTTCTGACCCTTCCTGCAGGCTCCCACTACAGTTGGCTGCTGGAGCCTGATGAGTTTCCCTCCACAGGGGATCTAGTACTTAAAAGTAAAAAAGCCTTGCAGCCTGCCAGACCTATTAGCACAACATTGAAACTGTTAAAGAGCCATTCAAGTGGTAATGAAGCCATTTAAGAGGCATTTGCAAACCCCCAGGTATATACTGTCAATTTCTGAATTTACTGACCAATACAGTTGTACATGACTGTCATATTTACGCAGGACATGTTAGTCTACAGGACCTTAGTTTGAAATTTGCTTTAAAATATTTCATTAGTGTGTTGCTGAAGATTATAAAATCACATCTCTAAAAAATCCTTGTGTAGATTTTTAGATGCACAATCTGAGTATTAATCTTTAGCTTTAAATGGATCTTCAGACATAGTTTTTTTAATAAATCTTTTAAAAGACCATCCTTATCTAAAATACACATGCAAACCCAGGCTGCCATCAGGCATAGGGGCACCAGTTTAATAATACTGCATAGGGTCCCATAAATCCTAAGGACAGGCCTATTTATGCCAGCCCTGTATCCTCACTCTCCCCTCCTAGGACAGAAGCATGACATGACCCATGGAGGCAGGGTCGGAGCATTCCAGAATGGGAAGGCCTGGGGCATAATCTAGCCAGAGCAAGTTACAGTAGGCTTGTGAGTGCTCTAATTTGTGCTTGGGGCTGGCCAGCCCCTTGCTTGCTTCTGAATCAAGGTGTTAGGGGGCTTATTCCTTCACCCTCTTACTTCCCTGGTCCTTCTCGCATGAACACAGAGCAACAATACCTGAAGTCCAAAGGCGCAAACA
>NC_133769.1:251578795-251644783 GCF_003597395.2 Chelonoidis abingdonii
CTTAGCCTGTCACAGTACGAGAAGGCCATTACACAGACAGTGATCTTTGATTCTCTCTTTTATACCTCTAAAACTAGCTAAGTGATAAGAATACATCTAAATTCTTAAAGTATAGGCCTTTGCAGACAGGCCTGAATATCTATATCCTAACACTCCACCCCTTTTTTTTTTTCCTTTTTCTTTTGGGACCCTCCTGCCCAGGTATCCCTGGAAAAGCATAGGACATATGGTGACACATTTCCTGATAGGGCCAGGCATCAAGGTGGAAGGTGTCGATATTCCATTTGTCCCACTGCCCCTTGTGTAGTATAGTGCCCTGCACCTTCTCTCAGACGGGCATACCACACCTATTCCAATTAGTGTTCAAGATTTCCCATTATATTGGGCCCGAGAAGGTTGGGTCTGGGTTGTCTTGCACACTGTGGGGTGGGGAGGGCTTACTACATTACTTTTAGGTTATCTCCATGTGCAGCGTAACACAAGTATAGTTAACAATATACAATGCACAGCAACACCGAGTCCTGACCACTGCAGTATGGTCCAACGTCCAAGCCACCACCAAAACATTGTCTCTTCTCCTTTGACAGGGTTAAGATTTTAAGTGTCCAGTTGCTGGCAGCTGAAGTTTTACATGCTTTTGTCCATATCATAAGTCCATTGAATGTTCACAGAGAAATGGGTTATTGTTCAAACCAACTTAAGCACTTGATATGGAATCAGACAGTATGCCCTGGTTTGATTATTTACAGCAATAAGATTTACAGATCCATTTGTGCACCAGAGTCCAGATAGCAGCATATAGATGTGTGTAGGTTGGTTGGGGACTGATGTAATTGTGCCTCCAGAAATATATACATTTTCAGCAAAATACTTTATACACAGTACACCCAATTGTCCACCCCTTTGCCATAGGCCATTGATCCTGCTCCTGCATAGTCCTAGGAGAGGGGCACAGCCAAACATTTTTTTTTGATTTATGCCATTTTTTACACCCCTCCATTAATTCTCAGTGAGCTCCTTCCCTTCTCATTATTCCTATAGGGCTTGTGGAGCCCACCTTAGTTGCTGTTCCATTTTCAGGCACCATGGTAGCTATTACACAGGTGCTGGCTTTCTAGTTGAGCATTTTCCATTCCCATACCCATCCCCCACCCCCCCAGATCAGCCTTTTGAAGCCATCTCCCACCCATGTCATGCTAGCAACAAGACAAACACCACAGACAAACAACACAAAACATAGATCCATGGTATTCTGGGTTATTCTTCCGCTGGCGCCAGCTTGCTTGTAGAGTGTTTGAAAAACAAAAGAAACAATTTCCACTCCCCTAGTGGGAACAGATTATTGCTTAATAATAATAATCCCAATTTCTTTTAAAAATTTCCATGCTAATTGCAGGAAAAACAGAAGAATTACCTCCAGGCTGTCATTATTTTGTTCTATAGTCAGGCTAGTGAATTACCCCATTCACTGGTCATTTATGAGGTGGTGTGCCTCAATTTGCCCTCTTGTACAACAGACCAGGTTTGCAACAGTTTCTTTGCTGTACCAAGCTTTACATTTATTCTCAGGTAATAGCTAAGAGACAGCTTCAGATTTCTGCTCTGTACACCCCCCACCCCCACCCCCTTTAGGGTTAACCTGTTCCCCTTATTTTTCAGGCTTGACTTTTTTTTTTTTTCACCTCCCTTTTCTGGAGGGCCATAATTTGAGTCTTCTAGTAGCTTGTTTGCTGATCAGATGTATTTATTATTCTTCGGTTCTTTGTGCTGCAAAGGGCAGTTTTCTCCTTCCCCCATCAGCTCAGTAATTTGCATTTACACAGAGGCTTTTTTGGCTTGCCTCTGGATCCAAAGCTCTCCGCAGCTCAGAGACTGTTTTAAAAGTGACACTTTCCACTTCCACCAGAGTTCTGATTACTTTTCGCTTTCATCTCCTGCTTCAAAACACACAGATCTGAAAAAGAAAGCACAATCTATTGTGGCTCCTTTTGGAGCCCTAACAGGATTTTAATTAAGTACTATGTTTTGTTTGCATTTCTTTTACCCCTTGTCCAATATACACTGCACATGTCCTAGGAAATACTTTAACCTTCATTATATTAGTCATATTAATTTTACACAAAGTGTGACTGCCTCCCTCATGCCCAGAGTTTTCATGCACCCCCAAAGTGACAGTCTGATTCTCCAGAGCCACCCCAAGGCTCAGTGTTCCCATCATTGCTCCCCTTTTCCTTTTCCTGTGCACACACACAAAATTCTATTTTGTCTAACATCCCTTGCACTATGATTACTCTTTTTACACAACTTACCCTGATTATACTCTCATCTTGTACAACCAGAGACAGCCAGGGGCAGTCAAGTTAAGTTCCAATAGAAACCCCTGACACTCCTTTAGTGATTTTGATTACATTACCCAATAGTGAAATAATTTTGATCAGCTTAATCCTCCACCTGCTGCCTGCAGCAGTCTCCTATAGACCATTTCTGGGGGGAAAGGGCCCATTTTCCCTCAAAATAGCTATAAAGACTTCTGGGGACAGAAGCATAGTGGTGGTAATAGCCACTTTACCTGACCCCCTGTATAATTTAATTAGCAAGCTTCCATCCAATGTGACTGCACAGAGTTGCACATACAGTTACATTTATATAACTGGGTTTTATTATTAAACCAAAAACTTGCTTCTTGTAACACCACAACTGTTACCTGTACCATTTTCCAACTTTCAAATGTTTACTTTCCTCCACACCCTGTATTATCAATTTTTGCAAAAGGTATTTTTAACTTTTAACTTCCTTTTTTAAATCACTTACTCCTACCTTTATAGTTCTTTAAGGTAGCGCAATTTGTCTGTAACAACTCAGCCACCGAGTGCAATTATTGCCACACAGCTGCCTTAACCTGTGCTGTCTTTACCCTGAGACTGTTTAAAAAGGCAGTAAAACATTTGTCTCCATGGTTGCCCATGGATCTTTTACTTCAAAAATTCCAGTGAAATACAGCAGACCTTCATCATCTTTTGTCCCAAACAAAACAAAAAACAAACAAAACCCAAAAACATTTCACGTAAGTATCCAAAGTACCCTCCATTAAAACTTCAGAAAAACAAAAGTGTGGAAAGGCAGGGAGAGAGAAGGGGGAAGAGGTGAAAAGAAACCAATTAAGCCTGTTAGGTCATTTTAAAGTACAGGCTACCAGCAGCAAATTAAGTAAACTGAGGGAAAGAAGGAGGAAAGGAAGAAAAGGATATAGTTAGCTCTGAACCAAGAGTAGGCTCCCTGGGTTGAAACAGCTGGGAACCTTCACCCCCAGGTTCTCATCCTGGCTCTGGGAGAAGAGTGGGGGTTGTTACCTGCTCCTGCACTTCAAAACCCTTTTTTTTTTCCCCCTCCATTCTCCCAGGACCAAGTCCCAGCTCCTGTCTCTAAAGGTGTCTGTTAACTCTGCTTCTGAATCTAAACCCTGTTGTGCCAAATCATCTTTAACCACCCTAACTAATTTACAACACTTTAGCAGCCCCTGCTGAAACAGCACCAAACTTGAAAGATTACTGGCAGCTTCCCATAATGCTGCCCTTACTTCAAACCTCTCACAAGTGGACTGAAGTGCCTCCTTTCCCTGGAAGGCATCCAGTCCCCATGGGCAGGGACCTTCTTCCACTACCCATATACCAAAGGAGGGTGGGCTCTCAGCCACCCCCACATCCTCTGGGTCCCCTAACACTTCCTCCATTTCCTTTTAATCTCATCCCAGGCTTGAACCCCTGGCACTGTGTATGGGCCCTGTTTTACTTATCATTTATCCAAAAAATCCTTTACCCTGCCTTTGCTAGAAACCCGCAACTACCATCACTGAGAGTTCACTATACCCCCTCTAAGCAGTTACTGCGGCGGGACTATTTGGGTGAGGGGACTTACAAGGCTGCCACTCACCTTATCTGATTTGATGCATCCGAGTTCACTCGCACCATAGATGTATTAGGGGGCTTATTCCTTCACCCTCTTACTTCCCTGCGTCTTTCTGCGGATGGAACAGAGAGCAACAATACCTGATAGTCCAAAGGCGCAAAAATTCGTGTTTATTGGGTTTAACTTTTAGCGAAAGCACAATTCCAGTTTTCTTTCCTTTAGTTGTCCTCCTTTACAGCTCTGACACCACAGAGCCTTTGCCTTGTTTGTCCCTTCTGTTTCCATTCCCCTGTTCCCATTTCCCCCTTTCGCAAACATGATTTCAATTCCCCCATCCCCAGTCCCGTGTTCCTCATTTCCCCCCACCTCACTTCCTGATTGACTTCAGACCTATATTAGCAAAACCTGAGTTCTGCTTAGCGATACCTTAACCAATTTATTTACTGACATAACTGTACCAATCAAACATATTGTAACATGGTTATTTAACCAATTATCCTCCCACATCTTAATTGGTTTACACCAACAAAAGTTAATTATTACAGTAGACAGAAACAATTTTACAGAACCAGACATGAGACCATGCAAATAAACATACAAAACAATACGATAGTGAGGATTTCACAGCTATGCCATGGCTACACTTAACAGCTGTACAGTGCTGGATACAGCTGTCTTCATAATGCTGTGTAGGGGAAAGCACCAGTGTCGCCACACTGATAGTACCTACGCTGCAGTGTGGCCCATTTGCAGCATTTTGCTAGTGCTGTTGGGGATTGGTGCATTGTAGGCAGCTATCCCCGACAGTAGCATCTCATCCCCATTTTGGGCCAGGTGTTTTAGGAGTGGACAGAAGGGTGTGGGTTCATTTCCGCTTCCTGTCGCAACGCCCCGTGGGCATCATCCACTCCTAGCACTCATTAAATTTTCCCATCCACATTGGTGCCATTGTGAGTCTCTGTTGCAGACACGATTTCTGTGGGGATATGGAAGCTGAGCTTGCTGAGGACTTTGCGTGATTGAACAGTCGCCCCACATCATCACGTTTGGCAGTTGAGCTTATTTCCTTCGCTTCCAAATTGTAAAAATGCCCGTGACCGAGTCGCCTTGAGGCGGGACACTAAATTGTTGTGGCTTCACGGAATGTCAGCACCATTGGAAGCCGCTTTGGGCTCGGAATACAAGCATGAGTGTGCGATCACATCGTCATGGAATGGAAGTCTGGGATGACGAGCAGTGGCTGCAGAACTTTCGGATGAGAAAAGCCACTTTCATGGGACTGTGTGAGGAGCTCGCCCCCACCCTGCGGCGCAAGGACATGAGATTGAGAGCTGCCCTGCTGGTGGAGAAGCAGGTGGCTATTGCAATCTGGAAGCTGGCAACTCCAGACAGCTACTGATTGGTCGCGAACCAGTTTGGAGTGGGAAAATCGACCGTTGGAATCGTGTTGATGCAAGTTTGCAGGGCCTTTAATCGCATCCTGCTAAGAAGAATCATGACTCTGGGGAACATGCAGAACATTCTGGATGGCTTTGCACAAATGGGTTTCCCTAACTGTGGAGGCGCAATAGATGGGACGCATATTCCAATACTGGCACCACCTTGCCTGGCATCCAGGTACATTAATCGGAAGGGGTATTTCTCTATGGTTCTCCAGGCACTTGTGGATCACCATGGGTGTTTCATTGACATTAACACAGGCTGGCCTGGAAAGGTACATGATGCACGCATCTTTCGGAACAGTACCTGTTCAGGAAGATGCAGGCTGGGACTTTTTTCCCAGACCGGAAGATGACTGTAGGGGATGTTGAAATGCCCATTGTGATCCTTGGAGACCCCCACTTACCCGTTAATGCCTTGGCTCATGAAACGGTATACAGGGAAGCTTGACAGGAGCCAGGACCGGTTCAACTACAGGCTGAGCCGGTGCAGAATGACTGTGGAGTGTGCTTTTGGCCGTTTAAAAGGGCGCTGGCGATCTCTTTATAGGAAGCTAGACTTGGGGGAAAGCAGCATCCCTGCTGTTATATCCGCGTGCTGTACCCTCCATAATATTTGTGAAGGGAAGGGTGAAACATTCAGTCAGGAATGGACCTCTGAGGTTCAACGCCTGGAGGCTGAATTTGCACAGCCAGAGAACAGGGCTACTAGAGAGGCCCAGCACAGGGCTACAAGGATTAGGGATGCCTTGAGGGAGGAATTTGAGGCTGAAAACCAACAGTAATGTTTGATGCCTTGCACAGGAGTGAAGTGCAGTGGTTACAATAGTAGGAATCTGTTTTTCCTAAAATGATTTGCAGTGCATGTTTCTTTCCTGGGCTATGGTAACTTTCACTTTCTGCAATAATAAAGACTGTTTTCAAAGACAAGAATTCATTTATTGGAAAGAAAATAACTTTCTTGACAGACACACAACATTTTGGGAACCTAAAAGGGCAGGGGGGTGGGGTGGTGAACTGTACAGTCACAGGTTTGAATATGTCCTGTCTGGAGTGCTGTGCAATGATGCCTTCAGGATGCCTATACTGCATGGTGATGGGTGTTGAGTGCAGAGGGTAAGGGTCGTAGTTCTCAGGGCTGGTTGGTGAAAGTACAGGTGTTGGGGGCAGCTGGTGGTGGTAAGAACTTGGATGCTGGGGACGAGGTTTGGAGCTGACATTGGGGTACAAGGGAAAGAGCTTTGGGATGGGGGGAGGGCAGCACAGTAGTGCTCTGCCTGGATGGCTACGAGTGACTGGATACAGTCCATTTGGCGCGCCAGGATGCTTATCAGCTGCTTTGTGTTTTTCTTCTTAGCTGGTGCGTTTCTCTGGAGGAGCATGCTTTCCCTTTGTCTCCAGTCCTGCAGTTTTTTACTCTCTCTGGCAGGGTGATCCATAACTGCTTTAAGCATGTCTTCTTTGCTTTTTCACGGCTTCTTCCTGAGGTTTTGTAGCCTCTCCCCAGTGGATGATACAGGCAGTCCAGTAGTCAAGGACACTGTTCGAAAGACAAAAATCGCAACAGTTAAAACAGGACACAGGCTGCATTGTTTATAATCTCACCCAGACAGTTATTCCCACACAGTGAAGGAGTTTACAGTCTTCACTTTAGCATACTGCAATCAGGGAGATGCAGCGCTGTATGAGCCGGTGCAGAATGACTGTGGAGTGTGCTTTTGGCCGTTTAAAAGGGCGCTGGCGATCTCTTTATGGGAAGCTAGACTAGCATACTGCAATCAGGGAGATGCAGCGCAGTGTGGACAGTGAGTAAGTTGCAGCGCTGGTGGTGGGTTTACAGCGCTGCAACTCTCCAGTGTAGCCAAGGCCTACATCTATACAGACATAAGGGTTCTCCAGCTGTGTCTATTGATAAGTGAGTTCTTGCCAGACAGGATGCAATCAAACTAAGTTTCCTTTTACATCTTCTAGGCTTTTCTCTTTCTCTGGAGGTGATAGGAATATCAGGACAGGATTGTATTCCTAATAGCCCAATAGCATCTTATTTCAATGTGACTAGTTTGGAATGTGAGGATGAGACCATACACTTCCCAGCTTATGGCTGCCTAACTACATTTTAGCTGAAGGTCTTAGCCTGTCACAGTACGAGAAGGCCATTACACAGACAGTGATCTTTGATTCTCTCTTTTATACCTCTAAAACTAGCTAAGTGATAAGAATACACCTAAATTCTTAAAGTATAGGCCTTTGCAGACAGATCTGAATATCTATATTCTAAGGGAGGAGAAAAGGTGGCTTGCAGCCATCTTTGCCTCTGTCCCAGCAGCTGTGCTGAAGTGTGAGCTTGGCACAACTGAAAATTGAACCTTATAAATGAAAAAGGTTAAAAATACCTATGTAATTTGTGACATATTGCTCTAGATGAGCATGAAAACAGTACAGTCATTCTGTCATCTTCCCTCTTTGACCACTGCCTGTGCTATAAATTCCTGCTGCTGTTCTTGATTTAAACCTAGATTTTAACCCTGGAGAAGAGACTCTGGACCTGATTCTTTACTGACTGCCACCATGTGCAGTCATTTATACCTGTGCAAAGAGGGATTGAAATGCTACCAAAATCAGGCTGCAAGGCTTTGGTGAATTAGGTTGTCTCTATGAGTGTCAATGGAGCTAAACCACCTTGCACCTGACCCTATATGTTTCTGTGAAGTGCTATGTACATTTTGGTGCTAACAAATAATACTACATATTTCAGCAGGTTGCTAATGCAGGAGAACCTAAAAGTGAAATTGACTAGACTATTTCCTTCACTCAGGCTGAGGGCAATACAAAACAAACAAACAGCATAACCAGTATAAAGTCACTCTTTAAAATTTCTTACATAGCTATTTTTACTTGTGTTCCTTGATTCTCCTCCTACTTACAGGACTATACAGCAGGAGTAATTCCACTGAAGTCAGTGGAGATTTTCAAACCCCTCGGATGGCTCTGAAAAATCTCAGTTATTGTACTTAGGCTTTTAGAGGTGAAGAGTAATGACATCTTCCCCTTTAAGTCCCAACAGTACTTTCCAAACTCCTTGTACAAATTTTAAAATGGTGTTCTACAATACGATTGATTTTTTTGTAATCACTTGCCAGCCCTAAAAGAAACACTTACTCACTTATGTAGTACCTCTGAACTCAGTTGGAACAACTTGTGTGCATAAGTGTTACCCAATGTGAGTAATGTTTGTGGAATCAAGACCATAACTACAGCTTTTTTCTCTTTCATTCTTTGGAACAGATTGAGGCTGGCCCTCATGCATGTGTTCTGGCAAAAGTGTACATCCCATCCAAGCACTGCCCACCATTGCAGGGACTGCACGTCTGACCTCCTGTATATCACAGGCCACTAAATTTCACCAAGTTACCCCCTGTGTTGAGCCTAATAACTTGTGTTGGACCAAATGTTTAGACTTTTGTTTGGAATAGTTGCATTGTCTGCTATTTAGTGCTCTTAACATAGTAAAAAGAACTAATAAAAAATAAATATCTTCACTTACCAACCCATCTCTCATCCCAGATATATAATTTTAACCTTATAGTATTTCTCTAAATAATTGCCATGTTCCAACACAATGGCAGCTGTTATTTCAGTGGTCAGTGAAATTATCACTATAATTTTTACATTTGTTTAAACTTACAAGATTTAGAATCCTTTAGGATGAAAGCTGCTGCATGCATGTCTAGCAAACAGTATATACATCCTTAACTCTGCCTCCTTGTGTATATGCATTCTTATATAGCCTTTTATTACATTATTCCTTTTTTTCCCCTACCACAGGATTTGTCTCATTCACTGCAGAAGATCTGATGTGTTGTGCATGAGTTCTCCCATGCAAATAACAATACAGCCTAATCCTATATTGTAGCTTGTGAGATTTGACAGGATCCCAGCACAAGATGGTATAGCTGCAGATGGCTGCTAAAGTTAACAGCATATTTCATTCCACTCTCCATATAACACTCATAAGCAGACAATGGTTAAAAACTAACTTCTTTGCACAAACAAAATTATACAGATTTAATTGTCATTGGTTAATTATGGTAATGAATTAAGATTATTAGTTAACAATTGCAAAGGTAGAGGAATAGAGTAGATTTTGTGGATACTGAAAATTTATTATTTTAATACGTTGTATGCCTGGAGGTCTAAGTCAAGACTCAATCTATTGGCCACATAGTGCTCCTGATTCACATATAGGACACCCACTGAGGTAAGTGGATGTTGTGTGCATGGATGAAGGACACCGTATAGCTCTAAGTACTGATGACAATATGTATCATGTCTGCCACCTGTAGAAGAAATTGAGCCATTCTAAATCTGAGCCACGGCTGATGGAACAGATGCCAGTTAGAGACAGATATAAAACTTCTGGGATTTTTTCTTCAATTTAAAAATGTTCAAACAAAAAAAATTATGAACAAAATGGGAATGTGTAGTCTGGGACCCAAAAGATTGCTTCCAGAGAACATTTTTGCAAGAGAAGCTAAACAGAAGTGCCTTTAATAGTTGTTTGAGAATTGGGGTGGGAAAAGGTAAAAAATTTTCTCTGGAAACAAAAGAATTGAACAGTTACAGCTGAGCCTTCCCTGTGGTTTTAGCTGAACAACAAGCCATTGCTGGATTATAGAGATGTCAGTAACAGGGAAGAACATAGCTTCAGATGAATTTGTGTGACTATTGTTTGGAAAGGTAGGTGCTCATATATATAGAAAACTTGGTAAAGAGTTTTAAGTAAACCTATGGGATGGTTAGTCTAGGGTTCAGACACAGACAGTCTACTTGAGAGATAAGAGGAATGAGGAACAAAATGTCACAATTAAATCACTATCACTTACACTGGCTGCCTCATGCCTGTGAGAGAAGACACATTTCACCAGACAATTACTATAACTTGGTCCCTGCAGGGCCTGCCTGGCTCCTGCCCCCACTGGGCTGAGAAAGTGGCACAGAGACCTTTTGATGCAGTGCTCACCTGTTGCTTTTATTTACAGGCTGTGCTCCCACCAACTTTCCACCATACACATAGTCCCCTTCTTACAGTCCAGCAGCAACATACACTCACTTTCCCCTGCAGACTTCCTTCCCCTGGGGCTCTTATCCAGCTCCAGCCTGATGAGGCAGCAGCTGTTCAAGCTTCCCCAATCAGGGCCAGGTGGTCTACCCAGCTCCAATTCACCTCCCTTAATTGGAGCTGGAGTGACAGAGGGTTGGCTAAGCAGTTTTCTGCTTAGTACCCTGTCACAATTACATAAACACCTTCTGCATTAGGAAAATGACCAGTTGCTGATACTGGTTGTCAGTAATGGGTCATCCCTTGTGTTGAATCAACCACATTTTCTGAAAAGGTGCCAAAGACAGTTTTGTCCCTATGTACTAATAGATAGGCAATTTTCAACACCAGTCAGAGGAGGACCAGGAGATGACCTTTTGCTCACAGCCACTGTCAGCAGTGCATTATCTTCCTAGTGTAGATGGACTCTACAAGAGATGTTTAAGTTATCTGTGATCTTTTCCTACAAAATTTTTTTCAAATTCCTGAACAATTTCAGATTTAGTAAGGTGATTGCTATATATTCTTTTATCTCATGCTTTCTGGACTATATGTCTTCTACCTGGTAAATAGCCTTAGTAAATGCTATAATTATAATTCTCTTTGCATCATTTTTTAACGTTGTATCCACTGAAAGCATCTCTTGGAGTAATGGGTCCATAAAGAAAATAGGTGTGTTATAGAGATAGCTGCTTGACCATATTAGCTGAGTAGACAGAAGAGTACTGGAAACAAGACCCTGGAGCATAGAGAAATCCTTGTCTCATTCCAAGACAAGCCAGGGAGAGACTGTAGAACCACAGCTCAAATGTAGGTTCCCACTGGGCTTAAGTCTGCACTATCTGGGCAAGCACTGGCAGGAGCAAATGCTGACATATCTAGGGAAGATTTTTATGATGCATTTTGGGGTAACATTTACAAACCCATCCACAAGTACAATCAGGTGGTCCTTGCTGAACTACTAACATATTCTGTAAGGTTTCTGGGACTCTAAGCTTGACTGTGGGCAAGCTGTCACCACCAGGACCTGAGGATCTACTGTAGGGCATGTCATGATGACAGAGATACCATCCTTTGCAATCCATTCTGTCCCTGAGATAGGCCATTCTAAGTGAGAAAAGGGCCATCATTCCAATCCATTCTCACAGATAGTCAGCCCTACCCTACAAATGTTACTCTCATAATGCATGGAATCACAGTCCATCTTAAATACATATAATTACAACTACTCTTCTCCATGCCTTAAATGTGTATGTGATGTATACTATTCACTTCTAGCTCCCTCCTTTTCCAGATCATTTGTCAATGAAGGCTTTTGACACCCGCTTGGGATATGAGAGATGATGATTCATTTTGAATTTTTGGGAAGTTTTCTTGAAAACTACTGTCAAGGGAGAGACCTGACAGTACGGAATAAGGTAAAGGAGGGTATAACAATATCTACATAACAGCAGCTATATTGGGTCAGACCAATGGGCCATCTAGACCTGTATCCTGTCTTCTGACAGTGGCCAATGCCCGGTACTTTACAGGGAATGAACAGAACAGGAATCATTGAGCGATACATCCCCTGTCATCCATTCCCAGCTTCTGGCAGTCAGAGGCTAAGGGACAGCCAGAGCATGCAGTTGCATCCCTGACTATCCTGGCTAATAGCTATTGATAGACCTATCGTCCATAAACTTATCAAATTCTTTTTTGAACTCTGTTATAGTTTTGGCCTTCACAACATTCCCTGGCAATGAGTTCCACAGGTTGTCTATGTGTTGTGTGAAGGAATGATTTCTTTTATTTGTTTTAAGTCTGCTGCCTATTAATTTCATTGGCTGACTCCTGGTTCAGTGTGTTATGTGAAAGGAGTAAATAACGCTTCCTATGCAACGTTCTCTACACCAGTCATGAATTTAGGCCCTACTAAGATAGCCCCTCTGTAGTCTCTCTTTCTAAAGCTGAAAAGTCTCGCCTTCTTAGTCTTCCTCATATGGAAGCCTTCCATACATGTTTAACATTTTTATTGCCCTTTCCCTGGTAACCTTTCCATTATAATATTTTTTTAGATGGGCTGACCAAGAACTGCACCCAGTATCAAGGTGTGAGCATACCCAGGGAATATATAGGGGACATTATTTGTACTGTTCCTTATCCTCCCTTTCCTAATTGTTTCTGCTAGCTTTTTGACGCCACTGCACATTGAACAGAGTTTTCAGAGAATGATCCACAAATGACTCCAAGATCTCTTCCCTGAGTGGTTAGCAGCTAATTTAGACCACACATTTTGGATGTCTAGTGGGATAAATATTTCCAATGTACCTTACTTTGCATTTAGCAACATTGAATTTTCATCAGCCAATTTATTTCCACTCAGTCACCACAGTCTAGAGATCCCTTTGTAACTCTTCACAGTCGGCTTGACTTTAACTATCTTGAGTATTTTGTCTCATCTTGCAAATTGCCACCAACTTGTTTTTACTCCTTTTCCCGAATCATGTAGGTCCCAGTACAGAACTCTGGGAGAACACCATTTACCTTTCCCATTCTGAAAACGGACCATTTAATTCCTACCCTTTGTTTTCTTCTTTAAACCGAGTTCTAACTATGAGAGGACTTACCATTTAATCCTGGACTGCTTAACTGCCTGCTTAAAAGCCTTGGTTGAAGGACTTTGTTTCAAAGTCTTCTGAAAGTCCAAATACACGGCAAATTCAATTAGCTACGTGGTCATTGACTCCCTCAAAAGAATTCTATACATTGGTGATGTATGATTCTTACAAAAGCGATGTTAACTCTTCCCCAAACAAAAATCATTCATCTGTGTGTCTGACAATTTGTTCTTTACTATAGTTTCAGCCAATTTGCCCAGGACTGAATTTAGGCTTAACCTGGCCATTAATTGTCAGGATTGCCTCTGGAGCCTTTTAAAAATTAGTGTGATATCACTATCCTCCAGTCCATCCTGGTATTGAATCAAGATTTAAATAGACAGTTATAAGTACCATAAATAGTGAGTTCTGAGCAATTTTATATTAAGAAGGTTCCCCTCAGAACTCTTGGGTGAATAGTCTGGTCCTTGGTGACGTTATACTGTTTAATTATCAATATGTCCAAACGCTCTCTACTGACACCGCAATCTGGACAGTCCTCAGTATTTGGTTCCTGTAAAAAAGAATCTGTATTTAAAGAATATTTACGTATTATATAGTATTTCCCCTGTTCATTTCTATTGCTACAATGACTGAATGCATAGATTATAATCAAAGGAAGCAGTAAAGTGGAGTTTAAGGAATCCAGGAAAAGTAAAACAATGAACACAGAATAAAGACAAAAAGAACAGGAGAACTTGTGGCACCTTAGAGACTAACAAATTTATTTCAGCATAAAGCTTCTCAGAATGCAAGAAAGGAACAATATAGTAGTGAGATTATAATACATACAGAACAGGAAAAGGTGGAAGTAGCCAATCAATCTAAGAGGCTTATTAATTAAGATGAGCTATGATCAGCAGGAGAAAAAAAAAACCTTTTGTAGTGATTAATCAAGATGGCCCGTTTCAGACAGTTACAAAGGGTAGGATACTTAACAATGGGGAAATATATTCTCTATGTATGACTCCAGCCATCCCAGTACCTCTATTTCAAGCCTAAAATTAATAGTATCTCTAAGTTTGCATATTAATTCAAGTTCAAGAAGTTTCTTGTTGAGTCTGTTTTTGAGCTTTTCTTTGCATAAAATTGCCAACTTTTTTAAGTTCGGTACTGATGACCAAAGTGGGTAGGTTGAAGTTTCTCCTCTGGTTTTGAATGTTTATGATTCCTCATGTCAGATTGTGTCCATTTATTCTTTTCACAGAAACTGTCCCGGTTTGACGAAATGGTAGATGGCAGGGGGCATTGGTGGGTACATGATGCATATTCGACATTGGTAGATGTGCAATTGAACGAGTCCCTGATGTGATTAGGTCCTATGATGGTGTCACCTGAATAGATATGTGGACAGAGTTGGCATCAGGCTCTGTTGCAAGGGGGGGAGGGATAGCTCAGTGGTTCAAGCCCTGACCTGCTAAACCCAGGGTTGTGAGTTCACTCTTTAAGGGGACTAGTTGGGGATTAGTCCTGCTTTGAGCAGCGGGTTGAACTAGATGATCTCCTGAGGTCCCCTCCAACCCTAATATTCTATAGGTTCCTGGGTTAATATTTTTGTTGTGTGGTTGCTGGTGAATGTTTGCTACAGGTTGGGGAGCTGTCTGTAGGTATGGACTGGCCTATCTCCCAAGATCTGTGAGAGTGAGGGATCATTTTTCAGGATAGGTTGTAGATCTTTGATGATGCACTGGAGAGGTCTAGGTTGATGGTGGGACAGAAATTATTGAAATCATGGAATTCCTCAAGGGCTTCTTTCCCATGGGTCCAGATGATGAAGATGTCATCAATGTAGTGCAAGTAGAGTAGAAGCATTAGGGGACGAGAGCTGAGGAAGCATTGTTCTAAGTCAGCCATAAAAATGTTGGCATACTGTGGGGCCATGTGGGTACCCATAGCAGTGCTGCTAACTTGAAGGTATATGTTGTCCCCAAATGTGAAATAGTTGTGGATGTGGACAGACTGTCAAGTACCTGCTTCAAAGGAGTTAAAATAACAATGGCAGGGTCATCAACTGGGGGAAGAAGCTACCTAGATGGCACCAGCCAGGTCAGGAGGTATTCACTCTTCCCAAAGCTAAGCCTGGGATCAAAAGGAGCTCTAACCCCTTCCCCGCAAGCCTCTGGCAGAAAGGGATGGAAGAAGTGGTCAGAGACGCTGATCAGAATGTGGCTGTGGAAAAAGCTAACAGTCTGATAGAAACAAAGAGACAGAGGGTCCAGGATGCAGTCAGCATAGGCTTGTTCTCCCAAATCAGAAATGGGGAATAAACCAGATCTACCTGAGAGGCTAGAGAGCTTAAGTTTAGGGAAGGGAATAAGCATTTAATTCTCTGTTATTTTAAATCCATTTCTCTAAGTGTGGTCTACCTTTTTGGAAAAGAAGTCAGGCTTTGTTTTGAAGAAGCTGCTTGTATCTCTCTACATATGTATGTTGTCACATGTTCCCCAAGACAAAATCTTTCAGGGTCTGATTCCAGTTTGACCTGCTGAATTAACCTCAATTGATACTGGAGGCTGTAACCCAGGTCCTGGTCTGAGAGTGGATAAACTGGGGAATTCCACCCCAGCCCAAGAAAAGGCCTGAGGCCTAACACCTGTTAAATGCACGCAGAGAGATCCGGAGAAGGGACAGCAGGGGCAGTCTGCCCAAAGACCATGACTGATGGCAAAAGGAAGAAAAGGACACCCTGATCATCTTTGACATGTGCAATGTTTGATACATTTTACACACAACCACATGTGGCATGTCCTAGATACACCTTAATTCTCATAGGAGAAATGCACTGACAATTCCAAATACAGGGTCCGATTCTCCCTGCAACTTCTGCTTTATGTAGTTGTTTACACCACTGCCTAGTAGGTGTAAACAGTGTTCTCTAGTCACTTACCAGTGGTAGCATTTTACTTCCTCTTCACACAGCCATAAATGACTACCATAACTGCAAAGCAGTGAACAATCAGGCCTCACAGAATGCAAAAAGAAAACCTTTAAAAGATCTTAAGGGTGCATATCCTGGAAGGGTAGTTGGACGGGAACTCAACCAATCTGGCAATTTTACTGATGCTGGATCTCTACCCTTTGAAAGGCAGTAGTCCCAGGAAGTTCTCTGGTGGAATCATCCTTGGCTCACCAACCATTGAAATCATATTGTAAGGTATCTATGAACTCTTTGCTGGCACCAGTAACATTTAGTGGTCCCAGAATAACTACCTTCACTGAAGTCCCTTTGCAAAAGCTGATCAATCACTCTTAACTCAGCCCACTATGAATTAATCATTTGCCGTTTGCATCCACATAAACTGGCTGTGCTGAAACAATATGCTCTGAGCCAACCAAAACTAGGCTCCATCTCATTTCAAGAGAATGAAAGGTTAAGTGACCATATTAACCAAAAAATTATTGTTGTAGTGCAGAGGAGTTAGGAATCCCCACATGACCATTATCTACAATACACATTCTATCCATATTAGAAACAGAATACACTAAAGAATGTTGTCTGATATTCACATTTCTGTAAGTGACATACACAGGCAACCAATCTCCTATGGTGTGCATGTCACCGGAAATATTAGGTTCCTCTTGCATGACCTTAAAAACAATCTGGAAGTTCCCCTCAAGAGGGTTGCATTTTCATCACATAGCAACATGTCCATTTTATGCCTACTGTAATGATAGCAACAGATTCTCTTAGGGGCTTACACTGCTGCTCATAATTATAATGTCGGAGCACATTCCTCATAAAAATCAATAGCTTAAAAGATATTACCTCACCCACCTTGTCTCTGCTTCACATATGCATTTTGGTTTGGGGGTTTGTTTTAAGGCTGATTTGATTCTGGATCATTTTCTTTTAGTTGAGGATTTTCTGGGCAGAAGGGGGAGTCAAGCAGAAGGATGGGAAATGAAAGTCAGCCATGGTCTATGCTAAAAGGTTAGGTCAATGCAAAGCAGCTTACATCAACCTAACTATGTAAGAGTCTACTAAAATTTCACTCCCACTGATGTAACTTGCCCGCTACACTGACTTAACTCCATGAGAGGCGCAGAGTCAATGTCAATCTAATTAGGTTGACACAGTGTCAATGTAAACGCTGTGTTGCTTACATCGACTGTTGCTGGCTTTCAGAAGCTGTCCCACACTGCCCCAAGCTGACAGTTTAATCAGAGCAAGCACTCCTGGTGAGGATGTGCACTGCCGACACAAGGAGCAAAGTGTAGACACACACCCAAGTGATGCAATTACTGCTGCAGCAGTTTGCTGGCATCGGTTTGGTGGACTTAATTTTGTGGTGAAGACATGCCCTCTGTGTTGACAAATGCGAAGTAGTGCACATTGGAGGGAGTAATGTAAACTATTCAGACATCTTACAGGATTCTAAATTAACTGTATCTAGTCAGAAAAAAAAGAGAGGTATCACTGCGGACTACTCAGCGAAGACTTCTGCTCAATGTGCAGAATTAGCAAACATTTTTAAAAAATGGCATGCATAAAGATAGAGAATAATACTGAAAGTATATTGCTGTTCTATGAGTGACCTCATCTGGAAAACTTCATTTTTTGTAACTCCTTCTCAAAAGGAAGGAGGAGTATGTGAGATGGTCAATATGAAGGATTAGGGGTTGGGAAAACTCGCATATGAAGTGAGATTGAAGAAATTGGGACTGCTTACCTTAGACAGGAGATCAAATAATGAATGGTAGAGAGAATATGACTGGAAACTTCTATTCACTTTTTTCATAATATAAGAGCACGGGAGATATTCAGTGTAATTGAATGGACAGAAATTTAACACACATAAAAGGAAACTCTTTTTTCACAAAATACATAATTATCCCATGATACTTACTGCGACAAGATTTCATTGCAAGTAAAAAAAATTGCAGTATTCAAAAAGGGATATTTATGTGGATAAAAAGACTATCCAGTTGGAATAAATAATTAATAATAATAATAAAAGAGTTTTGGAAAAGACCCTTTTCCAGCTCTAATGCTTCAGGGTTTAAGCCAACATTTAACTATTGGGGACTATGGAAATAAGTTCTCAAAACTGCCTGCTTCAAGGGTTTCTTTTAGCTTCCTCTGTAGCAGCTGATGCTGGCCACAGTTAGAAATAGAATTCTGGTTTAGACGGACCACTGGTCTTCTGTTCAATATTGGTATCTTGCTGCATGAGTGTGGTCTATCTGGATGCCATCAAAATGGAGAAGCAATAATGGTATGTGAGCCAATAACCTAGGACCTATTCTGTGAAGTCATTAATAGAGATATGAAAATAACTCCTTACGAAGTCTCAAACAACAAGAGTCTTGCTTCTGAACTGATGGTTCAAATCCAGCTCAGAACAAGGCATTACTGTCAAATGGCCCATCGGTGCGCTACATTAAAATGAGCTGGTGATCGTAACTAAATGTCTAGAGAACAGGACTTCATAATACAGTTTCTAACAATGGGTTCTCTTGCCGGTAGTTTTAGCATGAAGGCCAAGTGCTGAATAGATGTGGGAGTAATATTGCCATGCTGCGCAGTACCTGTTCTGAGGTTAACAAAGTACTTTAGTTCCCAGTGCTGAGAGTGCAATAACCTTTAATGAGCACAAAATTATAACTTCCTCAGCCTTTGGATTTGGCCCAGAATGTCAGCTTTAATTTGGAATTTTCTAAATTTTATAAATCCAGTATTATTTACTCCTTGTGTCTGTTTATTCCTCACTTTATTTACCCTTTTAAAGAGAGCTTCCACTTGGTTAGGACTTGAACAAGAATAAGCTCAACGGGATGAATTTTCCTTTATACTGTAATAACTCTATATTGTTGCCTAGAGGGTGACAGAAAGTAATGTAAGATTCATAAAAATATAACTGTCTGAACCAAGTAGACAGAATTATGGTAAGCATTAACAAAACTGTATTTCCCTATACTATAGGGTGAAATCAGAATATCTTAATGTTTTCTTTCCTGGGTCACATAATTCTGCAAAAGCACACCGAGAGAGAAAAGGGCTGCTCCTATTTGCTAGATATTTACTCTCTCAAGCTTTTGAGCAGGTTGAATTGTAATTACTTTATTCCATTATCTCTCAAGTTTGCATTTTACCCATACATCATCTCCTAAAAACCATTTGGTTTAAGACTTTTTAAAGCCATAAACAAATTGAATATTTATACTCATTTAAGCTGTAATGCAGTATTTCTAGTAGTCTCCCTCTAGGGGAGTCCCTCTAGTAGTCTCCCTCTCCATTAAATCAGTACATCCTTAGAAAAACAGAAAAACATTCCTTATCATTGAACAATAATTCCCATTCTTTATCTGAGAAGTATTTTCTTTAAAAGCATCTGTGGATACATTTTAGCCTTATTGGAGATGACATAACGGCTCATGTACAGTGTTTTAATCTGATTCTAGAATGCTTTTGCTTTTTAAGCCTGGATAGCGGAGAATTTAGAAGTGCTAACTTTGTTTTGGAGAAGAGTGGGAAATAGTTCAGAGTTCTCACTGTCCTAAACAGGAAGCAGAGTCATAAATATCTTGATACAGTTCAACAGCAGTGTAGTTGATCATCCTTGCTATCAACAGTGATTGGCTGTCAATACAGGAATACCCATTATGGGAATGAGCCAGGAGGAAGGCTGCAGGGGTAAGAATAAGAAGCCTCAATAAACTCTGTAACACTGTGTCCCAAAAATGTAGGGTACCATTTTTGGTCTGAGGTCCAGAAAAGCCATACATTTTTATGTAGCAGCTACATTTAATTGCATTAGCATTGCTTCTGAATTGCATTCTACAGAAGAGCTAGCCACATGCAGCAGTTGTTTCCAGTAAAGAGGAAGCTAAATAATAGCAGTAACAGGGTATATCTCATACGCAAAGTTAGAAGGGCGGTTTTTGTTAACAATTATCAAAGGAAGAAAACCTTGTGCAGGAAAGACTATGGAGGAATAAAGGAAGAGAAAATTTTGGTTGAACAGCATTTCAATAGTTTTAACAATCTTTAAATAATATATCTAAAAATAATGGAAACTATATACACTTATGCTAAACAGGCATTTGATAACCATGCTTTTGGGGGGCGGAGGAAGAGGATAGCTACAGACTTGAAAATGGATATTTTCTTATTTCTGAATGTATGGTAATTTAATATTTCTATATTTACTTTAATTCTTAAAAAGCCAAGAGGTGGAGATATGTTGACAGACTGGAAAATGGAGGTATTATTAATTAAAGCTAATTTAAGTCTAAGATTAAAATAGTGTCCTTGCATTTAAATTTGTTTCAATGAGCTGTACCCACTGTAATGTTAAGTGACTGAACAAATTAGGAAATGTAACAGACATACTGGTTAAGGACTAGATGGTCCCATTGCTTTATGCACCTCTGGACAGCTTAGATTCAATTTCTCTTATGCTTCCCGTGTAGGGATTTTGGTTTCTCTCATCTTAAGTGATAAGCTGTGGTCATTTTTCCATAACTGGCATAGACTGGCAAAATCTGCATTTTCTGCAGAGTGGGCCTGATCTAAAGACTGCTTAAAAAAAAAATCAATGGAGAGTCCCACCAGTATAAAACTGTGTATGAGAGATCAGAATCTGGGCTTCAAATGCTATAGGGGAAGGGATAGCTCAGTGGATGGAGCATTGGCCTGCTAAACTCAGGGTTATGAGTTCAATCCTTGAGGGGGCCACTTAAGGATTTGGGGCAAAAATCAGTACTTAATCCTGCTAGTGAAGGCCGGGGGCTGGACTCGATGACCCTTTAAGGCCAGTTCTAGGAGATAGATATAGTTCCTATTATTTGTTACCTACATATATTAAATTAAGTAGATCCAGAGAGCAGAGGCAGGAAGTACCCTTGCCATATTTTCTCAATCTTTCCCTTAACCTACCAGCATCACCTTTATCTTCTCTGGATTGTGGCAGCTCACTCTCATCCAAGTCTCTCGTCTCACCAAGGCACGGACAAAGCAGAGGCAGCAAGCAGTCCAGGCTGTTCTTAAAGTGGTCTGAAAAAGGTGGATGAATCTATGATAATCTGAAAGCATCAGCTTTGGTAAACCAGTACTTCAAGTACACCCCTCATTGACCATCCTCAATTCTTTTTTTTTTTCAGGTGTACAATTTCCACACCCACTCAGCTTTAAGAACTAAGTCCAGATCTGATGAGAGAGAAATACAGAGCTGCATTATCATTCTATTGTGCATACTGATGGCATCAAAGCCTGTTTTCTCCCTCAGATTTGTGACGTACATTGAAAAGGACAGATGAAAGATGAAAACACAGTGAATTCCTCATGCATGAGTTGCTGGCCAGGTGTCCAAAATGATCCTCTGGAATCTCTTGGAAAGAAAGAGGCAGAACTCCTCAATATGCCACTTACCCACGCCAAGGTCAACAAAACCTCTTATCAGTGGTGTCAAAGGCTGCTGATATAACTAAAAGAATCAGCAGGCACCCTTGACCTTTATCCACTGCTAAAAGGAGGTAATCAGCCAAATAGTTCTGTACTATGTCCATGTGGTAGCCTAGTGAAAGCCAAACTGAAAGAGATCAAGAAAATTCATGGTTTGCAGATGACACCCTGATCTTCCCCAAAATGGAAAATTAGGTTAGGGCCACCTGTTGTTTAGTGGAAGCTCATGTGTTTCACTACCCAGGGCACTCTGTAAGTGCAGAAGAAGAACAGGATTTGCCCTGAATTCATGTCTGTTTATGCCTTCTCCTGAGTATCCGACTGTTCTTTTGTTATGTGTAATTTAGCATCCTTAGAGGATGCCACCTGTCATGTTCAAATACCTTTTAAATTATTATATTGACATAGAAATCGCAAATGCCTGATTTACATTGTAACCTACAGCAAGAAGGATATTTCTATTTGAGAGAGTTTTATGATTTTATTTACTTTTTTGTGAATTTTTTTGGCTTATGATTTTGTCATGTATGGTATGGAAAGAAGGGGCTATCCAGGGGTTAATGCATACATTAGATATCAGAGGGGTAGCCATGTTAGTCTGGATCTGTAAAAGCAGCAAAGAGTTCTGTGGCACCTTATAGACTAAGATTTATTGGAGCATGAGCTTTTGTGGGTGAATACCCACTTAGTCGGATGCCGAAGTGGCTATTCACCCACGAAAAGCTCATGCTCCAATACATTTGTTAGTCTATAAGGTACCACAGAACTCTTTGCCGTATACATTATAGCTGCTACATAATAAGATTCCAAACTTCAGTAGCTTTCTGGAATATTGCAGTCTTACACATTCATCAAGCTGTAGCATAGAAAGTAATACCGTGAAAATGTCTTAAGCAAACAATGACAGAGATGACGATGGAGTAGTAAGAGTAAATTTTCAATTCACTAGGGTTAACAGCGCTGCACTGTATTTTCTAAACAAAGGTCACTGAACATTTTCTAGAGTACATGAACACTTAATAAAGAACCACAATATTAAAGATGAGATAAGGGAGACAGATAAAATTCACAGCAGGAAGTTCCATATAATGCAACATTTATAGACGTTTCCACTATGCTATTTTGTTGAATGCCTCAGTACTGTATTTAAAACAATGTGAGTCAATCCTGCTCTACCATTTAAGATGAGCTCAGCCTACTTAATGCTATGGAAGTCAAACTCTAGTGATGTTCATCTTTTTTGAAACAAACTAAGGTTGTCTCAATGAGGTAAATTTTTTGGCTCCTAAAAACACTTGAGTACTTGTGGTTTTCATTTCACTGTAGTTAGCAGAAGATAAAATGTATCTTTCCTTGGAGAGGCTAACAACTGAGAGTTTAGAATCAAAGAGATCATGCACTATGAATCAGATATTCTGCTGGGGTCAATACATGGAGTAAAGACCGGTTTTCTTACTAAGGCCTTGAAAGTGCATTGTGCTATTTCAGAGCAATCTCCTATATTAGTAAAAAGTGGGCAGGAATTGGAGAAGGGAACCCAAGTTAGGAACACATGATTTGCCACACTGAATCAGATCTCTTCTCTAGCAACAAATGTATTTTGTTTTCACAAGTAATAAAAACTAATCCTTAAGAGAAGAGCCAAAAACAAACCCAAAAACTCAAGCATGATAAAAAGTCAAACCAGTGGCAAAACTCTTACTGGTTTCTCCAGGATTTCTCTCATAATGGTTCTCCCCAACTGTGCAGTGCTGTTGCAGAGGTGAGGCAGCAGAAGGGATCATTGGAAAGGGATTCCTTCCAGACTCCTCCAGTGTGAGATAATTAAATGTAGAACTAGTAGCTGTTTCATTTTTCCACTATGAAAAAAAGGTTTGTCTTTTTCCTATAGTTATTCATTGTTCCCTATTTTACTGGCCAGCCCTTAGAATTATGCTGCACAGTATTTTACTGGTTCCCTAACTGTCATCCCATTTAACACATTCTGTGGTTTACTAGCTGATGATAGCTTACACAGAATTTAATTGTTAACATATTGTCAGTTGAATTAAGGGCCATATGATACCAATTTAAACCTTGCTAATTTTTGCATAAAGATCAATCTGTCATCAGATTGCAGCAGAAAAATAGTCATAAATCAAATTGTCAGGTTTATTAGTAATTGCAGAAGTTTTGTTGTCTTGAATTCACTATATTCTCCCTTTAATACCTCTTGAAAGGTATTTTTTTGCTAGATGTTAGTTTGTATGTGTGTGATTTTCTTTCATACATGTACAATGACATACATCACTCCCCCCAATACGTACACACACACACACACACATTATAGGAATGCAGTGCTATTACACATTCTAAAATGACTTGTACAACTCCAATGACTAGCCTATTGTATTTGTCATTACACTTTTCCCGAGATAGCAAAATTATTTTTCCACTTTAAAATGCCACCAGTGAGAAACTGCAACATTTATATATCTTTCTCTTTAAATTTTTTGAAATCCTGTAGTTGAACATTTTCTGAACTAGTGACTAGGGTGTTTCTATTTTTACACATTGCATTGCAAAGAGTCAATCTGTTTTTATACACTAAAACATGCAACATTAGCCTTATACAGATGACAAGGGGCCACACAGCACAGACTGCCCATCTCAGGAGTACGGGGAAGGTACTCTTTCCCAGTCTTGGAGCTTTCTAAAACCTGCGGAGAGGCCACTCCATAGGCGAGGTGCTGCAGATGAGTGTTAGGAACTGGGCCTATCAATCAGCTGGCATGATCTGTATATTTGTGTGTGTACACACCCTAACCCAGCAATGAACCTTACAAAACACACACACAGATTATTTATGCTCCCGGCAGGAATAATCAGCACTAGAAGGCTGTGCCTGGGTTGTTTATGGTCAGACTACAGGCGCACATCAATGCTGCTTTTGTAGCACATATATGTGCTGTTTTGAGGACAATTGCACATTAAGACAGAATTGCCCCCACCTTTAATGACATGGGCTTTTATCTGCAGTTTGCCTATGACTACTAAATGAAAGCGGTAATCTAAGGAAGATTTTCAGCAGATTCTCATTTTCTCTTTGTGTATAATGGAATTCATTTTTGGCAATGGTCAAGGATATACAAACTGAAAAACGAGAAGGAGGCTGAAGAAATGGCTATGCAGTGGACATTATTTTGGAAGAGATGAGCAATCAAAAGCAAGAACCCCATGAATATTGTATATAAATTGATACCTTATAAATTGCCGTTACCCTTAGTGACCGTAACTAATAGAACATTCATGATAAAAATTGCAGGATGATTTGTACCATTATTCATGAACATGATATAAGATACTGTGTTTGTTAATGTTCATATAGAATAACAAATATAGTACACACAGACATGTACATAATTAAAGCCAGGCTTTCTGGTATGCTAGTACCATTCGCCAAAGAATAAGTTGCATACAAGTGGATTTGCATACAAATGAGAAACTGACAGAATAATAATGAGACTTTGATAAGACCACATACCTATGCGGTTAAGTCACTTCAATAGCAAAGAAACATTAGCATGAAATGAGTTTAAAAGGTGATCACTACCAGAAAACAACAACAACAACAACAACAACAAACTTAAGCAAGAGGTAGCAACATACACACAGCAATTCAAAAATATTAAGCATTTCAAAATGAAAAAAGACACCACTGTTAAGTCCATCTTTTAAAAATGAGGACACTTTTTAAATTGAAATAGAAATTGATTTACTTTTGTATACTGTCATCAAGCCACACCTGAGCACATGCTTTAACCATTGTGGCGTTATGTATGGCCTTAAAGAATTAGGCTGTTGAGAATAAAGCATTTAAGCATATGCTTAACTTGAAGTTCATATTTAAGTCCCATTGAAGTCAATGGAAGTTAAATTGACTGCCAGTGTCACAGTATCACCATTTTTAAACCTGGAAAGCCATCCAGTTAAGTGCTTTGAAGGAACATGGCCTTAGAACTTTTAGTTCACACGTTAGCTGAGAGACCTCTCAAGGCTTAAATCGAGCTCCTATTGAAATTCAGCGAGAGAGTTTTTCCCCCCACTAACTTCAGTGAAAGTTGATCAGGCTCTTTGCGAACAATCTAAACCCAGATGTACTGATCTCTGTTGCTGATAGGAAAGCTTCCTGAAGACCATCTTATCACAACCTTGAGGCTTGTACATCATGTATACATTAGAAGTAAGCAGACTCAAGGTCAGTGTGAAATGCTATGTTTGCAAATCACTGAAGTGCAAATTCACTGAAGTGAAAATAAAAAAGTTTTAAAAGTACACCAGTTTTTTTAAAAGTGACTCAAAAATTAAAGTTAAGAAATATATATCACACAGTGGCAGTATAGCTGTTAACTCTATCATAGAAAAAATTCACTAAAATATATTGATCTTTATCACTTTTTCTTTTGTATGAATATAACATTTACAAATTAATAGAACAATTTGAAATCCATTTGAGGACTTCAGGAGACGCAGAGTGCTTTGCTATACTTCCTGGAAATAAAGATAAGGCACCTTTTCCACAATGTGTTTGATGGCTTGGAGGTCTCCACATTCACTCTGTCGTAAATTCTTGATTCTCCATTTGTGCATCAGGTGTGTGCATCCTCCATGTAACAGCCTAATACAGCTGATGGCTGTCCACTGTCTTTGGCAGAGCAATAAACCAGGCAGTTTGACAATGGGATCATTTACGAGGTGCTTGTTTACAGCAGAGCGCCCATTGCATCCGTCAGGTGTCTTCTGGGTTGAAGTTAGATTATAGAAGAGCTTCTCCAGCCACCCAGAAAGCTTTGTGGGACTATAGGTAAGTGTGAGAACAAGGTGGTCATGTAGTGGGAGCTTTCGGTTAGTGGGAGCTTTCTTCTACTCATGCAACATAACCCTGTCTCACCAGGTGTTTGGAGGAAGGATGTCTGTAAGGACTGGAAGCCAAGGCAGTGGAGTGGACTTCACGGTGTCAGTTACAATGCTCACAGAAGCATTTAGCTGGATATCAAGTAGGTTCATGTGCAAGTTACTTCCCCAAACAGGGGTACAGGACTTGGCCATGAAATAGACTAAAGCCAGTGTTGCCATTTGTAGTATTTGAGGATTACAACCCTTGCTAGAACGTGCTCGCTTTTGGAGAATATTGATGCAATGCTTCATTTTATCGCTCACCTGCTTCAGATGTTGATATGTAAGGCTGCAATCGAGAGTGACTCTAGGTAACAAGGGTTAGGATCATGGGCAATTGCCTTGCCACAGAATTTTATAGTTAACATCATCTTAGTTTCAGAATTGCATGGAAATATTTAACCCAGTTGCTATTAGGCTCCATGTTATACAACTGACTTTATAGCCTGGTAGTTATGAGAGACCCAGTTTCAAGTCCCTCATCCAAAACAGGGAGAGCATGGCCTTAAACTTGGATCTTACATATCACAGGTAAAAGCCCTAACCATCAGGCTATTAGCCATTGAGGAGTGCACACTCTAATTTGCATCCTGGGCCTGAGAAGTCTTCCCAATCAAGACGGCTAGATCTCTGTTAAACATTTCTTTTTTGATGGGAAAAAAGTTGTCAAATTTTCCACCAACTCTGTGATTCAGTGTATTCCTCAAGGTGAGACAGTGCAGGAAATTTGTTGTGCTTCTTTATATTGTGCTGATGAGGCACCCATTAAACCGCATGCCCTTACATTAAAAAGTATTTTTTAAAAGAAACAATATAAGGGTTCTTCTGCTCCTGCTGCTGCTTTCATAAAGGACTTTTGGAAGCCCACCAACACCACCAAATATTCTTGGGCTCATTTATTTCAGTACTGACTATTGCCCATTGCCCCTTCACTTTCAGCTTTGTATATGCTATTACTTGTAAATGTCCCCTCACAAAACCTCAGGCAGACAGTGCAAGCTAGCTCCTCCCAGAGCAGTACAGGAGCAACGTAACTGACAATCAACAAAACATTGCAATTGACTCCACACCAAGTGCTGTCAAATTCACAAAGTAAACAGATTAGGAAAAAAATGATTGTGTTTATTTTTTCCCTCATTCTAATAACCTTAGAGGCTATTTGTAACAATAGTAGGTACAACTCTGTCAATTGGAAATGCGATTTCCAAGTTGGTGTTCCTTTAAGGTGATTGATTAGTTCAATTTTCCAGATGTCAGACAGGTATAGTTAGGTACATGAGGAATTCAATTTCAGTAATTAAACACTCTAATGATTATTTGGCTATAACAATCATATCCTTATTTCCAAAACCTAGTATTCATTGTTCTGGTACATTTGCCTCACTTATAACCATCAGCTAGTTTCCAGTTTTAAGGATCAGGCTAGAAGGAAATTAAGTGCTAACAAGAGCCAATCTACTGTGTATGTGTTTGTATTGCATTCATCACCACTGGTAGAAAAGGACTGTAGGAAATGAAGAGGAAATAGTTCTTATGCCAACATGGAAAGAAATGAAGTGTCAATCAATTCTACATTGTGTTGTGGAAATTGGAAAAGAGCTGATTAAGGATGCTTTCTGAAATGCATTTTTTCCCACTTGCATATCCTGGCTCTCCATTACTAATTCCACAGTAAAAAAGAGTCACTGACTGTTTCAGTGCTGGATAGGATTTGTATAATACCCCTCCATAGCTACTCAGTATTTCTCAAATACTGGCTGTTTTGAAATAAAAAGTATTCTGTCTCAGTAAAACAACTGATACAGAAACATCTTTATTGCATTTGTCCATATTGGGCCTAACTATGCAATACTTATTCATGCCAAATTGCATATATTAACATGAGTTTGTCCAATGAGGTCAGTGGAAATAATTGCATGAGTAAGTGCAATTCACCGTGAGAGAATTTTGCAGAATGAGGCACTACTTTTGAAACTGTGTTACTATACCTGAATACTATTGGTAATCAACAGGATATTACAGATCAGATGGAAGGCTGCCCAAATCAGTTCTTATAACTGAATTCCACTGTCTTGTGGTCTTGCACTGGATTGAACATACTTATTTAAAATTTTGAGATGCATTTATGTTTAAACATCCTGCGTAGGTGAGACTCATATGGAATCTTCATTAAGAAATAGAGAGGTTTCTGTTCTATTAAATAGTGGTCTTGGTGTTCACATTTGTAATGTGTTGAAAATGGGCAGATAAATTATGGATCAGGACCAAACAGAAAGGCAGCTTCTCGTATTAAAATTTATCTTCCAGCTCTGGTTCCCTGTATTTAGACTTGGCACAATATTGCATCAAAGTTACTACAATGCCTGGATGCTTTCAGGCAAAGGCTTGCAAACTTTTTTTTTTGCTATGCCACAACCCCCCCCCGCCCCCAATTGGAAGTCACATAACAGCTCCCCTCTCCTAGATCCTTCCCAGCTGTGGCAGAAAGTGACTCATGCAGGGAAACAGGCAGCTCACACCCATAGCAGCAGCAGAACCCATCTGGCTCCATCCCCAAAGGTGCCCACAACAACCTGGTGCAGAGCGAACCAGGGATCCTTGCCCTCCATCTCACCTGCCCACAGCCTTTCACTCCTGCAAACTCCAGAAGGTTTAAAACTACATGGGACTGTGGCTGGCCAGGTCATGGCAGCAGCAGGGAGAGTGCAGAAGCAGTCCTCAGTATTTAGCAAATATCTTGGAGAAAAGATGTGCTGTGTACACTGTAGCTTTGTTTCAGCAAGATACTTTACTTCAGTGGGACTACTTGCTAAGTTATGCACATGCTGAAGCACTTTTCTGAGTCAGGGCCTTAAAAGGTAGCACAGTTTACTTCATACACTGCTCTACTTGCCAGTCAGAGTCTGTGCCTGCCTTCTCTCCCAGGCAGCTAAATCTCCCACATGTATATCTCAAGATGACCCCCTCCCCACTCCCTTACAACATCTCAGGATTCAATAGCCTTGCACTATGTGCTGCTGCCACAAGTAGACTCATTTGACCCAATTCTTGGGTAAACTCAGCTAAACTGACTCCACTGATTTGTCACTGGGAGTTTTGCAAAACGAGTGGGCAAGGATTTCAGGGTGTTTTCCACATATTAGATTATTCCATCTTTTTTGTGGAGTGGATGTTCAAGATTGGGATCAGAATTAAGATTTAAAACTGGAAAGGGTATCAGTAAGATAACATTTGTTATGAACCGTGGGACCATACATTAGAACTTAGTTCTTCCTGTGGAGCTGACCCATCAGGTAGTCCAGTTCCTCTACCGATTACAGTCACTCATTAGGCGTGATACTTCTTCTGCGGTGATGCCAACACATTCAATATCCTCTGTTACTGTCTTCTGCCAGTTCTTCTTGGCCTCTTTTCTTTCTGCTTCCTATCAGTCCTGCTCAGTCAACTCCCTTATGCTCACATTTGTTATTTTGTCTTTCCATTAAATGTCTAACTTCTTCTGCAGTCATCTGTGATGGGCAGCCTCCAATCCTATTTGTTAGCCCCTGTCATCAACCAAGTCTCTGCTCTGTACAGTAGCACACTGAGTACAATCACATGGTAAAATCTGAGTTTTACTTTGGAATGAAGACCTCTGTTTGACCAGATGTTGTTCATCCTTCCAAAAATGGTGCTTGCTTTTTCTAATCTCTCATGAATATTTATTGTGGCCACTTTCAAACATCATCCCACTCCCCAGATAGTAGAACTCAACCTGTTCCATTTCTTTTCTATCCGCGTACAGCTTTGCATCTGCTGTCTAGTTTCCTACGGTCATAATATTGGTTTTGCCTGCATTTACTTTCAGTCCAATTGCAGCTGCTTCCTATTGTACTTCTGATGTAAGGGCAATCATTCTATTCCACATAATACCTAGGAAAGCCATACTTAGTAAATCTTCCATAGTTTGCAATAGTGCTGGTCTCAAGCCTGGACAAAAAAAGTAAGATTCTGCAGGCGGGTTTGCAACCCTCAGGTAAAACCTTATTCTAATAGAAACAGTTCAGTTAAACTAAAAATTGAGGATGGTAGGTGCAGATAGAGCTCAACCCAAGCATGACGGATCTCAGCTTCTTTTTGCCTTTCACAGAGTTCTTGAGTCACCAAAACCTGAAGACCCAATTTATAATGAAAGTAGGCATATGAAATGTACATACTTTGTATAGTAAGGGAAAGCTGCCACGGTTTCATGGGAAACGAAAAACAGATACCAACTTCCTGACAGACGTGCTGGCTTTTGTGGATCCCACTCTTAGGCACCTCTCCCTCTTCTCATTCATTGGGAGTTGGGGTCTAAACCCAAATAAATACATTTTACCCTGCATAAAGCTTATGCAGGGTAAACTCATAAATTGTTCGTCCTTTATAACACTGATAAAGAGATATGCACAGTTGTTTGCTCACCCAGGTATTAATACATACTCTGAGTTAATTAATAAGTAAAAAGTGATTTTATTAAACACAGAAAGTAGAATTTAAGTGGTTCCAAGTAGTAACAGACAGAACAAAGTAAGTCACCAAACAAAATAAAATAAAATGCGCAAATCTATGTCTAATCAAACTAAATACAGATAAGATCCTCACCAGTTCCAGAATGCTCCCTTTTACAGGCTAATCTCCTTTTAGCCTGGGTCCAGCAATCACTCACACCCCCTATACTTACTGTCCTTTGTTCCAGTTTTCTTTAAGTATCCTGGGGAGATGAAGATGCTCCTTCTTTAGCCATCTGAAGACAAAATGGAGGGGTTTCTGTCAGGTTTAAATAGACTTTCTCTTGTGGGTGGAGACCCTGTCGGGTTTAAATAGACTTTCTCTTGTGGGTGGAGACCCCCTTCCTCACTCCTATGCAAAGTCCAGCTCCAAGATGGAGTTCTGGAGTCACCTGGGCAAGTCACATGTCCATGCATGACTCAGCCCTTGGCTACACTGGCGCTTTACAGCACTGCAACTTTCTTGCTGAGGGTATGGCTACACTTGCAGCCGAACAGCGCTGCTGTGGGAGCGCTCCCGCAGCAGCACTTTGAAGTGCGAATGTGGTCGCGGCGCCAGCGCTGGGAGAGAGCTCTCCCAGTGTTGCAGGTACTCCACTTCTCTGTGGGGATTAGCTTGCAGTGCTGGAAGTCGCGCTCCCAGCACTGGGGCACTGTTTACACTGGCGCTTTGCCGCGCTGTAACTTGCTGCACTCAAGGGATGTTTTTTCACACCCCTGAGTGTGACAGTTGCAGCGCTGTAAAACATCAGTGTAGCCAAGGCCTCAGGGGTGTGAAAAAACACATCCCTGAGCGCAGTAAGTTACAGCGCTGTAAAGCGCCATTGTAAATAGTGCCCCAGTGCTGGAAGCGCAGCTCCCAGCACTGCAAGCTAATCCCCACGGGGAGGTGGAGTACCTGCAGCACTGGGAGAGCTCTCTCCCAGCATTGGCGCCAAGACCACACTCGCACATCAAAGCGCTGCCATGGAAGCACTCCCGCGGCAGCGCTTTGAAGTTGCAAGTGTAGCCATACCCTCAGGCTTTACAGGCAGAAGCCATTGTCCACATGGTATCTTGTATGTGTACAGGAAGACTTCTTATGTGGTTTGGAGCCTTCCAAGCTCTTTTGTCTGTTAAGTGCTTCCGGACTGAGCACCTAATTTGCACATTCCTTTCCCAAGAAGTGACAAAATATTCTAACTAAGGCTACTTAGAAATCAAGCAATTATACAGTCATTGTTAATAACACACAAATGGTGCCTGCATACAACTAGGATGAACATAACCAGTAGATCATAACCTTTACACAGATATGTTACAAGGCATATGTAGCAAAACCCTATTCCAGTTATATCATACATGCATTTATGAGCACCCTCACCCCATAAAGCTTTATGAGGTACACTGTCACAATGATAAATAATAATGAACACATAGTGTGTAATAAACATGTCACAAAAGCAAATTTTATATTTCCAAGATCACTGCTTTTATAATTTATACACAGGTAAAGGAGAAAAATCTCTGGAAATACTCATTTTTAAGAGGGGGTTCACGAGACTTGACATTTTAGTGAAAGGGGCTCACAGATTGTTAAAGTTTGGGAACCACTGTGCTAGAGTATTTCAAAGAGATTTCTTTTTTAAACATTTAACTTTTTTTTAAATAGGTAGCAAAATTTCCCCTCTACAGTTGTTCTCATAAATGGCTAACCATTTCTTCTGGAAAAAAAACAAAAACACACCAATCTGAGGCAAGGACAAAAATCCAGCATGGAAAATTTTAGCCTGAATATTTGAAATTTGGCAAATTTATAAGCAACTGAAAACAGGGGCTTATCATCAATATTGTTAGGCAACTGTTTGTATAAGCACTACCAACACCACATATATTTATGAATCAGAGTAATTTGACATCTTATAAATGGACCAGATTCTCAGCCGCAGCAAATCAACATTGTTACCTTGACTTAAAGTCAAAGAGCTACATTGATTTACACCAAATGAGGCTCTGACTCAGAAAATTTGAAAGAACAGATGCATAATCAAGTCATCTCATTCCCAGATAGATGAACTCTGCTACCACGTAATAAGCTATTTTGGCACTTTCATTTTATCTGTCAGTGATTATTTGGCCTAATACTTGCAAATGTAATGCATTAAGTCTGATAAGAATTAACTCACATTTTAGCAAATATTAGGAGCTTCTTCATGTTCGCCCCGTTAAAGATATTTTTACTCTGATATTTCTTAAAGCAGTCATAGTCTTTGTTCTTTATAAATGATAAAGCATTGGTAATTCTGGGTTTTAGAACACTACAATATGGAGAGATTTTATCTTAACATCTCTATTAAGATAAAGATCCAGAAACATGACAGAGAGTGAACAATCCAGTTTTGTCTCCAAGTCTCCATCACATTAGGAGAAACCGCATGGGAGAAGAATATGCAAAAAACTTCCTCTGCTGCAGTTTGGAAACACAGGTATTTATACCAAAGCAATCAGTGCTGTTAAGAGGACTTTCTATGGTTATTCTAGATAATATTTCATAGGCAAAATTGATACTTTAATTACAGTATAATAAGATTCTGATTTTATTCTGGTCTGCCTCATAAGACATTTCTATAAGCAAGATGCCGCACATTAAGAGTTGTTTCTTGTACAATTTAAATAACTGCACAAACTCTATCCCTCACAGCTATCTCATGACACCTAAACTGTTGTTAGTTCTAAATGCAAGTGGCAATGAAACAGTATGAACCAAACAAGAATTCTATTTCCAGAAAAAAGTAATAATTCGGGGGAAGCAACAGTCTTCTTGAGCTATTATTCTCCCCACAGACAGAATCTGTCATTTCTTCTATATAGTGTAGTATAAATCATACACAAAATCCTCTGTATCTTTCCAGTTGCTAGGCCAAAAGAGAGTAGAAAATGAACATTTACCTGTGAGCTATGCTTTTATGCACAGATGTGTACACACACATGCATACTTTCACTATATAATGTATTCATTATAAGCCTCATTCTGTCTACCTTACTCAGATTGAGAAGGATCTTACTCTGTAAGTAGTCCCGCTGAAGTGAAGCAGAGTAAGGTGCTGTTCAAAACGATTGAGGGTGGCAGAATCAGGCTATATTTACAAATCTACATTTATCTCAGCCTTCAAGTGGTTAATTTAGCTCTGTATCATTGAATTAAATATAATTATCTGCTAACCATAGAATCAAAGAATATTAGGTTTGGAAGAGACCTCAGGAGGTCATCTAGTCCAATCCCCTGCTCAAAGCAGGAACAACACCTACTAAATCATCCCAACCAGGGCTTAGTCAAGCCGGGCCTTAAAAACCTCTAAGGTTGGAGATTCCACCACCTCCCTACCTAATATCCAACCTAGACCTCCCCTACTGCAATTTGAGACCATTGCTCCTTGTTCTGTCATCTGCCCCTGCGAACAGCCGAGCTCCATCCTCTTTTCCTCTTTGGAAAAGGTAGTTGAAGGCTGCTATCAAATCCCCCTTCACTCTTCTCTTCTGCAGACTAAATAACCCCAGTTCCTTCAACCTCTCCTCGTAAGTCATGTGCTCCAGCTCCCTAATAATTTTCGTTACCCTCTGCTGGGGACTCTCTCCAATTTGCCCACACCCCTTCTGTAGTGGGGGGGACCAAAACTGGATGCAGTACTCCAGGTGTGGCCTCACCAGTGTCAGATAGAGGGGAATAATCACTTCCCTTGATCTCAAAAGCATCTTGGGAGCAATTCCATCCCTTCCCCGCCCCCATGTTAACAAAAGTCTGTCTGACATGCAAATCCTAATTTTTTACACTAATCCAGTTGAATTCTTAAAGAAGAAAATCATAGCTTAACATAAACCAGTAGATGTAATAAATAATGAACTGCACTAACAGCTTAACATCATAAGGAAACAGATGGAAAACTTCCCTCCAGAGATCATTGCATCTAGTATTAGAGAATGAGTTTCTGGACGTGCACAGGGTGAACAGTTCAAGTCTGAATTACAATGAGGTTTATAACACTTTTTTTATTATAAATATAAGGATTTCATGTCTTCCTTTTGGGACGTACTGCTATTATAGCATTCATCTGTTTCACCAAAGACATGAAAAGCAAATGCAAAATCTCAAGCTGCTAAAGCATGCAGAGATCAAATCAAATAGAGATTTCATTCTGGGAGTACCTGCATTGGTTTTATAGTATATAGTAGTGCTACAATGCCATCATCTGTCCAGGAAAAGAAACAGAATGGAAGTTGTAAGCTCACTCTTTGCTGGAAACATTTCTCTAAAAAAGTAACTGAGACCTCATTAGAACAAAGACTATCGTATATTTAGATAATTCTAAAAGAGTGTGCCCAATCAGCTTCTCTAATTATATTTCACTTAGAATATTTATCAAGTAATCAAAAGTTCCTTACCATTAGAAATAGATGAAGTTGAGGCATCCATAGTATCTGAGCTACATTTATCAATATTCAGTTTGAATAAAACTGTTTTTGGAAAAGTGACCCACATTCACCTTTTGCAACCATTTTGTTTGCATTTCATAGAGAGTTGTTCATAGAATATCAGGATCAGAAGGGATCTCAGGGAGGTCATTTAATCCAACCCCTGCTCAAAGCAGGACCAATCCCCTGACAGATTTTTGCCTCAGATCCCTAAATGGCCCCCTCAAGGATTGAACTCACAACCCTGGGTTTAGCAGGCCAATGCGCAAACCACTTGTTTTGCACTGCATATGCAAAAACACAAACACTCACAGCAGTTCATGGGAAGCAGCCCCCATTGTAACAACATACACCAGGATTCTGTAATCAGTCCCACATTGATGAACAAACACCTGAACTGACTCAGAGCTCCTTCTTCAATGGGGGAGGGGCAGATGGCTGTGAGAGTGCAAGATTCCACAGTGCAGATCCAATTGCACTACCAGAGCCATACTTCACCACTCCCACACCCCGTCTCCCAGGGATTTCAAAGCATTTTGCAAATACCAGTCTATAGATAGAATCCTTAACATGTCCATCATGGCAATTACTACTTGACATTTAGGTAATCAAGTATTACAAGAAATTCAGTCAAAATATTAGTGAAATTCAGCCTGGGAACACCTCTATGAAGATAGGTATTGTTTTCCTCATTTTACTAACAAGTACAGAAGTTAACTGTTTTGCTCCAGGTCAGGACCAGCTCTTCCATTTTTGCCACCCCAAGCAAAAAAAAAAAAAAAAAAAAAGCTACTCGGACTGCCACTTAAACTGCCGAAGCGAGAAAGGACAGAATGCTGCCCCTTAGCATGTGCCGCCCCAGGCATATGCTTCCTCTGCTGATGCCTGGAGCCGCCCGGCTCCAGGTCTCCCAGCTAAATTTTGGCAGAACAGAGCCCAGAAAGGCTGACTTCCAATCCTGTATGCTAACCATTAGACAATGTTGCCTGCACTATAGGGCTAGTGAGGAGACTATAGCTTTCGTTTCTTACTCTCAATGTGCAGACAGACACCATTAGTGATACATTGATATGAGTAAATCTCTGGGGCTAATTTGGGGTCAGCCAGGGCACCTTTGATTAATATGCATGGAGGGGAATGATTCTTGTGAAAAACTTGTTAGGCTTAGAAACATTTAGCCTCCATTACACTATACACAGTGTGATAGACCCAGGCCAGTTGGGAACAGCAGAGCAGTAGAAGGGAGATATACTGGCCACTGGATAAGCAGTTTTCTGTTCCCTGAGTGACCAGAACAGGGGCTGCTCCAGGCTAATGAGAACACCTGACTCCAATTAACCTGCTAAGAGTGAGGTGAGGCTGTTAAGCACCTGACTCTAATTAAGGCCCTCTGATGCTATAAAAGGGCTCACTCCAGTCAGGCCAGGGGAGCCAGGGGAGAGGAAGTGCGTGCGCGGAACTGGGAGCAAGAGGTGTGCAAGAAGCTGAGAGTGAGCAGGCATACTGCTGGAGGACTAAGAAGTACAAACATTATCAGACATCAGGAGGAAGGTCCAGTGGTGAGGACAAAGAAGTTGTTGGGAGGAGGCCATGGGGAAGTAGGGAGTTGTAGCTGTCACACAACTGTACTAGGTTGCACTCTAGACAGCTGCAGTCCACAGGGCCCTGGGCTGGAACCCAGAGTAGAGGGTGGGCCCGGGTTCCCCCCAAACCTCCCAACTCCTGATCAAACACAGGAGGAATTGACCTGGACTGTGGCTTCTACCAGAGGGGAAGGTCTCTGGGCTGTTTCCCAACCCACAGGGTGAATCTGTGAGGCGAGCAAATCCGCCAATAAGCGCAGGACCCACCAAGGTAGAGGAGGAACTTTGTCACAACAGAAAGAAACTACATGCTTCCAAACTCAAGAGTTTATTAAAGTAAACTGAAGATGTCTAGTTTGGGAGTGTATGAGGCATAACAGAATTATTTCAATTGCTGGAACACTTAATAATTTTACACACTTCAGCCTGACAATGGATCATACAACTCTGCTGTACAGGACTGTGATTTAAACATATTGAACTGATTTAAAGGATTGCTTCCAAATTGTAATTACAATACATTAAAAACTAAGAGCAAGGAGTGCTGCAGCAAAATATTGACCTCAAAAACTGGAATGAAAAGACAAATTAACCTCTCAAGAGGGAAAAAAAGGCCATATTGTCTGTCTTTCTCCCTTTCACACAATCAAATGTATTCAGAAATGTGCGGTTATGATGTTATGGACAATGACCGATGTTCCTATAGCCAGGTAAGTGGATATACTATTTCTCTTCCTACTTGTCAGGAAGAGCTGCCAGTTGCTCTCCATTGAAGATCTAAGGCCTGAAGACAATGGATGTTCTGCACCAAAAGCTTAAACTAAAGACTCCCAATGATTTCAATGCGCTTTGGATTCACCCCCATGGAGAGTTTCCAGGATCAGTCTCAAGATTCTTGCCTAGTAGGATCACTGATGGGCATATTTGCACCCTCTTGGGGCTCCGTCCTGCCACTGATATGTAGAGAACACACCCTGTAACTAATTTTCCATTGTGTATTATTTTGTGCACAATGTACCAGACAGGGTTAAACAAGAATTTTATTTTTTTCCTACTAGCTTCCTTATGCTCATCAGTGAGGTTTTTTACACATGGTTCTAGTTTATAACAATGACTTATTTAATAATTGATAAGCTAGCTTTGGAACTCACAGATATATATTTGTACTTCTACTGAGATGATCAATAATGAGATAGAATGGAACAGAATGTATAGAATATGTAACAACCCTTTGACCCACCCCTCCACAGCCCATCATAAGAATGAAAAAAAAAATAGAAACTTACTTTTGGGGAAGATTTTTTTTCCGTCTTTTCTGTGTTGGCCAACAAACTTGTCTGTTCAGTTTTTTCCTTTCATTTCTACTGAGGACAGTCATCTACTTTAGATACATTTATAATTCTGGGTTCCTGGGTTTTCGAGGAGAAGTGGAAGAAGGCAACACTAGGGAATTTTTTTCAAACACTCTAGCTGGGGGTTGATTTTTTCTTCCCCAGTAAGTTTGGGGTTTTGTAAGGAACAACAGAACAGAGCTCCACTTTGTTTTGTTCATTTCCTCTTACTCTCTCTTTGAGGATATCGTGCCCCTGAGTTGCTGATCTGTTGTGCATTAGAATTAAATGCCTTTAAAAGTAGAGGACTTGTGTTTGTGACTTTGGTAGCACCTTGACAGTTAAGACAGAGAATGCCAATAAAAGAATTCTGAGAAAAAAGGAAAACCTTTGAAGGCTGGACCAAACCCTTAGATCAGATGAAGGGATATTGGAAAGAACATCTTTAAGCAGATCTTTGTATAATCTTATATATTGATAGAACAGGGTCTAAGTACCTGTTTATAGAGGGGTATGTACTGCATAGTTTGCAGAAAAATTAAGTGTCGAACTTCATATTAGATATTGGTTAAGTGGAATGGAAGAATGGGAGGGGTAAGGTGAAAGTTGTGGTCAGATGACCAGTTTCTCTCTGGTTTAAAGCACAGGGCCTGATTCTCCACTATCGTATATAAAGATACCAAGAGGGGTAGAAAATAAAGATCTGCTCCCCTCCCTCTTGGAAGAGAGAAAAGCCGCAAAAAAGTTAGAAGGCGTAACCCATAAGGGATGGAGGGTTCACATTTTTCTTTAAAGTAAGGAAAAGCCAGAGAAATTAAATGCAACACTGAGATTCTGTATTTTAACATGAAGTCAGGAAGTGGAAGAGTAAAGGGTTGTGCAGTATCACTTACTCACATTATTCATCTATAACATTTCTGATCACTATTTTATAATTTCATGTCTACCTTGATATACACTATGGGCAATGGGAATTAATATTGCTATGAGAACTTGAACTTTCACACTTCCTGCCTTTCCCCCCATTTCAATTCATAACCTTCAGGTTGCATTAACATAGTCTTTTGCATTTCATTTATTTAAAGATTTCCATTGTATTTGATTTGTCAAGCAACTCATTTAATATTGACTATTTCAACTTCAAGTGAAAGCATTTGGGCAAGCACTGACCTACATAGTGCTTAATACACAGTAGCGGATGTTTATCCTAGAAAAATATTCTGACCCACTTTCAAACTGTAATAATACAGATATGATTTGTTGAATACGTGCTTGTGTTGGCTTTGTAGATATGTCATTAGTCTTTTACTGAGTCCTCTGGACTTGAGTCAATCAAAACTGTTTAGCAACCTTTGAGTCACAAATATTCCATATGTTTATTAATAAAAACACTAATCTTTAGTGCTTATAAAGTTATCCATTTTGAAAGCTCTTATATGGCTAGCTTCTGTACACACATGCTCAAAGCATTAATGAAACCACTCAATGCCCTGTTCTTATTTAGTGAGGCCCAGGTTAGGAACAGGACCCCATTTTAAAAACTAAATTCTACAAACATAAAGTGCTTCATTCAGTGTCCAAATCCTGCAATTTTGAAATCCTACAAAAACTGCCATCCCCCTGGCTCCTACCACAAACAAATACAACATTGTTCTGTCTTCTCTGTGTTTCAGAATAAATCCATGATGGAAATCCATATTGCAAGCAATGACTGGCATTGCAGGACGTGCAATGCTGCTGTATTGGGGTGCATGTGTAACCCACACACTGCCTAGGTGTGGTGCTCTATCCCATCTAGAGGCACCAAGACCACTTAGAGATAAATAAGTCTACTCTACAGCCTTAGTTAATGGCCAACTGACTTTTAAGCCCCAGAAGTCCCAGGTTTGATCCTGCCTGCTGACGACCAGGGTCTGTCAGTGTTACACAGCTGCACTATGCACCACAGTGCTATGTTGCATTGCAGAGACACAGGGGTTGGGATGGGTGGGGAAGAAATAGGGGTGTAGCTCGTGCTCATCTATCTATGCAGATCCAGGTCCTATTGCAGCACATGGGGTGTAGTAACAGCAGCAGTCCAGTGTCGCACTGCTACGTGCAATCTGGTATGGGGATGTGTGGAAGGGGGAGGACAGACAGGCCCTTTGAATTTTCTCAGAGGAAGTTGTCAGAGGTAGATGATTGCCCTGTAGGCAGCAGTGTTGATGGACCCATCCACCAAAAGAGGGTCAGCAAACACCACATCAAGGCACACAGCCAGAGAGGTTAGGAATTTCAACCCCCCCAATCCACTCCATCAGCAGCTTCAGCCTAACAAACTTCTTTTGGTTCTGTCACAACCCAAACACCAGCTCTTCTTTTCTTTTTCTCCGAGGCTCTCCGAATGTCACTGCTCTCCAGTCACATGCCTACTGTGACATACTGCATTACTTCCACACTCACTGCGTTGCTAGCAGCTCTGGAATCATGTGTCACGAGTGCTTTATTAACTCAGATTTCCCCAGGGATTGTCTCACACCCGCATGATGTCCCTACAGGCTACATCTTGCACAGGAATCTGAGTTACAGGTAGCTGAGCAGTGGGGGGGGGGGGGGGGGGGGGGAAGCACACATTCTATGAGAAGAGACCTTCTGTTGAGCACGTAGTTTGAATTGCTTGTGTGCACCACTTATCCCCCTATTCTTAAAGAATAAATTATACTCAAGAAATTTGCTGTCAATGCCCTCTTTCAGACAGTAGCAATGAGTAGGATAAAACCCCAAATTGTGTGTCAAGACACATTCCTTGAGTTACCGATTTAGTAATAGTAATGCTTAGCCCTTTTGGAGCACTTTTCATTTTCCAGTTGCTGCATGGAGATCAGTCGGTTAGATGTAGATAACCAAGCCCTAAAAAACTTTCTGAAGGAAGGACTGGCAAATGCCAGCACCTCAACAAAAGCACAAAAGCTACCACCTGACCCTCAGAAACACAGGTGTATTTCCTTGGGTCAAATTCACTTCCATGCAAATGCCAGTACAAGTTCTCTATACCACTGGGGCATAAATGGGTCTTCAGTGGTGCATAAACCTTACGCTGGTCCTCTGCTCGCCAGCAGAGGGGTCATTTTCACCTTTTGTTGCTAAACACATAGATCTGAGGACAAACATCAAGCCTTGAGACACTAAGAGTACGTCTACACTTCAGAAAAACATCCACAGCTGCCCTGGATTAGCTGACTTGGGCTGAGGAGCTATCAAATTTCAGTATATATGTTTGGGAAATTCTAATACATAACATATGTGAATACAATCTTAAAGTTACGAATTTAAATGCTCAAAGGCCAAGTAATGGAATAAAGATAACTGTTGATTGTAATGTTGTCACCCATGTTATACAGGCAGGATATTTTATGCTATATACTGTGACAAAGTTCCTCCTCTACCTGGGTGGGTCCTACTCTTATTGGCAGATTTGCTCACCTCAGTGATCTTCCCCACAGTCTGGATCAACTCCTCCTGTGTCTGATCAGGAGTTGGGAGATTTGGGGGGAACCCAGGCCCGCCCTCTACTCCGGGTTCCAGCCCAGGGCCCTGTGGATTGCAGCTGTCTATAGTGCCTCCTGTAACAGCTGCATGACAGCTACAACTCCCTGGGCTACTTCCCCATGGCCTCCTCCAAACACCTTCTTTATCCTCACCACAGGACCTTCCTCCTGGTGTCTGATAATGCTTGTACTCCTTAGTCCTCCAGCAGCACACCTTCTCACTCTCAGCTCCTTGTGCCTTTTGCTCCCAGCTCCTCACACGCACTTCCTCTCCTCTGGCTCCTCCCCGCCTGACTGGAGTGAGCTCCTTTTTAAACCCAGGTGCCCTGATTAGCCTGCCTTGATTGGCTGCAGGTGATCTAATCAGCCTGTCTGCCTTAATTGGCTCTAGCAGGTTCCTGATTACTCTAGTGCAGCCCCTGCTCTGGTCACTCAGGGAACAGAAAACTACTCATCCAGTGACCAGTATATTTGCCCTCTACCAGACTCCTGAACCCCACTGGTCTGGATCTGTCACAATACATAATAACACCAACATGTCTTACATTAAATTGCACATTTAAAAAGGACTAGACAATCCAATGTGTGTCATGTGACTGAATTAAGTGATCTGCGAGCACCTCAGCATCTTCATTACCTGGCCTTGAGTGGGGAGCTCCACACGGGCTGACTATTGTGTCCGTGAGGAGCTTCATTGACTTCAAAGGAAGGCAGTGGCGGAGATTATATCCAACTTCATTTGAGCCCCATGCAGCCACAAAAGTCAGGCTCAGATCAGTAAATATATTTATGTATTTTTACTTTTGTGGATCTTGGCCTAAGAGCTCATTGCTGAAGACTTACGCACTTGCTTAGCTTTACAAACATGAGTAGTCGCCCTGAAGCACCGGAGTTACTCACACGCACAAGTTTTTGCAGAATCTGTGCCTAATTGACTTCTACAGAGGAAACAGTAACAGTTGCTACACCCAAAAACCCAACTCCCAAACTCATGGAAGACAGTAGGATGTGGATCAGGTCCATAGTGCTGTCAAATCCACAAAATAAAATGAGACAATTTTCCCCTAATTTCTGTCATTTATAGTAATCTTAGCTGGTGTTATCTGTAAGTAGCTAAACTAACTTCAGAAAGGTGTGATTTTTTAAAAAAAGTTGGAATCTTTTTAATGTTACTTTTTGCAGTTTTGCTATATACCCACTTCCTTTAATTAGTTATCAGTGTTTTATAACAGCTGAATTCTCTTTTCTTAATTTAATTTGCACAGGAGAGGTAATCAATTTTCCTGAGCTGGTTTTCAGCATGAATGGCATTGTGGGCCAACAGTTAAAATGTGGATGTTTGTGACATGGTATTTTCCATGCTCCATAACTATAAATCAAAAACTCTTAGGCCATTTTCAAAGATGACTTTTGTGACTGGACTTCCATATATAGCAAACTTGGGGTTATCTTTTAGAAATATGAATGTCATTAAATCATAACTGGCAGAAACCTGTCTTTGTTCCTTTTTTGTAAGAAAAAAAAATCCCCACAAGAGTGTCATTTAAATTTTGTAAGGCCTTATTACCGCACTTCACTACATAGCAGAATGAATGAAGAGACCTGTGCAAACATTGCAGATCTTTTCTTTATTACAGCCATAGCCGCTCCCCTGAGACATTATTAACGTCCATGGTTCTTGTAAAGAGACAGCATAAACTGGAATCTCATTGCTATTCAGATCAGCAGCCTTGCTCAGGCTCTGTGAATCAACACATTAGTAGATACATAAAGGGCTCTTGCTGTGGGCTGAACAAGTTCCTAGGGCCTCAGTCATGAAAAGATAATGGTGGCATCTTTGTCAGAATTTTGTGGAAACTGTGCCGAGTCAAATAAATAAATAAAAGCAGGGGATGTGTTTTTCCTCTGTAATTGATTATTTATCACTATTCAGCAAACCTCTCTGTTCTTGCATATGGTATTTACCCATCATTTATAGCACACTGGACTGTGTAACATGAAAAGAAAATATAAGATGCTAAAATATATGCCTTTTAAGTAAGCATTTAGGGGTACATCTTGTTCCCTGTGCCAAGCCCCAGCGTGGTGCTGCGTGACTTCATCTGAAGTGGGGAGAAAAGGAATCCTGTGCAGAATGACCCATGGTCCTTAGTTATTTCCTTCTTAGGGGGTGTGAGAGGAGAAACAGGATGAGGGAATCAGCACTTGCAGGTATTTGGAAGGCAAAAAAGGCAGCTGGCCTGCATAAGTGAAAGCAACCTTTAGGCACCTTTAAATAACACCCAACGTTCTGCAAGAATGGAGTGACAACATCAAAAAATAGGACCAACATGAGAATGGAAATTTTTCATATTTATAAAATCACTTGATTTCCAGTGGAGCTGAGCAACAGCACCTTCACAGAACCAATGGAAGCTGCAGAAGTTCTGTAAATCAGCCCCCAAATGCTGTTCCAACAGCCAACCCATATTGCTGTGTGTGGGAAACAGCAGCATTTCCATAAAGGGCCCATTTGGCCACACAAACTTGAAGACCAGGAAATATTTGCTGTCTGGTGCATCCACAAACAGATAAGCGTCATCTTAAGATAAGTCAAGTAAGTCCCTTGACAGTAAAAGAGGAAAAAGATGGTTAGAGGTGAAGATCTGGACAAAGAAATCCAGGCAAGATAGGAAAATCAGTGCTCACACAGGAAGCTTAATAGAAGACAGCTATATAGGGAAACACAAGGAGAATGTAAAATATCTCGCAGCCACTGCAGACTTAAAGTCCACTCAGCTTCCAAATAAGCAGTAACATCACAGTCAGCTACTGGCCACATATAAGAACAGTTCTCCAAAAATAAACAGACACAGCAACAAAAAAGTAGCACACAGCTCCATTGAACCAAGCCATAGGTGATCAGGAGCTGTTATTATAGCATGAAGAGTAAACGTGTTGGGAAATCACATAAACCTCAGAGAGCAAACACAAAAACTGCAGTCACTCACAGTCATCAGAAGCTTATCTGCAGATATGGTGCATGCAACACTGCAACATACATGAGCATAGAGTCACAGTGTCCCCCAACATATGTGAGCGTGCAATTCAAAAATAAAATACAATGAACTGAAATCAGCTTATAGGGGCACATGTTGTATCCCCCTGTATTGACCAACCTCAGGCTTTCCCCATTCTGTATGCTGTTCTGCCCAGCATTAAATCAGTTATCATGAATATCTATATGATGTCAATGGTGTGCCTCTAATTCCTGGCTTCCGCAGTTGTCAGGAAAGGCTAGAATGTTATGTCTATGTTGTGAACAGCTGATCTAACACATGGACCCTGATTTCCAGACAGTGTCAGATGTAGGGTCACTGTCAATCATGTGGCTTCCATAAAGAATAGATACATGACAGAAGTTCTATTTCTTCTGGTTAGCATGGATGGGCTCTGACTATGAATCCCAGCATGGACAGCAAGTCTTGTTTCCCTAACTTCTATGGGAGGAGGGCTAACCTATGGACTTCGAGGGCACCATAGCCAACAATATTTCTGCATGGTTTTATATATGGCATTCACGGACCCTTGCACAGTCTGAAGAGTAACACAGCCTAACACTCACGCACTTGCCTTATCACAGTTACCTGGTTTCGTAAAACTGAGAACAGTGCCTACTGACCAAGTCGCCCCACTTGACTCTGAGGCTCCTCTACCTGGGCCCCTCATTTGTTGATGCCCAGGACTTCTGTCCCCTACTCATTCTGGATCAGGAGTCATCAAACCCTGTACCTGCAATTGTTCACCAGGCTTTGGGCTAGGAATACACTGCACTCCCCCTTTGCCTCGAACTCTGTCTTCCATAAAACACAGAGGCACATTTCTGCATGGATTCAAGGTATATCTCAGTAATATACACCTTTTTCTCCACCTAAAATGAACACAAAGTTTAGTGAGTATTTTTAGCTCATGGAATAAGCTTATCAACCAGCTAGGCTTGACTGTCCACAATAGTCTCTCTCACCAAAAGAAGTTGGTCCAAAAAAAGATATTACCTTACCCACCTTGTCCCACAATAGTGTGGTCTGTCTGGAAAGGGATTTCTACAATGCTATTGCAGCTCCAGAGGAGAGATTCTTGACTGATGTAGAAGATTCAAGACATGTACGGAGTTGTCAGTATGCAACATTTTAAAACACACATGTTCCACAGTTTACTTGAAAATGTATACTTCTTCCCCCGCCAGTTAACCTAGCCGTTTTCCTTGATTAGTATAGAACAAATTTAGAAAAACCTCTAGGTGAATTCTGAGAGACAGAAATTTGCATAATACCTAAAACAAAATCAATTTTTTGTGCCTTGTGGCAAACATATATTCTACAAGAGATTTGATTGCACCTGGATGTAACTAAAAGAAACGACAAATATGTGACAGTTCATATTTTCATTTATATATCCTAAGCATGAAATACTATTACAAGTTGGTCTTTTATGTTTTGGGGATCTTATTACCTACCCGCGAGAAACACAGATATCAAAGAACAGCATTAGATCTGAAGGGAAAAGGACTCTACAGAACTTCTGTTGTTATCTCTCAGGAGTTACCCATATTTCCAAAGAGCAATTAGCAGTAAACAGATTCATGGGCTAAATGTCCTTAATATAAATTGCAAAATCACTGAGCCCTCACTCAAAGTGACTCTGGCAAACAATGGTGCAATGCCATTGAAAAGTTGTATTTGTCAAGCATTTCAAGATATATTTATTTGCCCGTGTGTAGTCTGACTGATTTGCACTGAGAAGGGATGTTTTTCGTAATGGTTTCCTGTTAGCAGGGATTCATTTGAGAGGTATTGCTGCAATAATTAGTGTTTTATGGGTCCACTACTCTGTTTAACTGGTCCACTTCTCTACAGGGATTTATTTCAATGGGTTCTTTTCCTCAACAGTGGTGTAAATAAATAAATACTAATGGAACACAGCAACAATCCGTATCCTGACAAGTTTCTGTTTCTTTCCATTAAGCAGCTGATGAACAAAATCTGCGTACACAGAGCCATGCTGGTTAGGGGCCTGCATGTGTTTTTGCAGAAGTCATTTTGATGGACTACATGAAAAAGACGCAATTTTCTCTTCTCTGGCAATTTTTGGTTCCCAAGCATGCTTCAAACCCCAACTTTTTTACATAGCTATCTGGAGAAGAGAAGGCTGGATGGGCAGGGCCGGCTCCAGGGTTTTTGCCGCCTCAAGTGGCAGGGAAAAAAAAAAGTGGCGATCGGCAGCAGATCCACCATGCCGCTTTCTTCTTCGGTGGCAATTCGGAGGCCGGTCCTTCCCTCCAAGAGGGACCGCGGGACCCACTGCTGAATTGCCGCCGAAGAGCCGGGGGATGATTGAAAAAGTTTGGGGACCACTGGCTTAAAGGATTGGGTCTAGTGTGTGAACATGACAGGGCTCTAAGTTTGCTGTTACTCGGATCACTGAGCGGAAATTGAAGCAGTAGTTCATCAGTACTCTTTATTCAACAGTTCTGGAGGAGGCATAGATGGGAAAAAATAGAAACCAGAAAAATGGACACAGAAAGAAAGATAAGAAAGTCACAGTTCTCGCAATGGGGAAAATACACTCCAGGTTCAGTCTCATAGTTTATATTATTACTAAGTATCAGAGAGGTAGCCATGTTAGTCTGTAGCCACAAAACCAATGAGGAGTCTGGTAGCACCTTAAATACTGACAGATTTATTTGTGCATAAGCTTTCGTGGGTCAAAAACCCCAAAGAAGTGAGGTTTTTTTACCCATGAAAGCTTATGCCCAAATAAATCTGTTAGTCTTTAAGGTGCCACCGAACTCCTCGTTGTATTTATATTACTAGAAACTCTTAATGACTATACAGACTCACTGGGTGAAATCCTGGCACTACTGAAGTCAATGGCAAAACTCCCGTAATGAGCAGAGCTTCTACATTTAATATTTTGACTATGTATAGCTATATTACAAAATACGTGTATATATTTAGAAAAAGGGAAATCAGGGAAGAAATGATACTCACTAATAGAGTACATAGCATAACCGTTTACATCTGCTAGTATAGTTTCAGGGAATTAGACCAGCTGTTGTTGAAATAGTCTGTCATCTTTTATTTTGAAAGATATCCTTTCAGTCTATATAAATCTGGTGTGTCAATTAAAGTATGTTCAAGAATAAATTTCTTCTTCAGCATTATCAGCTTACTGTGACATACAGGCTGAGTCATGCTTGTCTGATCACTTCAGATTTTTACTTGACAGTAGTCAAACTTAATTCCCTGCAGGCATAAAGAAGACCAGTTCCTTAGTCATGCCAGTCTGAAGGGCATGAGATGACATTCAAAAGTTGACAGATAGAGTGGGATGTTCCTCCCCTTAGCTTGTCATATTCCTATGTTCTCCCTGGGGATAGAAGACTGTTTCTGCTCTAAGGAAAAATACTAATGGCCTCTTCTCATTTAGTGGTCCAACAGAGAATATTTACATTTATATCCATGTTTAACATGACATGGCTTCATCTATCCATCAATTAACTTCTCTCCCACATTAAATTTCCTGACATTAATAAGAATATTAATGATTATAACACATCTCCTATTATATATTCAGCAACATTACCAAAATATGGTAACAGTTCCACATTCACAGTAGTTCTTCACATGCTCATGAAGACTAACTTTTTCATATGTGGGAATTGAAAGATAAAGATAGTTTTATTACCAATTAATTTGGAAATTCTGTGATCAAAACCTTTGGCTATGGTTACTGTGATATACCAGAGAGATCTTCAGGGGTCACAGTGGCAATCCTTCACACGGGTTGATTCTAGTATATTGTGTAGAGTAGGACAGGATTAACTGCAGAAGTTAGATGGAGGTGGATCTGAGCTAAGAAAAGTCAAGTTTTGTCTTCAGCTCAGGGGGTGAGGTCTCCAGAAAGGAACCAGGAGATCTGTTTATCACACTGTCTTTGGAGCCTGGATTAGGATGAAAGTACTGTTGCCCCTTGGCCAAGGCGGTTGGCCAGTATTTGGGGTCTTGCTGAGTTGTTTCTGTTAGAAGAAATTCTTGCGATGAAATCCTGTTTGTTTACAGAGAATGTACACCAAGTCCTGTCTCCCTAAACCGAGTTGTAACAATCAACAAGAAGCAGTTTCCCTCCTCACAGTTTCCAAGCCTGCCTTTCCAGCCAGTTCTCTGCCCAAAAAAACCCCTCTCTCTTTTGGTTTCATCCCAGGGCCACACTCACACTGCAACTGTGGCTGACTTTTTGCTTTCTGGTTCCTTTTACACCCCCTCACAACACAGCTGCAAACCAATCAATTCTCCAGGCCCTGTGTTTGGCTCAGCCCTCAGGAAAACATTCAGTCCATGTGCCCAGCCTGTGCCCAGGACTTGCATGCAGTCTAGAGGCTTCTATTGTTTCAGCTATCATTAAAAGAAGAGGAATTTATTTGCTCCCTCATTTTGTTTTAATGGAAGGTAGCAAGTGTGTTTATCAACTTTAACAAGGTCTGCGATTGTCCATTTATAACAGCTCTAGTTGAGCATCCACTCTTCTTGGCTACACACCAGGTTGCTGTGAGGGAATCCAGCCATTGAATTCCTGAATGTCTTAAGCTTCCAGTGTCTGAATATAGCCCAGGCACTGTCCCTGTCTTGGGGTCTCTAAGCACATTTTGGAGGAGCAGATCCTCTACTTGGCACTCACTCTTGAGAGTTGTCACCATTCGGCCCCCACCTGCCCTAGAACCAGTGCAGACCCCACAAACTCCTCCCATAGCTTAAACACACCGTCTCCAAGACCTTCACCCAAAGATGTAAGCCTGCTGCTTTACCTCTTCAGGGGGACACATGGTAGATGTAACTTGTGAAACACACCATCACTTTGCCTGGGATTCTAACACACTATTGTTCTTTCTTTACTAGTAAGAGAAATACACAGATGTATACAGAAATAATAAACTCTACACACATTTCCCTAGCTCAGTGGCCTCATCACTGCAGAACATTCTTTGGGCTGGTGTCAGGGTTGCCTAGGGCCATCCAGGGTCCTGCCAATGCAGTGTAGGACCTGGATTCTGAAATTGGACCCTTCTCCTCCCAGCTCACCTATTCTGGTGTTGGCTCATCCATTCCCTTCCTTCTTCCTGCCCAAAACATCCTCTGTGACTCTGAGTCTTCCCTTAGTGAATCCTTTTATCACCTTCTACTTCGTCTCCTGTGTTTCTTTGTCCAGCTTATAGCATTTCCACTCTCTTCATATCCCTCTCCCTTCAAACAAAAACAGGGGCATCTTCTCTCAGCTCAAGCAAACCTATTGTCCCAAGATGCTTGTTGAGTCTCTTGTTGAGTACTAAGGACCCACCATTATCTCAGGTCTGGGAGGCACATGCTTAAAAGCTTAGCAGCAAAGGTGCATGTACAGAGACTGAGAGACATTCATGATACAGCAATTTTCATAGCAAAACCTCCAGAATAGCTTCATGATAGCAGCAAGAATTTATAACATACATAGGTTCCCCAAATCACCACAACATAGATCAAAGACAGGCTAGCTGAGAGCCACCTACATCCTCCATTATAACAGTACCATGGAGATGATTGGTTTGGTGTCTGTTTCTTCATTAAATAAACCTCTTGTTTATGTTACCTCATGAGAATTTTACTTTCAAGAAAGCATATATGAAAGGACCCAGATTTGGTCTGCCTTTGAGACATGTTGTGTTAAGAAAGCACCTTGGGAAGAGTATCTGGGGACTGATAGCCACCTGTTACAGCAAACATCTATGACTAGTTCCCCGCAACCAACAGAGAAAAGTGGCTTTCTTATACAAGGGAATCAGTGAAACGGACTATACACTACATTCTGTTGGGTACACAAACTAAACATACTGAACAAATCAGAGAAAATATTTTTTCTGCTTAATCTTTTTAATTGATAATAATGGGCGAGGCTGTAAAAGCTAAATCATATAAAAAAAAAGATCAGGTAACTCAGTGACACCGACATCTTGCAACCTCATTAACGTTTTATGTAATCGCTAAACCTTCTTATTATATCAAATAAACCCTGTAATTACATTGCTTACGTAGGAAATTAAGTAGCATCATATTAATTACCTACATGGCCCTTGTTTTCTTGTCTGTCAGTCCTACCAAGAGATGAGAAGGATAGCTGTTTCCTGCTGACTTGCCTATGTATCTGTGTAAAACTATTGTGGTAATTAGAAACACTTGCGTAACATTGCCCAGATTTACAGGGATAGATGAAATAAAGTTTTCTGTCTTGTTGCTACAGTGTCATTCAATAGCTGTCACTTGTTTGTACATGTAGGTGAATGTACTTAATACTATTCTCTATTTGGGACCAGGTGCAGCTTGAATTTAAACGCAGTTCTGTTTAATGTAGTCAAAAGCCATGCGGGGAAGCCCTGAATTGCAATGATTTTTCCAATAAAATATGTCCCGTTCTCTCATGCAGGTAGCATCTATGTCTCTGTGATGTCCAATAGATGAACCTGCTAACTCTCATTGCCTTACTCCTCAATACTTTTTTTAAAGAAATGCACTAACTGGAGGTTTCTGAAGCAAATCTCACACTAGACTTCTTACCTAGTTATTTGAACCATCATCATTAAACGTAACCCAGCCATTGAGCAATACTGTACATGCGCTTTTCCTACTCTATGATTGTGAATTGAACCATTTAACATGTGCATTGTAATGGAAGACGTATCTGAGTGTATCCCACTGACTTAATGTCCCCTCCTAATTTCTTTTTCAATAACTATATTTGAAATAATAATTCACTAAAGTTTCCCTCCACCTTTTAGCTCAATCTAATCTGATCTAAGGTATTTGCAATGTGCACATTTAGGCACCTGGGCCCAAATCCTCAAAGATATTTAGCCACCCAAATCAATTTATTTCAGTAGAAAATAGGCACCTAAATACCTTCGAGAATCTGGGCCCTAGCTCTGGAGGAGATTTTCATATTAGATTGGAGGAATCTCTCAAAAGTGTGAAAGGTGAATGTGCAGTTTTTTCAGATTAGTTCACTTCAGCAATTTTAGAGACTCATGGTCCAGGAAGATCCACTTTTGCTCCATTTACTTTTGTCACAATGCCTCTTTTCATATTTTTTTTAAACAAAAAAACAAACAAACAGTGGCTTTGGATCATCTCCCCCACTATTCACAGAAAAGCCTTAGTTAGTGGCATTAAGCTCCACCCCCATACTGAAATCATAATCTATCTATTATGCAAATAGAATTCCCCTGTCTCTCTCACACTTTTGCTTGTCTGTTCCTACATTATTCTGGTGAAAGTTGCTACATTACTGTCTACTAGTAGTGAGAATGAAGAGGAAAAAACTTGCAGAGTAACAAAATCTGTTTAGAACTCAATAATTAATGTGTCCATGGGGCTTGGGGTATCATTATTTCACAAAATACAAATGGACACAAACTGTTGAGAGAAAAGGGGTGTGTCCAAAAGACAAAGAACTGAAAAAGCTAAGAACGGCCACACTGGGTCAAACCAATGGTCCATCCAGCCCAGTATCCTGTCTTCTGACAGTGGCCAATGCCAGGTGCTTTAGAGGGAATTAATAGAATAGAGGCAATCATTGAGTGATCCATCCCCTGTTGTCCACTTCCAGCTCCTGGCAAAGGGACACCCAGAGCACAAAGTTGCATTCCTGACCATTGGCTAATAACCATTGATAGACCTATCCTTCATTAACTCATCTACCGTAGTTATTTTTGGAACCCCTTTATAGTTTGAGCCCTCATAACATCCCCTGCCAATGAGTTCCACAGGTTGACTATATGTTATGAGAATACTTCTTTTTGATTATTTTAAACCTGCTGCCTATTAATTTCATTAGGTGGCCCCTGGTTCTTGTGTTATGAGAAGGAATAAATAACATTTCCTTATTCACTTTCTCCTCTCCATTCATGATTTTATAGATCTCTATCATATCCCCCCTTAGTTGTCTTTTTTCCAATCTGAAAAGTCTCAGTCTTCTTAATTTCTCCTCATATGGAAGCTGTTCCATACCCTTAATCATTTTTGTTGCCCTTCTCTGTCCCTTTTCCACTTTAAATATATCTTTTCTTGAAATGGGGAGATTAGAACTGCAAAGAGGAATAAAAGAGGAGAACAAGTTTGTTTAAAAATGTATTAGGACTTCAGAATAGACATGCTCATAGATGAAAGCTGTTAAAAAAGCATTGCGGCTTGATAACCTAGGATTAAAACCTGCTTGTCAGACACATTCAAGTAGTCCCATTGATTTCAACGGACATCTTTGTGTGAGTCAGATGAAGAGGATTTGTCCTTAACATATTTTGGCCAGATCCTCCCTGCTGGTATAATTCCATTGACTTTAATGCTTGACACCAGTTGAGGATCTGACCCGTTGGCTCCCTTCTCTCACAATTAGAATCACATTCTAGATCCAGAATGCCAAACTCAATCCGTGGCAAAGGATAAATTACATTTTTTAATTAGGCTGTGTGAGATGAATCTACAAGTTAGGGCCATATTCCACCCTTGATCCACAGTAGATATTTTGTTGATAACTATGGGATGTTTGCATTTGCCCTTTCAAGCTTCTCCACATGCAGCTACTTGATTTGCCCATGCAATTGATGTAACTGAACAAAATAGTTGTATAACTGCACACCTAAATTAAATTGAGATTGGTGTGAATATTGGATTAACTGGTGATTGCCTGGATTTTTAGAGCTTGTCTTCATTGGAAAATTGACTGGAATAGTTGTTATACAATAAGCTATGCTGCAATAGGTATTCCAGAATAGCTCCCTTCGTGGACATTCTATTCTGAAATAAAAGTCTCCATTTCAGAATAATTACTGTGTTTTGTGTATAAAGTGACTCTTACTGTGGAACAGCGGCTACACGGGGAGCTATTCTGGGATACCTAGCATGGTCAATTTGCTTGTGTAGATGAGCCTTATTAGTGATTGTGTTGATTAGCAATGCACTTGAATAAACTTATCTCTAAGTTTAGTATCTCTGTGGCAGGATGAATGACTTCACATTAAGCACCTTCCATGGACACTAAATTGAGTTTAAAGAAAAGTAGGCTCTTTTTATGTCTGTCTCTTAGTTTATAGTATGTACCAAAACTGTGTTGTAGGATTACTTTTGCCCAGCTACAATCCACCCCTAGAAAGAGACTATATTCATCCTAACTACAGGATTTCCATTAACACAGCAGTTACACTGTCATTTGGGCAGAAAGCCAAAGTCAAAACACTGCTTCATTTGCTATGCCACAGTCCTGAAGTCACATCTCCATCCTTTATAGGTCCCGCACACACTCAGATGAAGCAGCTAGTTGTTGAATGGAGGCAGCCACTCTCCACAAAAACAAGAGATATGTACAATGAATGAAAGAGCAACATGAAAGCTGAGTTTGTGTTAATTTGGGAGTCAAGGGTTGGGATTAACTTCAAGCAGACAGCATTGCTAATATTGATTGCTGTCTGCAAGGCCTTAGAAAGACTGTCCTCCCCTTTTCCACTTGAAATGAATGTTTAAAAGAGGGAAACCTGGGTGAGAAGATGATCTTTTAGTTATAAATTTCTTGAGAATTTGTTTAGCGGGTGGACAGTGAAAAGCCCTCAAACAGATCATGGAGTAGACCTCAGTTTTGGTAATGTACAGTTTACAGTGGAGTGTCTCTAAGGAGGCAGAGGGTTTGTCATTCTTGGACTCCATTAACCACAGTCTCTCTTTACCTCAGCTTAAATAACCCCCACCCACCCGGGGCAGAACTCGCCACGTTTGCGTGTTAGCTGAGATGCATGCTTGCCAAGAGTCAATGAGAAAGTGCTTGGTATGTTACAAGAGGTAATGATTCAATGCTGTGAATGTACTAACACTCATGCTTCGGTGTATTGTTTCTTGTGCTTCTGCAGATGTGGCCTTGAGGGGAACCCCTTACACACCAGCAGAGTGTCTCCGCCAGATAAGGAAGCGACCAAGGCGGAGCCAGGAGGACATGTTCCAGGAGGCTCTGCAATCCTCTGAGGCAGAAAAAAGAGAATGCAGAGAGTGGAGAGAAATGGAAAGGCAAGACAGAAAGGAGATTCAAAAGGCCCATAAAAGTCATGGAGGAGCAAACAGAGATGCTGAAGTCCCTAATCACACCACAGTCAAAACACACACATTCTTGCCCCCCATTGCAGCTGATACAGAACTGTTTTCCAAGCCCTCCCCAAAATCCTCTCACACATTCCATGCAACTTCTCTGAATGTCTTGGTACCCCATTCAACCCACCCCTTCGGACAGCTTCCAAAATGATAGCTGGACTTACGCACAGCTATGAGAGCCTCCAGTGTCATGCACCGCTACCTCCCTTCCCACCAAGCCTTTTGTGTGTGTTAACTGGTGTTTAATAAAAACAAAACTCTGAAAGAAAACCAATCTTTATTTGTGTCTTACGGATAGTGATTCCAGCTGGTAGTAAAACATGGACGTGCAGTTTAATCATTTGCTTACTGCAAATCCCACTCAGGAATCAGCACAAGTGTTAAGCAAACAAACAAAACTCAAATTAACAAAGAATGGTAGCTTGCTGTATAGAAATACACATTGCTGGTTCTCATTATCAAAATGTTGCCTCTCTGATTCGCATTGCCCCCAGTTTTGTCCCTCTAATAATCCTTGTATCAGGCTGCTCAAAATCAGCAGCCAGGTGATCTGCCTCTGCACTGCACCCATGGGCAAACTTTTCATCCTTAGCCTCACAAAGGTTATGGAGCGTGCAGCAGGCAGCTATGATCATTGGAATGTTTTCTTCACTTGGATCTAACCTGCCATAAAGACATCTCCAGCGCCCTTTTAATCTGCCAAATACATATTCCACGGTCTTTCTGCACCTACTCAGCCTATTGTTGAAGCAGCTCCTTGCTGCTGTCCAGGTTTCACACGTAAGGCTTCATGAGCCATGGGAATAAGGGGTACACTAGGTTTCCCAAGATCACTATGGGCATTTCAACATCCCCCACTGGAATCTTCTGGTCTGGAAGGAAAGTTCCTGTTTACAGCTTTCTCTACAGGTCATAGTGTTCTTGAAGATATGTGCATCATGCACCTTCCTGGACCACCCCCAGTGATCAACAAGCACCTACAATTTCATGGAGAAGTACCCCTTTCTAGTGATGTATTCTGTTGCAAGATTGTCCGAGGCCAAAATTGGAATATGTTTTCCACCTATTGCCCCTTCACAGTCAGGAAATCCGATTTCCGCAAAGCCATCCACTATTTCACACACATTTCCAAGACTCATGGGCCTTCGTAGCAGGCTGCAATTAATGGCCTTCAAACTTGCATTAACATTGCCCTAATGGTTGGCTTTCCAATTCTAAACTGACTCCAGTCTGGAGTCACCAGCTTCCACACTGCGATGGCCATGTACTTGTCCACTAGAGGGCAACTCTCATTTTGGTGTCATTACACTGCAGGGCTGAGATGAACTCTGCAAACGGTTCCAGGAAGGAGGCTTTCCACATCTGAAAGTGCTGCAGCCACTGCTCGTCATCCCAGACATGCATAATGATGTGATCCCACTACTCAGTGCTTGCTTCCCAAGCCCACCATGTGTAGCTGCTCCATGAAAGCTCAAAGAAATCTGGTGGTGTTTCTCTCCGTGGCACAGAGTAGGTCAGGCACTTTTGATTCCTGCTCAGCTTGGGAGTTCATGATATATTGCATGACCATCCATGAAGGGTTAAAGGCAGTTACCACAACAGAGATGGCGGGCACACAGTAAACAAGGGCCATTGAAAAATGCTGTGAAACGCAGTCGGAAACCCATAGAATGCTGGGACAGAAAGAACTGACTCATGGGACATTGACCCAGCACCTACGATGCACTGGAATCCACTCCGCCTTCCCACAAGTCCTAGTGGCAGAAGGTGACCAGTAGCACAGTGTGATAACTACTCACAGTGTACTGCTCTTACTGTCGATGCTAGAGCACCAAGTGTGCAGGCACTCTGCCAACCGAGGGAGCCCAGTGTGAACATGCAATAGTGATGTTATTATAGCACTTTCTGATCATCGACATAACTTTCGTTGACAAAACTCTGTAGTGTAGACAAGGCCTGAGTTTGCAAAGGTCATTCCTTGAGGAGGAAGAGGAGAGATCTACTTCTGTATCTTTTACAGGTAGGATTCTTAATGGTGAATTTAGTAATTAAAGAATGGTACGTCCATAGGGTCACCTTATAAAGCAGATGGAGCATGTATAGCATGTGGGAAATAAGTCACTGAGTCTGGCCTTAGTTTCTACTCTGTCAACATATTGTTAAGGAAGGAAACTTCCTTTCATATGCCTGTTCGAAACCCTGGTAGGAGACACATTTATCCATTGTTAGTGGTTATAGTGACCTCTTGTGGCAGATTCTAAATGTTTTAGAATGATTTGAAGTATTTTGTGCCTGTTTGTACCTCTGTATCTTCCTTAAGCATTTCTAAAATGCCCATCACTGTTCATAAGAGAATCAGCAAACTCAGAAATTAAGTAAGTGGTCTACTTGCTTGCCACTTACAGTTTATGCTTAGGTCCCTCATTTAGATATTCAGAGACGTTAAAAGCTGAGAATTTTAAAATGTAGTTATAATGGAGAGAGAGCAATGCTATAGCAGAAGGAAAGATGCAATAGTGGAAGGCACTTAGGGCTAGATTCACAAGAGGGACTTGAGCTTGCAGTGCCTAACATGTTAATGCCCTGCCCCCAGTGGAATTCACAACCCCAGGTTAGGTGCCTGCTACAATGCAAGGGCAGGCACCTGAAAAAATGAGACTATCATTCTACGAAAAAAATGAGAGCTCTCGCCTAGAACCTGGGACACAAAGGTTCAAAACACCACACTGCCTCATTTGGAGCAAGGTCTTCAACCCAGCTCTCCTGGCATGTCCTAAACACCAGGCTATATTTGCATGTACTCTCTGGCCTGACATTTAATTATTTATACAAAGTGGCACAGCTTCCACAGAAGAGAGCCCCCAACCCAGAATACCCCAGAGGCCCAGGGCCGGTGCAACCATTTAGGCGACCTAGGTGGTCGTCTAGGGTGTTGGGATTTGGGGGAGCGCCATTTTCTTCGGCAGCGACCGCAGTGGTGGAATCTTTGGCTGCCCCGGTCACCGCCGGCATTTAGGTGGAGGGAGCTGGGGCAGGGGAGCGCGGGGAGGGCTGCCTGCAGCAAGTAAAGGGGGGTGTGGCACGGTGCAGGAGGCAGGGCAGGGATGAGCTGCTTCACTTCTCCCACCTTCCAGGCTTGCGGCGCCAATCAGCTTAGGTGCCGCAAGCCTGTGAGATGGGAGAAGTGAAGCAGTGATGGCATGCTTGGGGTGGAGGTGGAGCAGGGGTGAGCTGGGACGGGGGAGTGCCTCACGGCGGAGGGTGGGGAGCTGCCACAAGGTTGGTGCCTCAGGGCGGAGCTGTCACCGGGGGTGGGGGGGATGGCGCATGCCTGAGGGCAGGGGCGCGGGGGGACGACACAAGGTGGAAGTTTCACCTAGGGTGCAAAACATCCTTTCACCAGCCCTGCAGAGACCAGTGGCTGGGGTACTCTCCCCTGGGAGGTAGGAGAGCTGAGTTCAAGTATCTGATCAAAATCAGACCAAGTGGAGATTTGCACCTGCCTCCCACTTCCCAAGTGAGTGCTGGCACCATGGGGGTGATGAGTTTAAGGTGGGGGCAGCAGCATGACAATGCGCTCAGATACCAGCAGGGGAACGCTCAGCTGGTGAATCCTATCCAGCCTTAGGAGCGAGGTAGGCACCAAGTAGCTCAGTGGTGCCAAGACTTAGTCAGCTTGCACATGTCCTGCAGCAGCTGAGCAGTTTGTTTTGCCTAAATTCTGGATTTAAGCACCTAAAAGGGCAGGTAGGTGTCTATGTCCCACTTGTGAATCCAGCCCTTAGAGACCCTCATGGCACCCAGAAGTGATACTGACTGCTACACAGTTATGTCTGTCCAAGAACTTACATCTGGTGCAAGCGCAGGTACATGTGTGCTCCTCAGTCCTGCCTACATCCACAGCTTGGAGGGGTCAGTCATTCCAGTATTCAGCAGTTCAATTTGTAGAAAAGTCACTCCAGAGTAAGAAGCAGGAATGAAAACAAAATGGAGAAGAGGCAGCTGCCTTTTTATATCCTTTGCCACGCGGCCTGTACTTCCTCTGTCCCAAACACAAGCTCACAGGGCATGGCATGGAAAAGCCATGAAGTCCTCTATCCATAGGCATGTCCCTATATGTCTTGCTGACTCAAAGTACGGTCGCTGGCTTTTTCAATGGGTTCATTGGACAGCTGATGACCCTTGATGGGCCATTGAACAGGATAGGCAGTGCTGATGCACAAACACAGCACAAGCTTTGTCATAAACAGATAATTAAGGGTTAATGCCTCTTTTACCTGTAAAGGGTTAAGAAGCTCAGTAAACCTGGCTGACACCTGACCAGAGGACCAATAGGGGGACAAGATACTTTCAAATCTTGGTGGAGGGAAGTCTTTTTTGCTGCTCTTTTTTTTGGGTGTTGTTTGCTCTTTGGACTAAGAGGGACAGACGTCAATCCGGCTCTCAAAATCTTTGCTGAATCCAGTCTCTCATGTTTCAGAATTATAAGTAACAGCAGGCAAGGCGGATTGTTTTATTTTTCTTTTCTCAACTTGTAATGTCCCTTTTTTGTGAGAGGACCTTTACCCTCTGCTTGCTGTAACTTTGAACCTAAGGCTAGAGGGGTTCTGTGGGCTATATGAATCTGTTACCCCTGGTAAAGTATTTTCCGATCTAATTTTACGAGGATGATTTTTTTTACACTTTTCTTTCTTTTAATAAAAGCTTTCTTTTTAAGAACCCTGATTGATTTTTGCCTTGTTTTAAGTCCAAGGGCGTTCTTGGATCTGTGTTCACCAGGCATTGGCATGGGGGAAAGCAGGGAGAGTGGTTAATTCTCCTTGTTTTAAGATCCAAGGGGTTTGGATCTGTGTTTCACCAGGGATTGTGGTGAAGCTCTCAAAGCTGCCCAGGGAGGATGGGTAACCTGTTTTATGACAGGGGTGATGTGTTTTTCAAAGGTGAATTCCAACCTGCAACAGCAAGTGCAGGATGGAAGTTTGGGGGTACGAGCGATCCAGACATGCCAACAAGATCTGACAGTGTGCATGATTACCAGATCTAAATCAATAGTAATTAGCTTAGGAAGCGTCCATGCATGTCCCACATTTGTACCCAAGTTCAGCAGTGGGGAAGGAATCTTGACAGCTTTGGAAATACATATATACCATAACATATTCTATAAACTCACGTACAAGGTGATTAAAACATATAAACAAGATGATCAGTACTTGGGCAATCTATAGACAATTAACATATCAGAGGGGTAATGCCGGATGTTAGATCTGTGATTAGTAACAAGCAGCGATAAAAGACGTTCTGTTGGCAACTGATAGACAACAGTACGTATAGGAGCTGAGCAGCAAAGAGTCCTGTGGCACCTTATAGACTAACAGACTTATTGGAGCGTGAGCTTTCATGGGTGAATACCCACTTAGTCGGATGCATGCTTGATGAGTGGGTATTCACCCCACAAAAGCTCATGCTCCAATACGTCTGTTAGTCTATAGGTGCCACAGACTCTTTGCTGCTTTAACATTTTCACAGAGAAACTGCTGATTCAGTTCATCTGCAATTTGACACCAATCAGTCTCAGGATTAACAACAGACTGTGATGGCTTGCCAACTACAAAATCAGTTTCTCCTCCCTTGGTTTTCACACCTCAACTGCTAGAACAGGGCCTCATCCTCCCTGATTGAACTAACCTCATTATCTCTAGCTTGCTTGCATATATATACCTGCCCCTGGAAATTTCCACTACATACATCTGACGAAGTAAGTATTCACCCCGAAAGCTCATGCTCCAAAACATCTGTTAGTCTATAAGGTGCCACAGGATTCTTTGCCGCTTTAACGTTTTCACAGATACTTTACATGGCCTATCTGCTCAGATTTCTTGCAATGTTACAATATTGGTAAGATCATAAAGTGTCTCCCATATTCCATACAGTATCACAGTCAGTAATAAGCATAGCTGGGCTAAGAAATTCCTGGGCCTTTGACTTTAGTGTTTCTTCAGACCAGGAGGTGCTTATTACTTCAGATAACCTCAAATTAATCATCATCGTTAGGCTTGGCAAGATTCGCTTTAAATTGCTTGGCATAGGTAAACGTCAATTTTGACACAGAAATCAATGGGAAAAAATCCATCTATAAGAATCGGCAAGTGCAGCCTACCTCAAACGTAGTTTCCACAGTGAGCCGGTGCAATAGGGCACATGGCCATGCAGAGGGCCCTCTGCAGCCCCACTGTCATGGCCCCACTCCCTCCTTCCCAGGTGGGGAGTACAGATCTCACCGGGCAGGAGCCGCTCAGCAATGGGGTGGACTTCCCTGCAGATGGGGATTTGTCCTCCTCCTCATGGCCCTGGCCAGGAGTCTCTGCTCCTTCCTACCAGGACTGCAAACTCCCTCGCTCCTCATGCCTGCAGGGACCCAGTGGCACTATTCTGAAGCCATGCAGAGAGCCCTCACAAGCTCTGCTGCCACAGCCCTACTCAGTAGGGTGACCAGACAGCATGTGTGAAAAATCAGGATGGGAGCTGGGGGGTAATAGGAACCTATATAAGAAAAAGATCCAAAAATCGGGACTGTCCCTATAAAATCAGGACATATGGTCACCCTACCACTCAGCGGCCGAAAACATAGGGGACATCCCCAGGCAGGAGCCATTCAGCCGTGGGGGTGGCCTTCCTCAAGACTGCAGGGTCGTGGGTTTGCTCGTGGCTCTGGCTAGTGTGGTGGGTATCTGCTCCACTGGGCCAGGATCACAGCTTCTTCCTCACCTTGAACCCTGGTGTCTCGGGCCTCTTGGCTGTGCTGGGCCCTAACCCCAACCCCAATTAATTTCTTGCAACTGTGATAAAGTCAAAAATCAAAGAAAATACTTAAAAATAAAAAACTATACGAATCCTTAAACTGAGAAAAAATGAAATTTTGAAAAGCCTAAATATATTATTATTTTTGACATATCCGTTTGTGATTGTCATTGTTCCTTTTGACAGCAAAGATGCGCATATTAAGGTATATTAGGGCGTAAACTCTAAGCAGAACCATGAGAAAACTGGAAGAAATGGCAATGCTCGCAGATTTATTACAGAAAATAAGCTGTGGTCACTGACTTCTGACATCAATATTTATTTCATAAGTAAATGTCAGAGGGCCAGAATGTTTTGCCATGGTCCTCTCTGATCTGAAGCATAAACACTAATTTTCTCAAATAAAAGAGTGAAAGCCTAGCAATTTGGGCAACAAATTCTCATCTTAAGGCCTCTTTAGGGATCTATTCTCAGTCCAACAGAGCTCTAAAATAAGCATCACCCATGTAATACATATTAAATTCCTTGTTAGCCTTGGATGGTCTTTCCAAGTGCTTTTGCACGAACAGCTATGGACATAGCAGTGTGTTTTGTTTCTTTAGACTAATCCACAATCAAGCTGCCACATGCAAACAGGTTATTTCAGAACAGAACTATTGTATATTTTCTTTTACTACTAAGAATTTAAGTTAATTATTTTCTGTATCAGGAGTGGACATATCACAGTCCATGAATGTTTTCCATCTATATCCACTAAAATATACCCACCCGTTTCTTATTAGTACAGGCAACCAAATTATTAACTTCAAATCAATTTGAGGAAAGCTAGCTTTTTTTCTGTTTGTGACCTGTTCTGATTTCTGCAAATATATTAGCCATAATTATATTTACTGTATAGTACAGCCGAGTAATTAAACCCTCAGGTTATTTGCAAACTCTACTTTAAATAGTTGGTGTTTGTGGTATGCAGTTGGTCACCAAAGTCATGGGATAATGTTTGTGGTCCCTGATTTAAAACAAAACAAACAAATACCCCAAACCATAACCAAAATACCACCTAGCACACCTTTTTCATATACAAATATGAGTAGCCATAAGAAAAACAGATAGTTGTGTGAACAGCAACCTGCTTGTGACTAAGGCTACAGTTTAGTCATGGTATTTTTAATTAAAGTAATGGACAGGTCATGGACAATAAACAAAAATTTATGGCCTGTGACCTGTCCATGACTTACTTTAAATACCCCTGACTAAATCTTGGCTGGGGGGCCCCTGCTCTGGGGGACCCTCGGGGGAAGCCACTGCTCTGAGGAGTGCTGTTGGGGAGGCCACAGGGGGCCACTGCTTTGGGGTGGGGGCAGGGCTAGCAGCACCAGCTTCCAGGAGCTGCCGAGCAGTGACTGCTCCTGCCACCCCCAGGATTGCTGCTCAGGTGGTCCCTGGGATCAGTCGCACCGGCTGCTGCTTGGGCCGTACCCAGGGCCAGCTGTCTGGGGCTGCCCAAGCAGCAGCTGGTGCGACTGGCTGTGGGGCCACCTGAGTGGCTGGCTACAGAGTGGCTCCAGCAGCGGCTGGTTTGGCTGGCCCTGGGGTCAGCCACACTGCTGCAGAAATCATGGAGTTCGTGAAAAGTCACGGAAACCGTGACTTCCCTAACCTCCAAGACAGACACAAAGCCGTACTTATGGCTATTCCTGAATGCGAAATAAAAAGGAGCAGCCCCTGGGCTGAACTGAACAGTCATTTGGAATTTGAACCTGTGTTCATGAGCACTCTTTTAGCACTAGGGTGACCAGATGAGGTGAAGAAAATATTGGGACACATGGGAGGAGGGGTGTCCACCAGCGGAGGGGGAAAAAAAAAGCCAAGTGCTGCTGGCGGAGCAAAATATCAGGACAAAGATTGGTCGGGATGCAGGAAAACCACCTAAATATCAGGACAGCTGGTCACCCTATTTGGCACTATTCCACCAACTCTAGTTATTAGCTGTAGATGAACAATGCAAGATCTGTACCACAATTCATTCAACAACCGATAGGGCTTGGACTAGGGCATATTAGGCACAAGGAGCAGGAACTTGGGGCACTGTACTCTTCTTTTTGATATTCTGTTATGTGCTTTTTCTCTTAAGACCAGGGCCGGCTCCAGGCACCAGCGCAGGAAGCAGGTGCTGGGGCGGCCAATGGAAACGGGCGGCACGTCCGGGTCTTCGGTGGCAAGTCCCTCAGCCCCTCTCTGAGGGAAGGACCGGCTGCCGAATTGCCACCAAAGAATGAAGTGGCGCAGTAGAGTCCTCGCTGAAGTGCCGCCGATCGTGGCTTTATCTTTTTTTTTTATTCCGCCACTTGGGACGGCAGAAAAGATGAAGCCGGCCCTGATTAAGACTAATAACTTTACAAAATAAAGCAAAATGATTTATTTAAAAAACCAAAGAGAAACAACTAATGCACTATATTAATCCACTGCTGTTGACTATTCACTGTGACTTACTCCAATACTTCACATAATTGAATTGACCGGTAATGGATTTTTCACTGCTGAGTTACATTACAGTAAGAACAGCACGTGTACATAAATGCATATTCAGTAACAGCAGATAAACCGTTTCTGATCAAGAGAAATAGCGTAATTAACCAACAGCTTGCTTGTACTTGTTTTTGTACTGCCGACTGTGGAAGTGGAGCATTATATTACATGTAAAAGAGCATATTACATTACTGTTTCACGTGGGTAAACACTATTCATTTTACTTGGTTTTCCATCACAGTTATTACCTTTTTACATTCAACACTTAATATAATTTCAAAATCTACAGGGGTTTCAAATCTCCCAAGTTTCAAAGTACAGCATTATGGCATCAAGTGTCCTGGTAATGCCTCTTTTGTAACTTGGGGTTTCAAGCATTGTCAGAGGTAGTGTCTCCAGCTTTGCAGCCATCGATGGTGTCTTCTTGCTGCTAATGAAATACAAAATTATTAATAATAGTAATGCTGTTACTAATTCCCTGAGCCATCCAAGTCCTGGTCTTCAGATATTTAAAATAGCTTTTTTTTTTCTCTCTAAGAAAAGGTGATTATGACATTGGCAAAGCAAGTGCCAGCTCTTGTCAAGGCTTTAGACCTCAATACAGGACTGACAAGGGAAACCAGTCCAGCTCTTCTGTGTAGTAGTAGGGTTAAGATGGGCATTGGGCTTATCACAATGTGTTTCATGTTTAGACTTTATGAAATGCTTGCAAGACACTACAGGTATTAATTCTACTTATAAGATCTGTATCCCATGCTGTAAGGTAATACTTCGTTTCTGCTTTAAAATGGTAAAAAAATGTTCACCTTGTAACTGTTGACCTGTCAAAAGGGCTTGAATTCCGGAAGGAGGAAATAAAGATAGTGAACAAGAAAATTTCTCATCTTTTTTACTAGTTGGACTCTCAGAGGGCAGGAGCAATGAAACTGAAGAAGAGATCCCTGAATCATAGGACTGGAAGGAACCTTGAGAGGTCAGCTAGTCCAGTCCCTTGCATTCATGGCTGGACTATGTATTTTTGAGACCATCCCTGACAGGTGTTTGTCTAACCTGCTCTTAAAAATCTCCAATGATGGAGATTCCACAACATCCCTAGGCAATTTATTCCAGTGACGGTGGCGTGGAAGAGGTGACCGTCTCCACAACCTTGGAACGTCTGCAGCGGCAACAGATCAAGAAGCTGTGCACTAGCTTCACCTCATTGTTCTCAGCCACTCCAGGACGGACTGAATGGGCATACCACTCCATTGATACAGGTAATGCTCACCCAATTAGAACCTCACCCTACTGGGTGTCTCCTCATACCCAAGCTGCTATAGAACGGGAGATCCAAAACATGCTACAGATGGGTTTAATCCGCCCCTCTACCAGTGCATGGGCATCTCCAGTGGTTCTGGTACCCAAACCAGATGGGGAAATACGCTGTCAAGATTTTCCCCCCCATTTTGAACTTTAGCATCCAAAAAGTGGGGACCTGCATGGACCCTTCTAAGCTTAATTCCTAGCTTAGATCTGGTAACGCTGCCACCAGCCAAAAATACAGTGTTTGGCACACTTCTGTTCCCCCAAAACCTTCCCTGGGGAACTCAAAACCCAAACCCCTTGGGTCTTAAAACAAGGAGAAATTAACC
>NC_133769.1:251648803-251652786 GCF_003597395.2 Chelonoidis abingdonii
TAGACTGTGGACTTGGGCTTGGTCCCTCTGGAAGTGATGTAGGTGATGGAGTTGTTTTTGTTGATTGTGAACCGCTTTCTGCTGGTGCACTATGTGATATTTCAGGCTCTGGCTGAGCCTCTTGGGTAGGGTTGTCTGCTGCTTCTGCCAGTTCAGGCCCACTGGTGCCCTCTGGTGTTGGGGTTGGAGATGGGTTTGCAAGCGCTGGTGTCAGTGCTGGCAGCGGTTCTGGTGCTGGTTGCTTTTCCAGTTCCGGTTCTGGGACTAGATGCACTATGGTTGTTGCTGTCATTGGTAGGGGATCCGGGTCCACAACCTCTGTCTGGGTCTCTCGGATAGCACGGATTCATCTCCCTACACAGGGATCAGATGCAGGACCTCCCATTTGGTCCATACTGGAGCTTTTTTGTGATTCTGGGACTCTGGGACCTGTGCTGATGAGCTCTGTATGGTCACCTGTGCTGATCAGCTCGCTGCGCTGGCCAAACAGGAAATGAAATTCAAAAGTTCGTAGGGCTTTTCCTGTCTACCTGATCAGTGTATCTGAGTTGAAAGTGCTGTCCAGACCGGTCACAATGGAGCACTCCGGGATAGCTCCCCGAGGCCAATACCATCGAATTGCATCCACACTAGGCCAAATTAGACCCAGCAGGGTCAATTTCAGTGCTAATCTCCTTGTCGGGGGAGGAGTACAGAAATCGATTTTAAGAGCCTTTTAAGTTGACAAAAATGGCTTCAGCATGTGGATGGGTCCAGGGTCAAATCGATCTAATGCTGCTAAATTCGACCTAAACTTGTAGTGTAGACGAGGATTATGTAATTTTTAACTTATTCTTTCCCTATTTTAGCCTCAGATCCTACCTCATTTTCACTGGCATTCATCATGTTAGACATCGAGTCGCTACTAACCTTTTTGGTAAAAACCAAAACAAAAAAGTCATTTTAGCACTTCTGCCATTTCCACATTTTCTGTTATTGTTTTCCCCCCTCCCCTCATTGAATAATGGGCCTACCCTGACCTTGGTCTTCCTCTTGTTTCTAATGTATTTTGTAGAATGATTCCTTAATATTCTTTATGTTTCTAGTTAATTTAATCTCATTTTGTGCCTTGGCCTTTCTAATGTTGTCCCTATATACTTGTGGCATTCGTTTATATTCATCCTTTGTAATTTGACTTAGTTTCCACTTTTTATAGGACTCTTTTTTGAGTTTCAGATCATTGAAGATCTCCTGATTAAGCCAACATGGTTTCTTGCAATACTTCCTATCTCTCCTATGCAGTGGGATAGTGTGATGTTATCTGATTAAATATGACCATGTAGATCATTGTTGCAACGACTGTAATATATTTGAAACAAATCTTGTATAAAATGTGGCATGTAAAATGTCTATGATTCCCTCATTGGTGGCAGATATCATCAGTAAGGGGAGGCTATGCCTCCCTAAACAGCCTACTGTGGCCCCATCCCCAGGCCAGTGTACCTCCTGTAGGTACTTGGAGCCACTGAGGCAGCTGGTGCTGGGCTACGTTGCCTGCCTGAGCATTAAGACTGGGGGCACAATGACTATGCTGCCTGCCCGCCTGAGGGCGCTGTTGCTGCAGCACACCAGGGCTGGGGCCTTGACCCCTCTCTATCCCCAGCCATCCACCAGGGAGCCGCAGTGGGAGGTCTTTGGGTTCCTGCAGGGGAGGGGGAGTGAGGAGGGGCAGAAGGGGAAGTACGGGGGCCTAAGCACAAGATGAGGGGGTGGGAGTTAGCCTCCCCAGGTGCCTGGGGCATCAGCCACCCATGGATTCGCTGATTGTGATTATGCTAGCTGTATGCATGTATCACTTTTGTATTTGAAGTTATGAATACTGGCTCGATACCTGGATTTTAAATGTTTGCTCCTGTAGTAATGCATATGAAGTAGTTAGGCAGCATATCGTGGAGGGACTATTCAAATTGAGTGGCCTATCAAAAGGACACTTGTTACTGGGACAGTGACATCTAGTTATAGAACATACCACCTGTTTGTCAAAAAGCAGGGCAGAAACCCCAACCTGCCCTGAAATTGGCACTCACTGTCATGAGCCACTGCGGACAGCGTGGCAGTAAAAATGGCAGTTTAGAGTGATAATTGTTTTCCTGCTGTACCAGATCCCAATACATTAGAAGCACTACCCTAGCCGAGGCAAATAAAGAATGAATTAAAACTCACATGGGTGCTCCAGGGAGGAGCCATACAAGGAGTCACTCCAGAAACTGGAAGACGTGTCTGGGAAAAGACTGCTCCCTAGGCCCATGGGTATGGGTTAAGAAACGTGTCTCAGCAGGGGATTTCTATGTTTTGTTATCTGTTCTGCAACTGAGAAAAGTAGGCACCCCTGAGATTTCTGAGTCATTTCACCAGCTGTGTCACCTTTGAGGTGCTGAATTCCAGTGGAACATGGACATGAAAGGATAAAGGAAACAGTATTTTAATGCAGGCAAGTGGAGATTAAGGCAGAATCATTAGACTTTTGGCCCAGTAGTCTAAGGAGGGATCTAAAATAATAACAGCACTGAGTCATTGATAAACCAAGGGCCCTGGGACACTATACTCAAGATAATATGGTTGAACTGAAGGCATGCCTAGCAGCTACAGACCAGTGTTCAAGTCTTTAAGTGCCAGAATGCATCATTTCACCACAGAGGCACCAGCCATGCATACTGCCAGATAGAGAATGAAACCAGTTACCAATCATCTCTTCGTTCACTTTACAATTATCAGAAGTACTGGAACACCATTCCAGCTCCCCACAAACATGCCAGGATAGTGCTCCCGAGTGCTCACACACAACTCAAGCAGCCACAGAGCCTATGGAAATTACAATGTAGCTGGTAGCTAATTGCTTTAACATCACAATCCTCTCCTAGCTTAGAAAGAAATGAACAGAGACAGTCGGAGCTCAGTGAGATGAGGGTCTGTAAATCCCTTGTGTGATTCACACAAGCTTACTTTAAAAAAAAATAAAAAAAAAATGCAGTGCACTGTGCACCTTTCTCTACACCTGTTAAGCCTTTGAAAAGTCTCCCAGCATAGTTAATGCTGCTGAAGCACCAGCAGTGCTGACATTGAGAGTGCTAGCAGAGACCAGCATCCAGACAGTCATTTTACACACCGTATAGATTAGAGCGGCTCTGAGCAGGGTTAGACAACATAGTGCTAAGACTACTGGTAGACAATCTAGACCTGGTCTTTGTCTTCACTGATAAAAAAAAGTTTCAGAGTAGCAGCCATGTTAGTCTGTATCCGCAAAAAGAACAAGAGTACTTGTGACACCTCAGAGACTAACAAATTTATTTCAGCTTGAGCTTTCGTGAGCTACAGTTGCATCCGAAGGAGTGAGCTGTAGCTCATGAAAGTTCATGCTGAAATAAATTTGTTAGTCTCTAAGGTGCCACAAGTACTCCTGTTCTTTTTGATAAAAAAGGTGTGTTTAACATGCATTAGCAAACCTGCTATAAAAGCCTAATGGAGACAAGATGCTGTAGTTTTATCGCAAGGAAAACTAGGTGGGATCAGCCATGTTGACCTCACATAGTACCTCAAGGTAAAAATTATAGTGCCCCATCTGTACTACAATTTTGCAGTCAGATAACTATCATGCATTTATCATCTCGCTATAACCCCCTCCCCGCAAACTGTTGGCAGTAAAGCCATAGTGCAATACAACTCACTCTTCCTAGCACTGCTCAGCTAACCAGTAGTTGCAATGGTTAGAGTCCTATAGACATTGAGAGGAATACATTGCTTCATGTACTGATATCTCAAACTGGTTACATTTTGTCTGCAGGTAAGGTTGTCATAAGTAGATAGGTAAGGGTTAATTTTCTTTTACCTGTAAAGGGTGAACAAAGGGGGAACCAAACACCTGACCAGAGGACCAATCAGAGACCTGGATTTTTTTTAAAGTCTGGGAGGGAACTGGAAACTCGGGGTCTTTTTGTTTTCCTCGG
>NC_133769.1:251660487-251739644 GCF_003597395.2 Chelonoidis abingdonii
AAGGAGTTAAGTATAGCATCACCCAGGCTAACCGAGGAAAAACGGGAGGGAGCTGGGGATGAGATAGGGAGACCCAGGGGTCTGGGTCTTGGGGGGGGTCCCCCAGGGAAAGGTTGGGGTGACTTGGGGTAACCAGGAACCCTAAAAATCCTGGTTGGTGGCAGCGATATCAGATCCAAACTGGGTATAAGCTTGGGGAAGGTTCACAGTAAGCACCCAGATTTTGTACGCTAAAGTCCAGATATGGGAAAGACATTTACCACAAAGGTATCCTATCCACCCAAAATATAAAGCACAGGAATCAGTTTAAGAGGGTCAGAGTGCAACTAGCTAGAAGTACTCAGAGTAGACTTCTATTTGCTATAAAGGCAAAAGTGTTTGGATGGGGGTTGACGCATACTGCAGTTTTCAGTCAAATTCTCAAGAATTCTCTTTAGCCACAGAACTAAAATCCCTGAGGATCAGAGAATGTGTACAAAAAACAAAACTAAAGCCTCTCTAAATGTGATGTAGGTGTTATTTAGAGACAGTAAGGAAAATCCTATCACTAAAGGTAGCCTTTCAGCCCAAAGGCTTTTGCTCATGAAAAGTTATTTAGATATTTTAAACACTGTTTAAAATGCTTTGTTTGTATTAAATATAATTCTTTGCTTACTAAGCAATTGTGTGGTGTTCGTTTTGGTAGTGATTGGGAGCTATTAAAATCTAAGTTCAGAGTTACACCTGAGTTTGGCTTGGAGGAGTGCTTTCTCAAACGATTGAAACCTGGCCAGCACATCAGTTAAAAGCTGAGGTGAAGGAGGGGAGTGTATTAGCAACTGTACGGCTTGTCCTGATCTTCTGATTAGACAGGTGCATGAAGATGTTAAATAACATTCTGCAAGAGCTGATAGGTGACCCACAGTAACCCAAACAAAGGCTTAGTAGAATGAACAAATGTTAGTACTGCAGGTTTTATATAAACGAATGACTGAGGTCCAGAATCCTGACCTTACCTACAAGTTATCAAAACCTGATTTTTGGCTCTGGAGTGAACTAATAAGGTGGTTTTGTACATAACCCTTCTAGCAGGTGAAGTCAGCAGAAACGAGGGCAGAGTTCAATATCTAGGGGTTCCTCTTAACAATACAAAACAGAACCAGTTCAAGACCTCAACCAGTAATCTGGGAAAATTAAACACCACCCCAGACACCTGTAAGAGGCAATACTTCCCCTTTTCCAAGCACTGAGTCTGTGTATAGTAAAGAAAAGATTTAACAAAGGGTGAAAGACCCCAGAATTAATTGGGGAAAACACCACACCCACAATTCAAGAGCATATGACCATGACCAAAACACCCACCCCAGAGTATGCTGGGCAGTGACCTTTGCCTCAGTTTCTCACCTTGTGGTGTGAAAAGCCAAACAAATGTTCTTCTAACACGCCACTCCCCTCTTCCTCCACTGCACCCCATCCCAGTTGCTGTTCTTGGTTAATGAAAACCCAGAGTTCAGAGGTGTGTTTATGTGAATTCACCTCTGATTCTGTGGTGGAGGGGGATGAGGGGAGTGTTGAGCAACCCCTCAGCTGCTACGCCGTCACAACTGGCTCACACTTGCTGCTGTTCACTCTTCCACCATTGCCAGTCATTGGCTGCTGCTGCCAGCCCCTGCTATCACTGTTTCTCTGTTACAACGTCACATTGTGAGGTTCCATCACCTAACCCAGCTCTCAGTGATTTCAGCAGGTAGTGGGGAACCTCACTGTTAATACAGGTTGTGCAGCCTCTTTCTCTGCAACTGTCTCATACCAGGTCTAAGGCTCAGCATTTGATTATCAGCAATTTCAGCTCCAGTGATCACTGAACAAAACAAGAACTTTCAATTGAGTCTAATCATCTCTGTCTTTAAACAGTGGAGAGGGAGGGTCAAATGGTGTCTAGGATTTCAGAGTCCGCACCAGTAGGGAGGAACACCTCTCCCCAGTCTGTCTCTCTCTCCTTCACTGGGATTTGGTATCCCCACCCCTGCTTAGCAAGTGCAGTTCAGTTTAGGGTGACCCCTTCAATGAGGGCAAGCTAAAGGGCAGCAGAACCGTCCTTACTCATACAATAAGGATTTCATTAGCTCTAATAAAATTGAATCCAGGGGTAATGTTAAAAGATTATATAATACACAGGTTAAGATGAGAGTGTCTGTACATCTGGGTATAGTACTTAGATTTAAAACAAACTTTGTATTTGTGGATAAAGTCATAATATACATATAGTACATAATCAGCAATAACCCAAAATTAGATAAATTTAATGATACAGTTTAGATATTAGAATCCAAATACTTTGGTACATCACTCATGAAAAGTTATGCAGAGAGTTGGTTGTAGAAAGCAAATATAGGAATGAGTGTAGATTGTCCCTCAGTATTTGAGAAATTAGGGTAGGTTGTCCATTAAAGAATACAATCTAGCAAGGCAGTATTTCAGTTAAATTCCCAACTGCGCTTCTCCTCAGCACGCCAGCTCATCTCCCCTGGTATTGCTGCTGTCCTCTAGATAGTGATTTGTAACCCAATACCAGCCAAACGTGATCATTTCAGCAAAACAACTCCATCATGCTATCCACTTAGGCAGAGTAGCATGTCTGTGCAAATACGGTCTACTCCTGAGATCTTTTCCCCCAGCTCATCACTAGGTGGCAGGGGAGAGCTCATTCAGACACTGCTTACCTATATAAGATTGTTAGGTTTGGATAAAATTAGATGCATGTCACTGAGAGCAATACAGAAGCTTCACTGATTGCCCTCAAAACACTTCACGCCATCCTGAATTCAAAGATTTTAATTCTTTCATCTCTGCCCCTTCCTTCTCTTGAAAGGAGTGAAAATGACCCCCATCCGAGCAAGGTGGCTATTAATTATGATTTGAGCTGGTAGAAATTTTAATTTTCTCAAATGTTTTAGCAAAAAATGATTATTTCCCTCCTCCCTTCTCCATCTTTTGCCTACAGAAGAGAAATGGTGGGGGGGGGGGAGGGAGAGGAAGGAGGTGGGGAGAAGAATGGGGGAGGCCCTAAAACCCACTCACAATATTTTCATTAAACAAGTTTTCATTTCCATAAAACACTTCTTCACTGAAAAATGTTATCCAACAGAATAGTGATCAGCTGTGTTATGACAAGCTTTCCATCTAGGTTTTTCTACTGCACTCATGACTGTAGTATCAGAATGGATTCCAAAAAAGTCAGACAAATATTAAGAGTCTCTGTTTGTTCTCTTTCCCATGTCTACAAACATCTCCTGCACTGGCACACACCAACAGTATCTGTAGGACCAGTAGGGAATTTGACTCCAAGAAGGGGGTAATTGGCAAGAGTCTGGAGCTGGCAGCAGTAAAGATTTTGAAGCCATGGGGGAAAGAGAGCTGAAGGAGCAGGCAGGTGGGAATGGGCATGGAGCCAAGCCTGAACAAGAGAGGCTGTGGTGAAGGGGGTTTGGGTGTGTCAGAGAACTTTCCAAAGTTTCTTTGGACAAAATGGCATATAATGCTTATGCATCGCTGTAGTGACTGAGGGAAGGGCTGCTACTAGTCACTGCAGTAAATAGTTCTCTACTGGTTTAAATGCATTTCCTACCCCCAGCGGTTGAGAGCTGATCATTCTCAGCTATCACCTTTCCATTATGATCTAAAAGAGTAAAAACTAAGAACAGCCATAATGGGTCAGACCACAGGTCCATCTAACCCAATATCCTGTGTTCCGACAGTGGCCAATGCCAAGTGCCCCAGAGGGAATGACCAGGACAGGTAATCATCAAGTGATTCATCCCCCCTCGCCCATTCCCAGCTTGTGGCAAACAGAGGCTAGGGACACCATCCCTGCCCATCCTGGCTAATAGCCACTGATGGACCTATCGTCCATGAATTTATCTAGTTATTTTTTGAACCCTGTTATAGTGTTGGCCTTCACAACATCCTCTGGCAAGGAGTTCCACAAGCTGACTGTGCGTTGTGTGAAAAAAATACTTCGTTTTAAACCTGCTGCCTATTAACTCAACATTTGATCTGAGCAGTGTCTGTACTGCAACCACCTCCCTAGAAGGGACTAGAAATAGATGATTTCCCACCAGGGATTTTGCTCTATTCTGCATCTGGTTCTCTTTTTAAAAACACACCTCATAACTGACATGGGGAAATCAAACTAGGACAAATGTAAAACCTTGCATGTTGACTTGTATTTGGACTGCCTGCTCCTCCTCCTCTCTCCTTTTCTATACTGTCTGTCAATATAGTACCTAACCATACCCGACCTTTAACATTCATATGTACAACACACCTAGAACTTCACCTCCACCATCCAAAAAAGTGCAAGAGAACAAGCTGTCCTAAAATAATCCTGAATGAGTAATCCTGTGTCCCTGTTTCTTTTTTGCAAGCAGAGGGCCCCTACGTGTTTTTATTTGCAGTAGCTGTTTCTTCATTTCTCCCTGAGCTGTGCATGTTAGACATGAGCAGGGAGCTCCTGTTCCAGGAACCACTCCAATCTAATACGTGAGGGCAAGCAGACTGACTCCCAAAGCAGGGACAAATGACTCATGTTAGTATTAAGAAATATTTAACCCCTTGGTGCCAATAGTCAGGCTCTCCAACACTAAGCACTTATAACAAAAAAATGCAACTCCAAGCAGATATTAACTGAAAGAAGCAGCTGAAAGTATACAGGCAGCTAGGTTTTTTTTTTTAAGTTCAGGCTACCAATGAAACAAAGGAATTTATATAAGGCCTCTTATAACCAGAAGTATGTCAACTGTACCTGTCTTAGCACACATTCTCCCCTCTCTAAAGGCAGCATTATTATTGATTGTAAAAACTCATAATGTCCTACATTAAAAGTAGCCCATGGAGACAGATGACATTTGTAAGGGGCCAGACAAAACTGACACACACAGGATCAATTACCAGCACTGTTAACAAAAATTACTGGCCTGATGGTCCAGAAGGCAATGGCCTCGCAAAGGAGCCACCACTAAAAGACAGAGAGTGACAGCAAAAGGCCAGAAATTCAAATAAATCAAGTTCAGCAGCAGTCAAAACAAAAACAAAACAAAAACACAACCCAGAATGTTAATACATTCTAACAGGACTGAAAGTATTATAATGCTATTATAAAAATCAGTGGGATGACCTCATTTAGACTGATCACAGTATTCCATCTAAAATAAGGAATTCAGAGACAGGCAACAAAAGATAGAGGAATAGAAAGAATTGTTGATGACAAGAGTAAAATACCTGATAAATAAGAAGGGATATAATGGTTTACAGGATATTGAATGGTACAGAGAGGTAGAGCAGGTATTTCTATTTATCTTCTCTTAAATAATAACGGAGACACCAAGAAACAGAAAGCCAGCAGATTTAATACTTGCCGTTTTATTCAATACAATTAACTTGCAGAACTCATGGCCACGTGATGTCAATGAGGTCACCAGCCTTGCAGGTTTCAGGAAAGGATTGGATTTTTTTATGATGATTGACAGGAACATCCAGAGTTTCAACAATTAGGATTTAAAAACTAAAACATACACCAGAAGTTTGCAAGGGCAAGAAACGCTCAGTTTTCTGGGCACAAATCAGCTGCTAATTGAGGGGTTCAAAAGGTCCTGTTAAGCAGATTGCCCACTTGAGGGTTTCTTCAAACTTCCTCAAGGATCTGGTAGAAGCCACTGTCAGAGACAGGATACTGGACTAGACAGACCTCTATGGCAATTCCTAATGATATTGTACAGAATCACACCTCGGCACAGACAACTCCTGTCTCCTGATACAGGGGTGGGTGTGTGTGTGTGTGTGTGTGGGGGGGGGGGGAGTTTGAGGGAAAGTCTTGCTCAGCCCCTGCCCCCAGCAACCAGGCCCAGGCAGGGAGCGGCCTGCCACAGAACAGCAACCCAGAGCAGCGGGTCCCTCCTCTTCTGCTCTCCACCCAGGCCCAGCTGCCAGGGACAGGGGCTGAACATGCCAGGGGCAGGCACAGCAGGACAGAACCCCCCTCTTCCCCCCATCAGGCCAAGCAGAAATCTGGGGGACATGTGACCCACAAATCCCCCATGCATCATCTATTCACCTCAGTGTCATCTTGTCTATGCTTAGTGTGAGCTTTAATATTAAGCTTTTTAAAAAAATGTTTAGGTGTCCTTAATGGTAGCATCACAAAAACAAACAAAAAAGCTATGGCAGTCTGGTTGCAATATTTTCTCTTTTGTTTTAATTACACTCCAGATACCATACCACCTCACTTAAGATTGAATGATGGGACACTCCTCCAGTTCACAGACATGGCATAAACCAATGGCTTGCTTATTTGTGGCAGTTCTTAAAGCGACATTAATCTGCAAATGCGGATTAATACTAAATACTGAAAAGCCTGAGTAGAATTTAGATGAAAAGCTGGGTACTTTGTGTGCATGCTAGCCGCTTTAGCTAATTTAGACTTTTCAGAAACCTCAGATGCATCAAGTAAATAATGGCATTTCTTCCGCTGAAAATAGGCTGCACAGTTCCATGGCAAACTAGAGAGAAGGTGGTCTGAGATTCTCTTGCAATTATTGGTTTCCCCCCAATTCATTCTATGGTGGTGATATATTGCTCCTCTTTGGAATGAATACATGGTTTGCCTCCAAAACCCAAAGCTCTCCCAGGACATATAAAACCATCTCCACGGCATTGGCTCTCAGCCCCCAGCCTCTCACTGGGGGCTCAGACAGCGTAGCTTCAATAAGATGTTGCTATGCATCTGAACAAATGAAGAATGAGTCTCATTTAAATGTGAAGTTATTTCCCCTCTAGAATATATTCAAGTTTCATTTATCAAGCTCATTCAGAGAGCAAAATGCCAGACCATCCTCTCAGAGAGTGAATTTTGATTTAGAGATAACACAATCCACACACACAGAGTAAGTCCAATAAAAAAGCCACACCCAAGCTGTTAAAACTGTATGAAGAAATTGCTCCATGAATGTAAAAGCACTGCCATTGAGAGAAGTGATTCACAACTAATTTACTCAAGTCGCCTTTTACTGTGCATAATTATAAATCTTCTCACATTTGTTATTCTAGTTTACTCACTTGTTTTTTACTCCAGTGGTTCATAATGAGCAAGTGTATTCAGCACTCCTGTTCCAAAGTGTAAGCTGTGCTGGACAGTAGCAATTGCCCACTGGTAAAATGGAGTTTCTGTTCCTGAGTGAAGGTAACAAGCATGATAACTTTTAGCCACCACTGCAGTTTTCAGTCTGTGGGAAGCATGGTGGAAGATTGAGAGAATTGGAGAAAACTCTTAGCTTTTCCCTTTGGGGTCATATAACAGAGAAATAGCAGAGAAAAGGCTGCAAGAAAAACCTCTTGCTACAGTGAGAAATTTATTGGTTGTGTGCAGCTTTTTCCCCAGCTGCCATACAAAGTAATTGTGGGTATGATTTTAGCTGTGAAAGGTGCTGTCAGTCAGAGATCCTTGTCTGGCTCATTTAATTGCCTCTGTGCTGGGACTGTAGAGAGAGTTTGGAAATCATCTTTAGTGTGTTAAAGCAGCATTGTTTTAATATACTTACATATAGATGTAATTACTTGACCAAGTGATCTTTACTTTCACTCTACAGAAGCACTACAACTGAAGCTCAATTGCTTAAGTACTCACAGAAAACAAAGGAAGCACAAACCTGGCTGAAATCAGCCTTTTTTTTTTTTTAAATACATATTTCCAGTATCAGGTCAGCTATCATGCCTGACATTCCCCTTCACGGCAAGAGCTACTGAGATATTCTACAGTCTATCAATATTTTCCTGTAACCCTCAAAACTGCATTTATATATTTTCTGCATAACTCCTTGGCAGAAAAACAAAAGCCAGTATGAGCAGAGAATAAAGCCTGATGTTTTTGTAAGGTACATCTACTGACTATTTCAAACCAAAGAATAGGTGTGGGTGGCTGCAGCGTCTCAACTATGAATGTTAAGAGTCAATAAACCAGATCGATATTTGAGGGGAGAAAACTAATTTGAAAATGTATTTAATTATAAACCAGTCAGGTTAGGTTTAAAGATCAGCAATCCAAGCTCCCTGTGCTGGAATTTCTGAAACAGAGAAGGTAGCTACATAGCCTCCATCTTTAACCCTGCTCCATTGCCTCCCACTTTTTATTTTATGTATTCATCTCTAACTCCCCCTTTTCTTCTGGTCTCATGTTCTTTACTATCCTCCCACCCCATCAGCACTGCCTCTTCCCATTCACAAATCTCTGTTACTTCCTTCTCCACAGCTGGCTACATGTCCGAACCTTGTCCTTTCCCAGATGCCACAACTCTTGCCTAATGTAGATGAGGCACTTTCCACTGCCATGTCATGGCACCCCTGAAGTACTTCAGGAGCTTGTCCCAGACTGAGTAATTGGGTCAGAGACCTATGGTTTGGGGTTATTAAGAAAATGAAAACCAGTCCCCAATGACCATTTTAAAGGAGGCCAAACTCATGGCTAAAATAGCCAATTGGTCAACTGGACAGCAATTGTCTCTGTTCAGAAGCACTATTTAGTGTACAGTAATGCTAGAATTTGAGACCTTTGCCATTCTTGGTAGATAGTGTGCTGTGGTCTAGCCATTGCCAGTCATTCTTACATCATGCTACCAAGAAAAATGGAAGGCTGCTCCCTGAGATATCTGTGCCTAAAATAAACTGATTTCTGTCTTGGCCAGGTTTGTCAGTGAGCAGTGGGTAGCTGAATTGTCATTTCCCCCCCACCCGCTAGAAGCTTAGGAAATAACCTAGAGTTTAAGCCCAGCAAAATGGCTAAGGAGTGAAAGGCATCAGATAGCTGACACAGGTTAGACTGCACCAAGTGCAGGCTCAGTAGAAAGAGCTGGACCTATAAAATGAAGGTGGTGGAAACTTTTGAGGACTGATACTTTCACTGTGGTATCTGATAGCATGGGAGTCAGTGCAGCATATGACTGCACATACAGGAGCTGCTGAGAGCGAGAGAAGAAGGGATTTTGGATGAGGTGCGATGCCTCACTAATGGCATTGACTGGCCAAGAAAGAATCTATGTTACACTTGTATGCTGACAAGATGCAGTTGAGAGGAGAAAAAGAAACAAACAAACAAACAAAAGGATGCTCAAGACACTAGGAAGGTTTCAGAGAACCTGGGATGGGGAAAAAAAGAGGAATAGTAGATAGTCTTTAAGGTGCCACTGGACTAACATTTATTTCGGCATAAGCTTTTGTGGGTAAAAACCCCACTTCTTCGGAGGCATGGAGTGAAAATTACAGAGACAGGCATAAATATATAATAGCACATGTAAGGTAACTCCCTTCTCTTCAAGTGCAAATATATTTATGCCTGTGTCTGTAATTTTCACTCCATGCCTCTCAAGAAGTGGGGTTTTTACCCACAAATTACCCAAATAAATCTGGTTAGTCTTTAAGGTGCCACTGGACTCTTTATTGTTTCTGTGGCTACAGATTAGCATGGCTACCCCTCTGATACTTAGTGGATAGTCCTGCATCTTAGGAGGCTTCTGGTTAAGCCTCTCTTTAGAAAGGAGACAGCTTCACAGTGGTCACAGCTATGGCTGTGAGTCTGTCATGGAGGTCACGGATTCAGTGACTTTCTGGGACCTTCATGATTTCTATAGCGGCCGATGCAGATGACTTGGGGGCCGCCTGAGCAGCTCAGGTAGCTCCTGGGCCAACTGCTGCTGGGACAGGCTTGGGCCACCATGCCCCCACCCCAGCAGGAGTGTGGGAGGGGGCTCTGGGCTGAGACAGGGGGCTGGGATGTGGGAGGGGTGTGAGGGCTCCTGGCAGCATTTACCTTGGTTGGGGGCTCCATGGAAGCGACAGTATATCCCTCCACTCCTAGGCTGAGGCACGACCAGATAGCTCTGCACGCTGCCTCCCCTGCTGGCGCCATCCCTGCATTGCCCATTGGCCATGGTTCCCGGCCAATGGGAGCTGTGGAGGTGGAACTTGGGATGGGGGCAGCATGCCTCCACCTAAGAGCAGAAAGACATGTTGCTGCTTCCAGGGAGCCTGCCAGCGCCCATCCTCAACAGAAGCGGGAGTCCCCTGCCCCCTCTACCACCTATGGCACCCCTGGGCTGGCCCCAGACCACTGAACTTTTAGTTAGGGGTATATATTACAAGTCATACACAGGTCACGGGCTGTGACTTTTTGTTTACTCTCCGTGACTTTTACTAAAAATACCCATGACTAAAACATAGCTTTAGTCATAGCTACTGAAGAGCAAGAGACTCCGACAGCTTTAAAGCAGATCTCATGAGGGATCAACTGGGAAGAGACATGCTTAAGTCCCAGAAAAGACTGCAAAGAGGAAGAGAAAAAAGGAAACCCAAGAGTACCTTCTGATACAGGAAGTGTAATACATTCTCCCACCATCCTCTTTCACTTGCGATCTATAAATCACCAGGACTTCTTACAAAGAGCTTCAGCCTTGCAACAGTAGTTTGACAACCCCAATAAAATAAAAATCCAACCCCTACTCCACATCATGTTAAAGAAGCATTCTTGGGAAAACACGCATGTGTTGTCTGAGTGGTCTGCCCCAAGACAGATTTACAGAAAATTAAGGTGTTTAAAATTACAAGGAGTGCTAACAGAAACTGATTACAAGGGCCTAGAGCCCTAAATCCAAACAGCAATAGATTCACACATGCACACTTCCAAGTAACCATAACATTTCAGATAGGATGGGTTTTTGTTAAAAAACAGACACTGCTAAATGTGATCTGTTTATTCAAAATGTCACATAAATTAAATACATTTCCCATGAACATTGCAAATATACATTAAATGAACATTGCAATTTTTAAAAAAAAAGTTTGGCTTTGCTTATACAACAAGTACCAAATGTGGTTAGAACATGGACTTGTCCTGAATTTACTAAAATACAAAATGGCAGTTTAATTTATATTTATACATATGTACATACAGTTTCATAACTAGCTTTAAAACAGTAAAAAATTGTTTCAAGTTTATCTACATTACACATACTTGTTTTAATCTGGTCACAAGCCCCAGATGAGATTTTGTTATTGATACAATCATTTCACAACTGCAAATTTAAGGCGCTACCAAATACCAATTCCACCAGTGTGAAAGGTAATATGAACCATGTACAGCTTTTTGAACAGCTTTATATTTCAGTTTCAAAATGGACTGGAGTATGAGAAAGGGAAGCAGTAAGAAATTGAACTGATCATCAGCATGTTGGAAATCCAAAGCAATCGATTAAATGAAACAGACTGGACATGTTAAAATACAGTAGATAACAAAGGCCTTGATGGGAAACAATTTACATGCTTCTTGAAAGGTGAAGCTACAAAATAATTTTTGAAGTCTTACAGGTGACTCACAAGGGAAAAAAGTTAGATTTGGACATTTTTGTTTCTTTATGATGTATAAAGGATCTCTCCAAAGTGGAGACTTTTCTACCACATTGCCCAAGCTAGGAAATAAGTACGAAAAAAGTAGTGGTTAAAGGGCAGCGAAACACCTGTCTTTTCCAGCTGCTTAGCTCATGGTTTCAATACTGTACCATGGAGACAAGAACTAAGTAAAGACGTAAGATAGCTGCAATATGGACATTTGCCTCTAATCCAGAGAAGAGGCAACGGGCTCCTCCATCTATTTGCTGCTGCACAAACCACAACAGGAGAACTTGATAGGAATAAAGCACGCACTAGAGACTCTGCATGTGCCCATGAATAGGGTTTCTCTTTAGCTTTGCTATATGATCCAGTATTTGATGTTTTGGAAGAAACAGTGAGTTTGGGTTGTTAGTTTAACATCTGCATACAGATACTGACTTGCATATTATTTATCCAAAATGTTAGTCACTTAAGTGTTTAAAAAGAAATATTAATTATTTGTATTAACGTAACACCCAGGAGCCCCAGCCATGGACCCAGACCCCATTGTGCTAGAAATAGTTTAAAACTCGCCAAAAATTCTGTTGCTCAGCTTTCACTCAAGTGAAGACATTTCATTAGTTATCCTGGCATCCTTAGACTGTAATGTAATTTAATGCAAAAAAGCTAATTAAACAAAAAAAGACAGACAGACAGACAATCTTAAGTCTTCTTTATTGCTGTTCTATGATGTATTAGAAAGTAACACTTGGTTTTGTAGTGTCACTTTTAAAAGTACTTAAAGGACAGACATCTTAAATCACTGGGTTTTGCCAAGAGGAGAAATTCACATTGCCTTCAGTAATTAAAATTCAGGAGACAGCAACTAACATTTCAATGCTAAAAGGATGCGCACCTGTGTAAGGTTACGCTCACATGTAACACTGTGCAGGTGCAAGGCCTAGGATTGTATGATTCTGTCAATGTCCCTTTGCAGCCAAAACAGTAAAACTCAATGCATGAACAAGCAAGGAGAGAGACATGGACAAGACAGACAAAGACAGAGCAAGAACAATGACAACGACGAGTGGCATACAGAACAAAAAACAAATGTGAAAAGTTCACAAAGAGAATTCATTTTCCCAACTGAAAATGAGTTGGGTTGCCAGACTCTGAAGGTGAACTACCTAAAGTGCTAGTAGTCTAAAATGGGTTAACTGGAAAAACACTGGGATGAAGTAGGAGAGTTACTAATGCATGGCTGGAGGGGGAAGTGCCCCAAAAGACTTCAAGCTGTTTCGTTCGCAGCTTTGGGGCTCAGATGCCTTCTCAGCCCTCTCAGAATCTCATACAGCTCTTACTTTTAAAAGCAGCAGAGAATCCTGTGGCACCTTATAGACTAACAGACGTTTTGGAGCGTGAGCTTTCTTGGGTGAAGACCCACTTCGTCAGACACAATGCCATCCACAGCCTCAGAAACCACCCTGACTGACCTGCGTCTGACGAAGTGGGTATTCACCCATGAAAGCTCACGCTCCAAAATGTCTGTTAGTCTATAAGGTGCCACAGGATTCTCTGCTGCTTTTACAGATCCAGACTAACACAGCTACCCCTCTGATACTCTTACTTTTAGTACTCTTATGACAGTAGCAGAATTTGCAGCAAGGCTATTGTGGAGATTACATCATCATTGGTTGTAAGTTACGAACTTCACAATTCAAAGGATAAATTACAAATCACTATTTAACTAGAAAAGGTGTGATCAAGGTAGAGGCAATTACAGTACATTCAGAGCAGGTTACAGAAACCACTTCTAGTAACGGTTTGCAGAAAGAAAAGTTAACTAGATCACTGGTTTTCAACCTGTGGTATGTGGACCCCTGCAGATCCACAGACTGTGTCTAAGATTTCCAAAGGGGTCCACACCTCCATTGAAGTTTAGTAGGTGACCTCAAATGAAAAAAGTTTGAAAACCACTGCACTAGATACTTTAGTTTCCCAGACCACAAAGGTTGTAATTACAGTATCCAAGAAAGCAGGCAATACATGTTAATGCATTTGTTTATGCAGTTTTCTTCCAGAACTCATGTGCAAATTTTTAATATTTTAATGGACCAAAAAAACCAAAACAAAAAACAAAAAAAACATTCAAAGCAAACTAAAAACTAGGCACTTTAAACATGTAGGATAAGACATCATTTTTATCATACCAGAGTGTTGCACATGAACAAGTGTCTCTAAAAGCATCTTGCTATACTTTGAGCACAGAAATTCTGGCTAACTTTTCATGTTGGTAAAATTACTTCTACTTATAGGAAACTACACAATTAAATTAGTAACACTGTTCATTATTTCAGTCACTCTTTAGAAAATTAAGAATTTTGACTAACCAGCAACATATTCAATAGCGATCAAAGAAAGATATTAACAAAACCAATATATTAAAAAACCAAGATAAACAAATGAAGATGACACCTGACTTAAGCTTGCATTGAGACTTGCCTTTTGTTAGTGTTCAGTTTGGACCTCCTTTTATGATGTCACAGACCAAGGTTCTAACCACGTGCAGCACTTGTGATATAAAAACACAACACTAACTTTTAAACTCAAAAGTTCTAACAAATACTCGTTCTAAAGTAACATTAGCTTGGCACATCATTTGAAGGTGAGAAGGGAAATGGAATCTTCTCCAATGCTTATTCTAGCCAAGTTTACTTTAAGAACACGTCAGCTGAGTACTACAAGCATGCTTTCCCAGAATTTGGAGTGAAATAGCTATTTTCACAACAGCCTTTGGCTAGTTTCATGTTTTAGGGAATTTGTTTTGTTTATGTTTAGTGAAAACAGACCAGCTGGGATTACTTTGATTTTCTAAAAATAAAAGCACGCCTTTGACATTTGATATACTCATTCCACTACAACATGCAAATCACAACACAAGGAATTACTTAAGGCTATCAAATTGCTGTTCAATAGCTACTACTCTTTCCGACACACAGCTGTGACCATGTAAATACTATGCTCCTGGACAACCTCCAAAACCTTAATCTTGAAAACTGTTTTATAGACCAATATTTCTTGAACGAGTAGATCAAAGTGCAGAGAGAATCTACCAACTCATTAAGAGAACATCCTGTCAGCTATGCACTTTATCCACAGGAAAGTTCAGTTTCCCTTCTGCTGACCATCTCAGGAAAATTGTAATAAATCCATCTTCGGTCTGTGATCCATAGAAGGGAAAATAATTCTCTGTAAAGTGTAAATCCAAACTGCACATAGGCCATTTGTGGTGTTCTAGTACTTTAAATTCAGTCTCTTACAGGCTAGAAACATCAACTCTTGATTAGGAATAGTACTTCAAAAGTAGTTATCCACAACTATCAACTACATTGTAATTGTAGCACAACTTCATAGGGGCTCAGATTTCACTAGGACGACAGGCACAGAGTGCTTATTAATTACAGAGTAGAGTGCAAAGTTTGGTGAACATCCAGAATAGCGAATGTCAGACAGAACCAGGAAGTATTGTTCATCTCTGCATGATGGTTTTTAAAAACATATCTACCAACATACAGTCAGTGCCTGTTCACAGGGAAGTCCATGTCATCTGGGTCTCTTTCGTGTTACAAATATTAATACACGTCTGATGGCAATAAGACGATCTTTAAGGGAAGTCATAGCAAGTATAGCCAGCTGAGCCCTGTTTTCTAATGGCAACACTGCCAATAGCCACCAGTACCAGGCTGGGCCACTGGGGTTACTCTGCAAGAGAAATAAAATAAAAAAGATTCCTGTTTACGGATTACAGGTTAGCGTTAGCAATCTTTCCTCTCGTTCTTCCTCTATTTTAGTAGATAGAACTAATGCCCATCTATGTATTAGGGGTTTCTTGAACTCTACACCAACTTCAAATGTTTCCTCTTTGTGCAATGAAGTAGCAATGACATCTTCAGAAGCCAAAACCACAGGGAGTAGTTGGCAAAGTTTTTCCAATCTTGATTCTAGTGAACTAGAACTGGGTAATCATTAATAAGTTGAAGATGTGAGAGACACAACAGAGCCTTCTCTATCAGATATTTGACTAGGAGCCCCATAGATCTAGGGTGGTAGTTCATGTTTAGGAAATATTTACCTGTGGCTCCGATTCTTTTCCTGGCATTGATCCAAAATGATTGAGAATTTGTGCTTTCATGTTGTCTTTAAGGGAAGTAAACCAGGCAATAGCTTGATCATAAACCGAATCATGAAGACGGACGAGTTCTTCATACTCTGCTCCCTCCACCTTACCAAGAAAAAGAGGAGACAAAGATCAGATTCATTTCATATTCTGTACAATTTAAATGCCTCAGAGGGAGCCAATTTAAACCCAATTATGCTTAACAGCAACAACTAGTCCTTACTAAAGGATGGTTATGCCACTTAACGTGGATCTCTCCAGCTAGCAAAGTGGTGCATAAGTTTCATACATCCCAAACTCATGCCAGTTTGCTTTTTTGATCTCTCCTACAGAAGTTTTAGGTCCTTTCAGCAACCAAGTCATAAGTATTGCTATTGGAGTCTTAAGTGGATTAGGAATTCCTCTGATTGAGAACGAGGAGCCCTCCTCCTAGGGCTTCTGCATTAAGGGGATTCTACTAAGTAGTAGTGCTGTTTTCAAATGCAGGAGAAGTGGTATTCAGGTCAAGGGAGTAGTGGAAGGATGGCAGGGAGAAACAAAACAAGTAAGTGAGACTGCCTTCCCAGTACCAGCGAGAGTATTAACAAGGTTTCTGCCAACACACAAAAACATCTGATCTGACTATATACTTCACCTTCACTCAGTGGGGACCCTGAGCGGTAACATGGGATATTAGACTACTTTAACCTTGAAGAGACATTTTATCCCCCTTCTCTCTGTGTGTTTGTTGGCAATTGAACCACACAGCACAAATTGGGGAACCCTCCTAGAAATTAACAGGCTTGCAGTTAGCTGTGAAAGTCTGCTTGGGAACCATGTGACCTGACTGGACTTTGCTAATGCCATCCACTGGCCTGAACTCTCCAATGAGCACACTGTGAAGTGGTATCACTGTTTTACTGGCACTCATTTGAGAAATCCAGCATAACACTAGACCATTATGCAAGCCATTCTGGTTTTGGCCAATAAATTCCAACACATGATTTTGCTAAATTTTAGAAAAACAAAAGTTATTTTAATTGGCAAATTTCCTTAGATGCCATGCATACAAAAGCATTTGAGTAACAAAATATATTAGTACCAAGTTCTCTTCTTTAAAATATGAGTTCTACCTTTTTAAAAAAAACAAAACAAGAAAACAGCTTTTCTATTCAGAGGTCAGATCATCTGTGGGAGCTAGAAACAGATACTATGTATCAATGTAAAGTATGGAATCCTAAGCACTTAAATAAAACTTAGACATACATGTCTTTAGAAGGGTCTTGAACCAGTGTCATTTTTAACTGACACTTTAGAACCTGATTGATACTTGAAAAGATACAACCTAAGGTTTGAAAGCTACCCTGAGATTTATGATGACATAAATACCACAGGCAGAGATGATTAAACTACAGAAAGCCAGTGACAGTCAGAAAGGCAAAATAATGTATTCCAGGGTATCAGAAATAAAGAAGATATGTCTTATGACCATGTAAATAAGTAACTTCAACTTGAGATGTGACAGAGACAGAACATTTAAGTGAACCCAAGGAAACATGAATGCACAAGAGATCACCTTTTTATCTTCAAGATATTCAATGTTTGCAGTGTTATACCCATCTCGTTGACCATGGTTCAAGACCTTAAACCGACGAACACCAACCGTATCAACAACTGAACGCCCATCAGGAAAAAACTTTACATCCCTGATCTCTAGCATGCAGCCATAATCAGCAAACCTGAAATGATAAAAGGGCACAGAAAATTAGAGAGTCATACTGACAGGTGTATATAAGTTCAGACATTTATAAACATACTGGACCCGATTCACCACTGTGTTACTTTCGTTTTTCCACTAATGTAACTCCATAATTTTCCAACACAAAGATGCTTTTGGTACTAGAGTCTCTCTCTCACACATACACACACACCCCTCTCATGATTAAAGCAACAGCTTTTTAAAATTAGAATTATTTGTGGGGAAGGAGGGAGGGGCAGGTTTTTAAATTGAGCAGATTTCATGCTGTGAGTTCCTGAATGCTGGGGGCAAATTATGCAGGGTTTTGCAACTATTTTATAAAGAGATAGCTCTATTTCACTACTGAGGAAGGCACAGTAGTGCCTAGAGAAGATGCTGAAGGTGTGCAAGTGAAGTGAATGTCTTTTATTGCTTCAATACACTTTTACTCCACTTGGGCCTCTGATAAATTTTCCTATTGCTGCTACTACTGGTTCAGCTCCAATAGTGAAGACAATGATGGGACATTTTAGCAAAAACAATCTTGGCACAAGACACTGAAAGTTAATTAACACTCCACTGTAAGCAAATTCTGATGCACTCTAAGAAGATTGGGAGTTAAGTTATCAGCCACCATATAGATAATAAATGATGCACTCCAAAGGGATTACTACTCCTCTCCCTCTCTCCTTATTTCTGGTTGGGTGGGGAGGAGGAAGAGAAGGAAAAGAAGTTGCCACCAGTACTTACAGAGGAAAGCAGGGAGAGAACAGGGGAGAGGAAACCTTAGTTGCTGATATTACTATATCTGGTCTCTGCTGGGTGAGATATACCAACCAGAGACTCCCCACCCACCAGCTGCCAGTGCCACCTGCAACTGGAAGAGCAACTAGGAAGAGGTATTTTGTCAGGGAAGTCCTCTGCTATTCTAGAGAAACTCCATGTAACTGGATTACACACTACACCCGTTAAGAAGAAGGCAACTGGAGCTAAAATCATGCATTAAAATTCAGGCTAACTACTGCTGAGTCATGATGGCAGGTGGTCCAGTAGCTCCAGTGTGAATACATTATTTGTAGTACCTAGGGACACCGACCAAGGCTGAGACCATGTTGTGCCAGGCACTGTACAAGTCAGGAGGTCAGCTCTTCAGAGCAGGGATTCTCTCTCTTCTAATAGCAAGGTGATGGGAGTGTCTGTGCCAGAAAGAATTAAGCCAGAGGTAGTCTTATAGAGAAATCCTAAGAACAGCCACACTTGGGAAGCAGCTTAAGTTGAGGTTTACACTGTGTTGATTTCCATGTTACCAATTAAGCCAAGCCCCCAGAAGGGGGAGGATTTTGGAAACTAACTGTTCTGCATGCTCCAAGGGCAAAGCAGAGAATCCAATTATTCTCCAGTTCCTCCCTCTTTCAAAGGGATCAGCAATTCACTGTAAGAGTCCACTGTACATGCTCACAGCTACACCATGCCATCAGAGGAAACAGAACATCCATGACCTCTTTAGGATTCTTTGAATCCTACAAATGCAAAGCTCATATCTAGCATCCTCATCCACCAAGCATGTAATTCTCATTCAAAGAGCCTATTTTTCCACTTCCAACACCTACTGTATGGTCCACTTTTATTAACCCAAGATATTCATAGAAGTCCAATTTGGACCCAAAGCTTAGGAGACAGGAAGATGTTTTAGGGTACATCTACACAGGGATACAAGACCGATGGCACGGCTGTGGCTGGTCTATGTCAGCTGACTCAGGCTCATGGGCTAAAATTTGCTATGTAGACTTGGGGCTGGAGGCTGACCTCTGGGACCCCATCCTCTGAACATCTACAGAGCAATTTTTCAGCCCCAGAGCCCATGCCCCACCACCTCAGTCAGCTGACCAGCCATGGGCTTTTTATCCCTGCATAGACAAGAGCAACGCTCACCTTGATTTAGTTAACAGTCTTTACTGGGAACCAAACTGTAGATCAGAAATTGCCATAATCGGCTCACTGTGGTACTACTGACCCCAAACTAGTCATTGTGGCAAATTGCCGGTACTGTTCTCTGGGTCTCGCGCTTTCTCTTCTCTGGGGTAGGTTCAGGGTGATATTGCTTGCCTCTGAACCAGTTCTTAATCACTCCCCTAGTGTCCTTGGAGGAGGGGAGTGGAGAGGGAGGGACCTGGGCCCGCCCTCTACTCCAGGTCCCAACCCAGGGGCCCTGGGGTTGTGGTGAACCACTTGACTAGCGGTTTCTTCCCCTGGGTTACTTCCCTCTCATACCCGTCAGCTTGTGAAGGGCTTCTCGCCTCTCTTCTATACAAGCCTGGTGCCCCTTACCTAGGGTTTCTGTTGGGCTTCCCAATCCACCGCAGCACTCCTCCAAACCTTCTATTTCTCTCTGGACAAACTCTTCTCTTCTGCAATCTGCACTCTGCTCCAATCCAACCTTTCCCCTTCAACTACCACCCCCTGTCTGACTGAAGCAGGGGTTTATATCCCATGACTGGAGTCAGGTGCTCTAACTGGAGTCAGGTGCTCTAATTGGCCACAGCTGTTCTAGTTAATCTAAAGCAAACCTTCCTCCCTTGGCAGGGAATAAGGCCCCCTGCTAACACTCTTATGCTGCCCTCTGGCCATGCTGTATCACATCATACATAACGTAATAGGAAATACATGCCCTGTGCATGCCAGTCTTTTGACATGTTACTATTTTCTAGTTAATATAACAACTATTCCCAAGCATATCCCCGATGAAACACTTTCCAGGAATACGTAAAGGCAGTTGGATGGATAGCTAGAGCATAAGTCAACTTTCTAGGTCTAACACTGAGATATTAGAAACCTCAGTAGAAAGGAGATGTTTATAGATTATATAAAAACCTGGCAACAAAACACTCAGTAACATTTGCATCTGCTAACGTGAGACCTAAAAAGGATCCAAATCATTGTGGAAGACCAACTGTGCTATGGTTCTCCACTGATTTCCAAAAGTCTTACGACAGGGATGTTCTCAGCAAGATTCCTTACCCTTTTAGTTCATCAGCTAAGCACATGCCGAATTGTTTGGTACCAGTTTCCATGCATCTTCTTATCATTAGCCGATACCGAGGTTCAAAGACATGAAGTGGGCAAGGGATGGTAGGGAAGGCCATGGTACATACAAAGATGGGAACATCTTCATTCAAACTGCAAAAATACAAATACGAGGTCAGTCTCCTCCCACATACTGTTATTTATTCAGCACAGAATCTCATAGCTGAGGTTTGATTAGAGTGGTTTCTCAGACTCTTCTCTCATAAAATAAGCTCTATGCCAACAAAAATGTGTTGCTTTCACAGGCACCAGAGAACCAAGGGTTCTCCCAGCTATTAATGTACTCTAGTACCAATACCTCCATTCTTTGGTTTTAATAGAGAATGTTTGGAAAATGCAATCACATTCTCAAGCATGTGCATGGAAAAAAGCATCTAATTTGCACATCACTGAGTCTTTTACAGCTTTTATCTGTATTTTTCAAAAAGATACATTACTGTATACTACATATACTTTAAACATGGCGGGAAAGCAATCCTTATGTTCCAAAGTGACGTGGAGTGTTTGTAGAAATTCAGTGGAAATGGGGACTCACGGACAGAGTTAACTTTCAGCCTCTAGTTTTGTAATATACATTCATGTTAACTTTCATTTTTCTGTGATTTTTTATTCAGCTATATGGCAAGCACAAGTAATCATGGATAAAACAACAAATACAATCTACCTATAAGCATGTGCTTCTCCTACTCCTAATCCCCCACTTCCTACTTTCAGGGAAGAGGTTTTAGTTAGTTTTAAATTAGGTGGGTTTTATTCATAGAAATAAATCACTATATTTATTGCCAAATAAACTTAATATTTTTCATTGATGTTGTGCACCTCTCATATCCAAGCCTAGTTTTTCTTGATGACTATCTATTACAAACATGCCAGCATGGGAACAGATTAAGTGAACCTTTGAAACCTACTTTCATAAATAAATTAAAGGTTTCTTCAGTAATCTGGATCAAAATAAAAGTTTACAACAACATTTAGATACAACAGAAAAACAACTTACTTTGATAATTCCTTCATTTCATCTTCATAAACTTTTTTTCTTTCTGACAATTCTTCCGGCAAGTAACGAACTATTAGTTCTTCTGTAAGGACAGTCTTTTTGTAAGTTCTGCTTGCCAAAAACTATTGAGAAGAGAGTTAAAGTTTAAGTATTTATATTTAATCAGTTTTGTCTTGCCCCCATTCAAAGAGCAAGATAGCTCAAGATGGTTCACAAACAATGACTGAAGCAAAGAATCCTGTGGCACCTTATAGACTAACAGATGTTTTGGAGCATGAGCTTTCGTGGGTGAATACCCACTTCGTCGGATGCATCCCACGAAAGCTCATGCTCCAAAACATCCGTTAGTCTATAAAGTGCCACAGGATTCTTTGTTGCTTTTACAGATCCAGACTAACACGGCTACCCCTCTGATACAAAACAATGAATACAGCCATTGTTCTAATCTTCCTTCCTTTCTCAGCCTTTCAAAAATGTAACATTATCTCTGGGATACAAGAGCGCACACACTATCCACCTCAGTGCCCATAAACTTCCAGAAGGGCGCATCTGTCATAGGTTCTACAACATAATAATAATGATGATAATAACAACAACAACAACACAAAAATAGGTACTCTTCAGACCGTTGAGAATAACTAATTTGCAATTCACTGGCAGTTCCAAAGCGTTGAAAACAATTCAGTTAGACTCGAAAATTCCAAAATATTTCAGGTTTGGTTCACCATATCAAAGAGTTGGGAAAAACTTGTATCAGGCCATCTGAAGAAAAAACAATTTGGATAGCGATGGTCACTTACTTACCTAGTTGTTAAAGCACTGACCCAGGATGTGGAAAACCCAGGTTCCAATCCTCACTCTAGAGTAGGGACTTGAACCCGGGTCTCCGCCACTCCCAGATAAGTGCCCCAACCACCAGGGTTAGAGAGTATTCTCAGTCTCTTCTGTTGAAGTTATTGCACTTTGTGTAAAGTGTTTAAGTATTCACTGGACCAGAGAGAGTGAGCGAATGAGAATGACTGTCGCCCGATGGTTAAGGCACCCTCCTGGGAGGGCAGGCACCACTCAGGTTCCAGTCCCTGCTCCAATGAATATTTAATCATGTATGCAAAGTGTAACAGCTTCAGTAGGAGAGAAGAAGGGAGGGTGCTTTAACTGGGCTAAAGGGTGTAAGTGGTTCACTGCCACTTGTAGTTTGGTGAATCTAACTAACAAAAACAAAATGTTTAGGTTTCAGAAGTGTTTAAACAAAGCTGGTTTGACATGTCTGAATTTCGTCAGACCCTTAACCTTCTGCCTCCACCATTTTGACTGAAACAACTAGCTAAAGCAGACAGGAGTTTGCGAAATGTTTTGGTCTATGCAAAGAAGCATTTTTCTGCTAAATATTTTCTGTTTCCCCCACCATCACCACAAAAGCCCCAAAACACTTTTGCCCACCTCTAGTCCTCTTTACATAAAGGACATCTCTTTTGACTCTAAAGCTGCCAAGTTATTGCCACCTGAGGAGTCTAAATATTTGGGAATCACATTTCCCACAGCTGAGCATACATTCTCTACATCAGAATGGCCAGAAGCATACTTTGTTCACCAACCCAGTATTGGTAGAGATATTGCAATGACAGTACGGCCTCTTCAGCATTTTCAGAGTCTTTGCTAGAGACCACAAAAACAACAAAAGCTTATGCCCAAATAATCTGTTAGTCTTTAAGGTGCCACCGGACTCCTCGTTGTTTTTGTGGATACAGACTAACATGGCTACCTCTCCGATATTTGTTAAAGACTGCTCAGACAAAAACTAAAACACACCTCATTTCAACGTGAGAAAGTAATTCGAACAATTTTGGTCAGTACTTCCCTTCCCTCCAGCCCGCTCCAGATTATTAATACATCTTAATAAATACTAGTCTTCGTATTCTAGTGTTTCTATTCAGACTACATCTGGGCAGAGCACAACAAGACTACTATGTTGGCTCTATATTGTTCAGCTGCATGTATGCATGCAAAGAAATTTTACACAATATGCCAATATCTTAATAAGAGCTTCTAAACAAATCCCTCACAAATACAAACTTACTTCAGAGAGTTTTTCTTTGCAGAGTGGGCAATATGGGTTATGATCAAGGCAACGTTCGAGGCATTTGAGACAAAACGTATGTCCACAGGGAGTGGTAACAGGCTCGTAGAATAACCTGAACAAGATAGTTGGGACAAAATAAAATTGGTTCTTTATAATTTCCATCTAACACACAAACAATACAGATAGTAATGAGTCACTAAGCCTATCATTTTTAAAGCCCTTTCCCCCCTGCATGTCAATCTTATGTGACATCATCATCTAGTCTCTAGCCTATGATGTAAAAGGGATTTCATTTTTAAAATAAATCCATTATGCTGACATGTTGCAAAAACAATTTCAGCCACTCCACTGAAGTTAACATTTATTACATTTTTGCAAAGATGAAACAAAACCTTTAGTTCACGTTAGAATAGCTTCCAGTACAACCCTTCCCTCAAAACCAAATAAATTTGGTCTAAAGTTTAGGAAGACTCAGCTCTATGCAGTCATACCTCATGCAGAGGGAACACTCAAAGTCAGATGCATCCACAAGGACTGCTGGTATCTCACGTAATGCAGAGGTGGCAGAGTTTTCAAGTACAGTATCTCCAACTAAGGGAGAAGGACAGCTCTATGTCAAACATGCAGGTAAAGCAGGCACTACGTACATACATATATTATAGAATCAGAGTAGTGACCCCAGGCTAGTTTTCTACTATGAACCCAGTTTTTGTATCGGTTCTCTATGAACACAAACTCCCCAGCAAAAAAAAACTCCTTTCCACCTGAAATATTACACAACCTCCTGCCAGAGGGGAACTTTTCTGAGAGGGTACTGTTGGAGAGCCAAAGTTTAAGACAAGATGAAACACACTCCAGAGTTGGAAATAGATTTTACTTTTTTAAGAGTTTCTCCATGTTTGTTTGAAACACCTCCCCCTCAAAAAACAAGCTTAATTTAAGAACTCCGCATTTGTTTTTTTTAACACTCCCTTCTCCCTCTGAAGTCAGGACTATTGCATTTAAGTATTTTTTGGGAAGGCCGGAGGTAAATTTGCTAACACATTTGAATCTGATAACTTTCCTGTTGCAGTAATGTTTCGCGTTCTCAAGGGCAGGCACTGTTTATAAAAGAGTGAAGAGTGTTAACGAACTTCTAGCACAGCTTGCTTTGTTGGAAAGTTCTGTATAGCTGAATTCTTGATTTTCAAGAATTTTTAACTTAAAGCACAGCCCAGAGCATTAAGCTCTGTGACTAAACCAACCCGGCTGAGTGTTTAAGGGCTGAAACCAGAACAGCTGGACTAACAGACCTTAGTAAATTCACAGGCTCAGCCTAAGTCCCCCAAATCTGAAGACTCCTAAATTCTTGGGTCTTGAGAAACTTACAAATGTCTCAAAACCACGTGGACAAGTCTTGTTTCCCTGTAGACAAGATTTCTACAAGTTTGGACCTAGAAGCTCTGTAGCAGTATAAGCTCCATAATGGTTACTCTGGCGCTTACAAGGTCTGACCCTGCAATAAAATCTCTGCAGGCAGATTCCTTCATCTGTGCACAACTCACTGCAGGATCAACATTTTCGTCCAATAATTTTAACACTGTAGTTCAAAAAGCTTAAGCAGCAGAAAGTCTAGAAATACTAAGCAAAAGTTCCAGTACCATTGGCAACTCAGACTCCTCCATCAGAGGGTTAGGAGGCAAACTAGATGTCACATGAAAAATTAAGTTCCCCCCCCTTGCAAGCAAGTTACAACACTGTGTTTTGTTATAGGACAACCTGTAAACAACCCTCTGGCCTGTATCAAGTACAGCAGAGAGGTGGAGGACATTGGGGTCTTGTGGCTGATAGATAACCATTTTCCATGAAAACCGCTTATCTTTAAACCTACATCTTGAGCGTGGGATCCCTGAACAACTGCAGGACCCTAAATGGGCTATTCAGCAGACAGTAACATGGCATCACATCTTGTGTAAACCGTAAATTGATAGATTGTGAAACGGCTCTAAATCCCTTACTGTGAAGGTAGGGGAAGGTTAGATTTCCCATCCCAGTGATTGGGTGGGTTTGCAGTTCACAGGCCACCCTGTAGGAGTTTTCCTATTACAGCAGGGTGGGGATCATTTTTATTACCTGGAAGAAATGTATTTTGTGTGGAGAGGTGGAAAACAGACAAAGGCACTCTGTAAATCTCAAGGCAGAAGTCAGATTTCTAACCTTCAACATTTGGTGAACCAATGAATGGCAATACAGTGGAGATTTAAAAAAAAACAAACAAACACATCCATTAACCAATTATTTCACTATGCAGCACATTACTGCCTTCTAGCATTCTTTCACACTGCTAAACCCTTTAGAGATCTTTGTTTAAAAAGTCTGAAATATCTATGTAAGCAGATATATCAAATAGCAGAATGGATGGGGCTACTGCTCTTTTAAATGGATTCTTTGTTTCTGGGGAAAATAGGTATTAACATGCGACACAAATTAGCTCCCCCTCATTAGGCTTACTGTGCATCTTTTTCATGTAAAGAGAGACACTGAAGTTTAGCTATACCTCAGAGGCCTAATGACTACAGCACTCTTGTCACCAGCAGTACAATAGATAGCGGATGAACATCAGAAAGGCAACATTTGGAGAAGTGTGTATTCCTGAGATGAACCAAGACTGCTCTGGAACAATATACTGATGTTTAGACAAGGGTTTCAACTCTGCTCATCACAACAAACAAGAATAACTAGGTGTCTGAAGTCATGTCGCAGCTGTGTAGCCCTCTGACCACACATGCCTATTTGTCACCTACCACCTCACACTAGAACCTATATGGGGTATCAAACAATTGCAACCCATAGCCAATGGGAACTACATCCTGAAAGAAATCTTTCCTGATCTCCCTCTTCTAGCCTTAAAACAACTCTCCCAACTCATCACCAGAAGCAAACTCCATAGTATGATCTTGAGTGAACACAAAAAACAAAAGAAAAAACAAAAAAAACACCAAAACCACCATCTCACCTCTGGGTGAACGCTTTTCACAAAGCAATCACTCTATATCTAACCTATCAGCACCCATCTTCAAAGGAAACCTGCACAACACCCTCCAAAGATGAACCTGGGAGGTTAAATTCATAGCTTTGCTAGGCACTAAACATTATGGTCTTAATAAAGAGACAGGCTTTCTAGTTTATTACAATAATCTGTAACCCACTGCCTCCCCATTTTTGTCCTATTACTGCAGAGGTGTTAATGGGCCACTTCACATTTGTATAGTCTCTTAGAATGCGTCTTAGCTACTTGTACTAAGGTCTGGTCTACACTTAACATGCAACAGCAACACAGCTGCACTACTTCATTGTAGACCAGGGGTTCTCAAACTGGGGGTCAGGACCCCTCAGGGGGTCACAAAGTTATTACATGGGGGGTCACAAGCTATCACCCTCCACCCCAAACCCTGCTTTACCTCCAGCATTTATAATGGTGTTAAATATATAAACAAGCGTTCTTAATGTATAAGGGGGGGTGTCGCACTCAGAGCTTGCTGTGTGAAAGGGGTCACCAGTACAAAAGTCTGAGAATCCCTGGTGTAGACACTACCTATACTGGTGGGAAGGCTTCTTCTGTCCGCATAGGTAATCGACCGCCCTGAGAGGCAGTAGCTAGCTAGGCTGATGGAAGAATTCTTCTATCAACTTAGCACAGTCTATGCTGGAGGCTAGGTCAATATTGCTGTCTCTCTCAGGGTGTGGATTTTTCACACCCCTGAGAGACATAGCTCTACTGAAATAAATTCCTAGTGTAAACCAGGCCTGAGTACCTTTCCCAGGCCTGAAGAAGAGTTTTGTGTACCTCTCTCATTCTCTCTCTGAGTTTTACCTACAAATAGTAACAAAGCAGTGTTATTTTCCTATCTATTTTAAAATACAGTGCCATAACCCAACCCCCCAAAACACAACAGGACAGACCTTTTTTAGGAATCTTATTAGGGACATCCAAGCTTTGTAAATCTGTCAAGTCACTGGATAGCTTTCTTTTTAAACGTGGACCAGGTAAGCTGGAAAGGATTGTTCCAAATGACTTTTTATTGTCTTCAAAATGCAAATCCAGTACATTGTGTGAGAGAGATGAATTAGTGCTTCTAAGTACATCGGGCTCTTGGGACAGAGCTTTTGTTAATCTGAATACAGTATCCTGAAAAGAGACAAACTGCATGAAAGTCAGACAGTTTTTGTTTCCTCGTTTTCTGCACTAATTTTATCCATAGAAATAAGACAGCGTCATGGTGTCAACCTGGTAACTGATTTGAGCCAATACTAATAAGAGAACTTGCTCCAATTGCCACAGAAATAGAGGGCTATTTCTCTCATTACAATTATCATTCTTTTCTAATCACCCCTCCTGACATTAATAACTGTGCATTCTCAAAGCACACACAGCACAACAAAAATAAAATGTTATTTAAAACATGATGGGACACCATATGAAAACAGCAAGTTGGCTCTTTTAGAAAGTGGTACCATAATCTAATTACATTAGGTAGCCTCAGGGTATGTCTACACAGCAAAGAAAAACCCATGGCTAGCCCGTGCCATTCAACTCAAGCTCAGACTGTGGGGCTATTTCCAGGTTTGGGCCCGCACTCGTAAGTCTACACAACAATGAAACAGCCTGACAGCCCAAGTCGCACAAGCCTGAGTCAGCTGGCCAGCCACGGGTTGGAGTTTGTTTGTTTTTTTAAACTGTGTTGAGAGATCTAAATACAATTCATACTTCCTTCTATCTTTTTATCATAGAACTCTAAAACTAGATTCCCGCCCTAAAATTTGAGAGGGGAAAAGATGCACTAGTAATAACTAAGTTTGTATATAAACATATGCAACAATTCAAGTCAGGTAGATCGGATATAACAAGATGCTTCAAATTTACTCAGTGTTAATATAGTTTGAATATTTTATTCTTTACCTCAGAGCACCCAGCAGCAGAACCATCTTCAACAGTATTTAAGCTGCTTAAAAATGCAGGTTTCAACCTTGTCCGACTAGAGAAAGGTGCAGTGAGGCTGTCATGCACATTTTCAAAGGCTGGGAAAAACATCTCACACATTATCTAGTAAATGAGAAAAGAATTTGAGAGATAGTTACAGAAACAAAGATGCGTGTAGTCTAAATGAAGGTTACTTACTTGTAACCAGGGTTGTTCAAGATGTACTCTGCAATTCACTGGTGTAGCCTGCACGGTTAGAAAAAACTCTAGCTAGCAGTAGCTCTTGGAGCACTCACGTGCCTTCCCCAAACCTCCCCTCAGTGAACACTCAATGTTCCAGGGAAAGAGTATAAAAGGGGCATGGCACTTCAGCTGCCTCAGCTCCTTCCCCATGCACCAAGTCCTCTGTAAGACAGACTCCAAGACAGTGGGGAAAAAAAACAGGCAGGGAGTGTGAATATGCTGGTTACAGGTAAGTAACCTTCATTTCTTCTTCAAGTACCCTTGGCATATTCCCACACATGAGACAGTAGTCCTCTGATGAAGGATGGTGGGACCATGGAATCCTAACTGAATAAAGGATTGCAGAATAGCCATACCAAATATGCATCAGATCTAGATTCTACTTACGCATTTGAGTGGTCAACCTGCTCAGGTGACATACAAGGGTATTTCGTCCCCCACCCCCACCCATACATGAATTGTTATTGGGTGATCACCTTGTTACAAATCCCAGACACCTTGCCTGCATGTACAACTGTAGGGAATAAGCTCCCCTTTATTTCTTCAGATCATATAAACATTGTCCTATTGTCTGTCATGATCTGGCATACCCTATGTTTGACTTGAGGCAGAAGTGATTTCAGAGCCAACCTGATTGCTCTCTGTTTTAAGATACTGATATGTAGATTCTTTTCCTCTGGTGACGAGTGAGTTCTTCCCAATAGATTTTTGTTTAAATGGGTACCACCCATCCCAGCATAGACACAGAGACAGGTATTGACAGCAAGACAGACTGAAAGGTATAACCTTCATTACATTTAGAGCATCCAGCACATGAGTGTTGTTAACTTTTAAGGAAGAATTACCAATTTGCCATGAACATTGTGTACGACAAGTTTGTAAATTTCTCGTAGCCAGTGCTGCAGGTCTCATCTGAAGAGGAGCGTGAGAGTCACTGACGAGATTGATGCTAAGAGACCCAGTAACAGGGGGAGAAGAAGAGCATTGACTATTATGGGGACTGCCAAAGATGTACAGACAGCTTTATTTTAATAAAGCTTTCTTCTGGAAGAAACACTGTTATACTTGAGTCTAATACGACCCCTATGAAAGGGATCTTTTGGCTTGCTGGATTTAGGAATGGCTTTTCCCAATTTATGCATAACCCAAGATCGGCAAAAAGTAGAACATATTTGATCCGCATGTAAAAGGATTTCTTCCCTCAATACACACTAGCTATCCAGCTGTCTAGGTAAGGATATACAGAAATCCCATTTTCTCCAATATGTTGTCATTATAGATGGGCATTTCATAAATAGCCTTGGAGCTCTAGATGAGCCAAAGAAGATGACTATATACTGAAAATCGTACTCTCCTACCATGAAATGAAAATACAGTGATATGGTCTTACTGAAATATGGAAACGTGTCTTAAATACAGAGCTTCAAATGGATCCTGAAGGGAAAGAGGAGGGATTGTAGAGGTTAGAGATAATACAGAAACTAAACTTTTTGATGTTTTGACATGCAATCCACGGAGCACCACCATGCCCTCTGATGGTAGTGATGTGGGCGTGTCTGACGTTCTCCCCTGGAGACGGCACCCTTCCAGAATCTGGATCCTATTCTTTTATCTCCACTAATTCTTCCTCTTCTGCTAACAAATCTCTTACCACTGTAGGACACCTTTCTGGACTTAGAAGCACTCTTGGCTCTATACCTTTTGGTTTGATAACTGAATGTTCTCTCGGTACCAAACTGGCGAAGGTCTATTTTTGTACATAGAAACATCTTGATAAGGTTAAGAAGATGACCAGGAAGAGCACAGAACCCCAGGGGGGAACTTGCCAGTCAGTTCAAAGGCCCACACTCAGATCTGATGGGAAAACCGGTCTCTAGATTGGACTTCCAATTTGTATCTTCTCTGAGCCAAGCCCTCTCTCATTTCAGATGGAACTGGAGACAGCACTCTCCTTGGCTGAATAAAAGAGAGCATGAGGGGAAGTGGGGAGTGCACATACAAAAGAACCCCTTTCCTAGAGACCTGGAAAAGGGTCTTAAACAGTGGGGGCAGAGGAGAGATCCTGTCTTCAATTCTTCCCTGTGCAAGTACCGAATTGAATCTGTTACAACAAAGTGTCTGATAACTCAATTAAGCAGGTAATGGAACCAGAGCAGGATTTCACCGATGAATCTGTGCCGTAACTACTATTTGTTGTGGTGCCATGTCAAAACAGGTTATTGCATCATCCCATTCTACCCCATCATCAGTTCCTGAGCTCTTGGATCCAAGATTGGTTCCTGGAAGACCCTCTGGCAAATGGTCTCTCTCCTGAGGATCAGCTCTTTGCAAAGAGGCCGACACCATGACAGCAGTTAGCTTTTGTCATGGATTGGTTCTAGAAACGGAGGCCAACATCACAATAGTTTTAACTCATTGGCTCCTTTAGTACTGAGTACCAAGGTGGAGGTTTTGTCCTTTCCCCCAAACTTGCTCAGAGCCGACACCGGCCTATAAGATTTGAACAATCTTGTACTCTCTTGGTTCTGGGTGCTTAGGCTTCCTTATCCTTAAATCTCCGTAAGTCTGTTTAGTCTCTCCTTTTCAGCTCATGTTGTAAAATTCAAGCAAATCAAGCATTCTGAAGGTGAATGTGCCTCACCCAAGCATGCCAGGCATGTGGCATGTGCATTGAATGCTAGAAACACTGCCAGACATGACATTTTAAAACTGGGCTTTTTATTTGTGTTTGGCAATCAAAGAATCCTGAAACCAAAAGACTTACAACATATGCTAAAATCAGCTAAGTCTAACTATAAAATTAACAACAAGCTAGCAAGGTGCAAATCCAGGAGCACTTCCTGATCCATTCAACAGGCCATGGCTGGAAAGAACTGAGATGGTTGGATCCCTTTTATACCAGCACCTCCAAAAACATTCGATATTCACGGAGGTCTGAAGGACAGCAGGAGAGGTGAATGAGTGCTCCAATGGCTACTGCTAGTTAGAGCTCTGCCATTCAGGAGACACCAGTCGGGGCATTCCCATGAGTGGAAAATGCAGAGAATACTTGAAGAGCTGGTGTCTTGGGCGGAAGGGGGTCACACACACTGCAGCTTCTTTAAGATGAACTCACTGAACACACCAGGGCTGTTTGCATCCATTCATTCCCCCTGCTCTGCTGCCCACACAATGCCCTCTTTTAGGGACTCCCTGAAACACCCCCACCTCTCCTTCATGGCAGAGGCTGTGTCTTTCTGTCCCCCACAGGTCCCTCCATATGACTATCCCCATTCCCCCATGCCAGGGTCTGTGCCTCCCCCCTCCCTCCATAGTTCCTACTACCCCCTACAATATTCTGCATAAGACTCTTTTATAGAGTCCAGGCTACAGACTCTCCCTCCCCATAGCAAGTTACGTTGCCGATTCTGATTTCTCTGCCTACAGCATGGATTAGTCTGATTTTCCTGTGAATCATGCTTTTCCAGTGTTCTGATTTGCACCAACAAAATTTAGGTCTGTGCCCACTGATAACCTAGACCCGGCCCCTGAAATTCTGGAAGTAATTATTCTATTAGACGGACACCATTAAGTTGAGGTTAGACCTCACTTCACTCAGCCTATGAGCGTCTGCAACTTGCTTCCACAGGACAATGGTAAGGCACACAGTTTAGTAAAACTCACCTACAAGCAAAACAAGGAGGTGATCAAGGAGACAGAAGTCTCTCCCATGGCACAGTACTGTGCAATTAGATGCACTAGCGTTTTATTTGATATTGTGCCAAAATGTGGTGGCATTTTTTATTAACATGGAATGTATCTGAATCCAAAGATTTTCGTTAGCTATAGGGCATAACTGACCTGCATACAAAAAAGCGTGGCATGATGTAGTTACTGTACCTTTTGGGCTCCTTTCTTCATTAAGCTCCATTCAGGATTCAAGGCAATACAATAAAGAAACTCCTTCAGTGCTTCCTCAGTCCTTCCCAATCCAGAAAGAGCTTGTGCTTTCACATAATGACCCTGCATGCACACAAAAGGTGTGTGAAGCTGACATTTCCAAAGTGACATTGTAACACGAGACCAATGAACACTGCTTTTATTTTCTCAAGACACATGGCATTCTTTCAAATGGAGCAGAAGTTAGAAACAGGAGGGAGAGTGGGTTGCAATGCTCTGATCTAAAAGTACAAGATGAAGGCTTCCATTCCTGTTGTAGCCTTTCATGGGTTGCGGAGACTGGGAATGGAACAGCTTTTCCTGAAATTCTTGCACAGCTCCACAGACCCTCTGGATAATGTCAAGTGATCTCATTTGAGCAAACCAATAGGTAACCCTAACACTTCTGGGCTGAGAGAGTTTGGCACCAGTCATGGGGTTCAACTTCAGATAAGGGTAGTTGGGAGACCTGCACATAGATCTGAGGCAAGAGTGGGCGGCTTCTGATGCTGCACTTGTTCTACCTATCACTTGCAAAGAGGCAGTTTTTCCCCTGTTATGCTTAATGGACTGCTTCACAATGTACCACATAACCTGTATTTCTTTCCAGAGTATCTAACCTCTTTCTCCCTCCTCTCCCAAAAAAAAGGCAGCCATGGGTCATGTCTAAGATTTAGATGCACACACTGTTGAACCAAATTTGAGTTTAAAATTTTGAAATAAACTTAGCATTTTCCTCAGAAAAGTGATGCAGTGTAGAGGGCTGGTTGAGCCACTGGGGGAAAACACAAACCTGGAGGGAATTTCAGGAGGTGGAGCTTTCCCCTACTGCCAGGGACTGACAGGTCTGGTTCTGTCCCCAACATGCCAACGTACCCATTTTAATAGATTAGACCTTATCATGAAGGACCAACGAATGTACACGCCACAGCAATTCCATGCACTAGCACAGATTTAAGGTTCCACCACAGACCTTGTTGTTTTATGTAGAATTTAAGCTTTCATTCAAGTTTCTAGCTGTTTGCCAAAACAGCCTTCCAAAAGCGACCTGGAAAAGTTCTATCCTCACCACAAAGAGACCCTGATACATATTTCTGTCTTTGAAGCATGAGAGTACCATACCTTGGGCCAGAGGGGTTTGTTTTGGCAGAGTGCATCTACATCATGGAGAGCTTGTTGATAGTTTTTCATGGTCATCCACAGTTCTGCTCGTTGTGCTATTAACGAACATTTGCAGGGAGCTGGAAAAGAAAAAAAAAAAAAAAAAAGGTTAAGAACTCCATAAAGTGAAGGATAATCATGTGTGAAACATAATATCCTAGCCTGAACTTGAGTTGAGTTATCTCCTCCGTCCCCAAATGCTACTGCAATAAAGTATTTTATTTGTATGCGTACCTACTAGAAACAAAAAGGCTGAGATCCTGGCCCAGAGGAACAAAGACCTTCTCTTCCCTCCTTCCCCCCCAGGATGAGTCCTGGACCTGGATGCCACCTCACTGCCAAATGGCTCTGCTCCTGGCCAACAGCCATTCTGCAGTGGTCTGGCTGTCTCCAGGCCCAGGGACTTGTAGTCGTTCTCCTTGCAGTCAGGGCCTGGCATCACAACCCCCCCGCCCAGCCAGGACTGCAAGTCTTCCCTGCATCTTGTGCCTACCGAGATCCGGTATCATCAATCCTGCGGCAGCACAGAGAGCCCTCTACAACCCCACTGTCATGAACCCACTCGCTCCTGTGACAGCAGAGCTGGAGAGGGTACCCTTCACTGCCCCAGGGCTGGTGCCATCCAAACCCCACAGGCCTGCTGACTGTTGCTCATTGATTTCAGGGGAGAGGGGGAGAGAAATCAATTTCAGGGTCTCAGCTGAAATCCATGTTTACCAACGTTTATTGACAGACTGAATCCTGAGAAGCCTAATTATGAATACACATCAAATAACATCCTCTGACTCTTCACAATTCTGTTGTATGCTTTGACTACCCATTCCTTGGGGAAAGAGACCTAACGTCAGTAGTGCCAAGCACATTTCTGGGGCAATACAGACGCTCCCCGACTTACACAAGCATTCCGGAAGAATGGCTTGCACAAGTCGAATTTTGTGCAAGTCAGGGACCTATCCCTGACAATTATGAAAAAACCCAAAAAAACCGCTTACAGGACTTTTTCCTTAATACGGGGAGCGTCTGTATGTGGAAAAACTTAAATTGAAATAAACATTGCACACATTCACTGAAAACTATAAAATGCACAGATTAAAGGCACCCTAAACCTTATGATTCTGTTTACCGTCATGCTATGTCCCTGCCATCTTCTAACCTCCAAGTAAGGTGGATATGGGTCTATCATAGAAGTCTTTTAGCTAGCTGACATCTTAAGCCTTGTATACTTTGGTGGCAATTCATTCATGAATCCAATGAACTGTATAGATTGTAAGCCACTTAAACATCATGGCTTCCCCTCCCCTACCTCCCAGTTCCCTAAAGACTTGGAGTTTAAGATGCTTAGTCCTACAGCTCTGAGGGTATGTCTACACTACCTGCTGGATTGGCAGGCAGCAACTGAACCCCAAGCGCTCTTCTGTTGACTCTTGTACTCCACCACCGCAAGAAGTGCAGGCAGAGTTGACAGGGGAGCGGCAGCAGTAGACTCACCGCAGTGAAGACATCACAGAGAGTAGGTCTAAATATGTCGACTTCAGCTAACTTAGATCAATTCCCCCACCCGACATTGTAAACCAGGCCTGAGCTAGCACATACCTGTATCTTCCCAAATAATGTTTTAACTTTTCATCCTCACACTAAAGGGGATTAGGAAAAAGCAGAAAGCTTACAGGGAGTGGAAGAAAGGCGGGTTTAGCAAGGGAAGCTACCTTAGTGAGGTCAGAACATGTAGGGATAAAGTGAGGAAGGCTAAAAGCCGTGTAGAACTGGACCTTGCAAAGGGAATCAAAACCAATAGTAAAAGGTTCTACAGCCACATAAATAAGAAGAAAACAAAGAAAGAAGAAGTGGGGCCGCTATACACTGAGGATGGAACGGAGGTTAAGGATAACCTAGGCATGGCCCAATATCTAAATAAGTACTTTGCCTCGGTCTTTAATAAGACTAGTGAGGAGTTTAGGGACGATGGAGGGATGACAAACGGGAATGTGGATATGGAGGTGGATATTACCGCATCTGAGGTAGAGGCCAAACTTGAACAGCTTAATGGGACAAAATCGGAGGGACCGGACAATCTCCACCCGAGGATATTAAAGGAACTGGCGCGTGAAATTGCGAGCCCGTTAGCGAGAATTTTTAAGCAATCGGTAAACTCGGGGGTTGTGCCGTACGACTGGAGAATTGCTAACGTAGTTCCTATTTTTAAGAAAGGGAATAAAAGTGATCCGGGTAATTATAGGCCTGTTAGCTTGACGTCTGTCGTGTGTAAGGTCTTGGAAAAAATTTTAAGGGAGAAAGTAGTTAAGGACATTGAGGTCAATGGTAATTGGAACGAATTGCAACATGGATTTACTAAAGGTAGATCGTGCCAAACCAACCTGATCTCCTTCTTTGAGAAGGTGACGGATTACTTAGACAAAGGAAATGCGGTAGATCTAATTTACCTCGATTTCAGTAAGGCGTTTGACACGGTTCCGCATGGGGAACTGTTAGTTAAATTGGAAAAGATGGGGATGAATATGAAAGTTGTAAGGTGGATAAGGAACTGGTTAAAGGGGAGACTCCAGCGGGTCGTACTGAAGGGTGAACTGTCAGGCTGGAAGGAGGTTACTAGTGGAGTCCCTCAAGGATCGGTTTTGGGACCGATCTTATTTAACCTTTTTATTACTGACCTTGGCACAAAGAGCGGGAATGTGCTAATAAAGTTTGCGGATGACACAAAGCTGGGGGGTATTGCTAACACAGAGAAGGACCGGGATACTATTCAGGAAGATCTGGACCACCTTGTAAACTGGAGTAATAGTAATAGGATGAAATATAATAGTGAAAAGTGCAAGGTCATGCACTTAGGGATTAATAATAAGAATTTTAGATATACGTTGGGGACGCATCAGTTGGAAGCGACGGAGGAGGAGAAGGACCTTGGGGTATTGGTTGATAGCAGGATGACTATGAGCCGCCAATGTGATATGGCTGTTAAAAAAGCAAATGCGGTTTTAGGATGCATCAGGCGAGGTATTTCCAGCAAGGAGAAGAAGGTGTTAGTGCCGTTATATACGGCGCTGGTGAGACCCCACCTGGAATATTGTGTGCAGTTCTGGTGTCCCATGTTTAAGAAGGATGAATTCAAACTGGAACAGGTTCAGAGACGGGCTACTAGGATGATCCGAGGAATGGAAAATCTGCCTTATGAAAGGAGACTCAAAGAGCTTGGCTTGTTTAGCCTGGCCAAAAGAAGGCTCCGGGGGGATATGCTTGCTCTATATAAATATATCAGGGGGATTAACGTTAGGGAGGGAGAGGAATTATTTAAGTTTAGTACTAATGTAGGCACAAGGACGAATGGGTACAAACTGGATATTAGGAAGTTTAGACTTGAAATTAGACGAAGGTTTCTAACCATTAGGGGAGTGAAGTTCTGGAACAGCCTTCCGAGGGAAGTAGTGGGGGCAAAAGACTTATCTGGCTTTAAGACTAAGCTTGATAAGTATATGGAGGGGATGTTATGATGGGATAGTTTAATTTGGGCAATTGATCTTGGATTATCGGCAGATAAGTCTGCTCAATGGTCTGTGAGGGGATGTTGGATGGGATGGGATCTGAGTTACTGCAGAGAATTCTTTCCTGGGTGCTGGCTGGTGAGACTTGCCCACATGCTCAGGGTTTAGCTGATCGCCATATTTGGGGTCGGGAAGGAATTTTCCTCCAGGGCGGATTGGCAGAGGCCCTGGAGGTTTTTCGCCTTCCTCTGCAGCGTGGGGCATGGGTCGCTTGCTGGTGGATTCTCTGCAGCTTGAGGTCTTCAAACCACAATTTTGAGGATTTCAATAACTCAGTCATGGGTTAGGGGTTGTTATAAAAGTGGATGGGTAGGGTTCTGTGGCCTGCCTTGTGCAGGAGGTCAGACTAGATGATCATATTGGTCCCTTCTGACCTACGAGTCTATGAGTCTAAAGCTCTGCATAGCACTTTCCTTACTCCATTGTGTGCCATGGGCTCTGTCTTTTTCTCCCTGTTACTTTTCCTTTCATGCCTTTTTAAATACTTTCCCTTTATACCTAGAATGATCTCCATTGTCCCCTCATTACGGACGTTCTCTCTCCTTGGATTTTCACTGCAGAGTTCTTATTTTCTCCCCAGTTACCCAATCTCAAATTTTAAAAAAAACTCCATTTCATATCCATTCACAATATAACATGTATTTGTTTTAGCCCTTATCCCACTTCCTTATCCTTTTTGTATCTTATCTTTATTTTTATGCACGTTTTCTGGCTCCCCATTTAAAGTTCCATAGCCATCACAGCTCAGTTATAAGCTTGTCTTCAGAATCACAAGAGTGTTTTTCCCTTTTAATGAAAGGAAAGCAGCAATTCTGGAACACAGCAGTGCAGGGAAGGTTGAATTCAGCAGCCAATTCCCGAATAGCCAAGTACACAAGGACATGAAAATATATGAAAGGAGAGAGTACTGCTCTTTTTCCTCCAGTAGTAGTACAAAAGTCAAGAGTTAGATCAAGGAAGACAATGACAAGCTACTTCAGGATCACTACGTCTGTTTACTCTGAAATGTAAGGCATGGCTAGTCATGAATAATGGTCTATAAATGTTAGGTCGACCAGAAGTAAGACTTTCCAGAACTGCTAGAGCAAAGTTTACCAAGAATATAGATTGAAGAAAAACCATTTTCTCCAGAAAGATTAGTCAAGTGACAAGACCCAAGACTAAGCAATTGTGTGCACAACTCCAAATGAGTTCACCTCTGCACAAAGCTTAGACTGAACTACTTCCATTAGTAATCTGTTGTTATTCTCGCACAGCACACTGCATTGAGAGTTTAACATTTACTAACTATATAATTCAAGAATAATAGACAGATTAAAGTACTTCATGCTGGATCACAGCCAGAACTAACTGTCACCAGGAAAATATATTATGGCATAAGCTGCTACTGAACTCATTCTACAACAATAAATTAAAGCTGATAAAGTAACAGTTTTGGATAGGAGAGGGAGGAGAAAGGAAGTCACTCCCCGGGGTTAGAGTTTAAACTCAAATTTAGAGAATTCAGGTGGATTATTAGAGATCTATAAAGTACCTTAACTCCAAGTGATTGCAACCTCCTGGTACATTCATTTATAAGGGAAAATTAGAGACAAAGTTACACATTCGGCCCAACAAATGTGGAATTGACAGGTTCCAAGATGCTGAACAATAAACAATTAAATTTAAGTTAAAAATAACCAACCTACACACCCACAATTTAACACAGGGAAACACAAGAGTCTTTCTTTTCAAAGCTCCCATCTATCCAGCCCTTCTTCCAACAGCTGGCCAAATGGCCATAGTTACACATTTGATATTTCTCTGGGTTTTTTTAAACCTGACTTCACCCTTTACGAGGGGTCTGATGACATCCTGTTCACACTTGAACAATAGTATCAAGTTGTTCAGGTTGAAGTACTCTATGAGAGCACCCACCTGAATTTATTAATGCATTAGCTTCAGCTCTGCTCACATCCCCTTTGAGTTCAATTTGAAGGCATTCATCAGAATGAGTTTTACTCACATAAAGAGTGAATAAAAAGCAAGTTTTGAGTACACGTGTCAGCATTCACACCAAAAGTTATTACACTGTACGTGAGTTAGAACACTGACACAGACTGCAGAATTCCTCAGAGTGCCCTGGCATACGGACAATTAAACACGTCAGACAAGTGGCTGCAAATACTGGATACACATTGGGTACATTCAAGACGATTACAGTCATTCTGACAATCATTCTTGTAGTAAATAGTTTTTTCCAGGTATTAGATCTCAGCTAAGACACGTGTTGCTTGGAAAGGAAAAATATTTCAAGTTTCTAAAATTCTCTTAATACTGCTCAGCTACCATTTCTCCTTGAAATGTTAGAAGCAGTTTCTTCAAGTTGTTCTCCCAATGCTAAGTAAGTTACACATCCAATCAAAACAATATCATTAACCCACATGTTCAAAATTTCAGCTTAGGAAATGGTCTATTTCAAAGTCTCCGTAATTGCCTATTTTTCTCCTGAGGACTCCAAGCTGTCAAAGATGACCTGGAACTGTATACGAATGTTTGGGGTCCTGATCCTATTTATCCTATTTATCTTGATGCTTCATGCAGACTTGAGGGCAAACGAACAGATGTGGCCCAAAGGACATTACTGATCAAAAGACTGATCTCCAGTGCACGGGGGACACACACACTAAAAGTGGAACACACACACACTCGAAGAACTGATTTTACATATACTTGGTTCAGCATACTTAGCAGTTGGTTGGCAAAAGACAACAATATACAAAACATTTTACTCATGAGCCAGTGGTGTGGTTTTATTTTAAAAATCTCTCCACTAAAGATAAATTGCATGTTGCAACACCATTCTCATCACAGTTTAAAATTCAGCTAGTGTGATTTGAAAGCTTCTACATCCCTTGAGCTGATTCACAGGGGACTAGATAGGAGGCAGATGTTAATTATTACACAAGTAGTGGACAGCATTTCAGGCCAGTTCCCAAGAAAAATGCTGATTTTAAGTTGGGAAGTTCAGTTACAAAAGACAGCATCTTTCCTGACATACATGCCAGTTTTCACAAACTAACCAAGTGATGCTTAGGATTCTAACTTGAGTGGTTGTGATTAATTTGGAACCCAGTATACAGAAATACTTTAGATCACTTGTTTCAGTGTGCATTTCTTTGAACACTTAGTATTTACTACGTAGGTTCATTAGGTCCTTCTGAATTTTCTCAGACCTGGTCTACACTAGAAAATTAGGTCTGTTTAACTATGTTGATCAGGGGTCTGAAAAATCCCCACCTTGGAGTGGTGTTGTTAAGCTGACCTAAGCGCCCATCTAGACAGTGCTAGGTTGACAGAAAAATTCTTCCATTGACCTAGCTAGCACCTCTCGGAGAGATGGATTACCTACATCGACAGAAGAACTCCTTCTGTCGGCACAGGTAGTGTCTACACTGAAGTGTTTCAGCAGCACAGCTGCGCCATTGTGGCATTTAAGTGCAGACAAATCCTCAGTTTTTAAGACTTATTTACCCACTTATCTGAGTCATTAATATATTTGTACACCAGATTCAGACCACATTTTGAGTACTCTGTTATTAGTATCATTCCACACTGAAGACTAACCATTTCTTGTCACTTCATTTTCTAGCTTATAATTATTTTTTTTTCAACAGACCAACACTTTGTTCTTTTCACACTATGATTACTTCCCTTAACAGTTTTTGCAAGGAATTTTATTCAAATCTTTTTGAAAATCCAAGTTAGTTGTGTCTACCACTTTTCCTTTGTTTGCTATTTTACTGAAAAATGTTCGAGAATGTTAGATTGAATAAAATTATTTACTTCAAAGTGGTTTATTTCTACTATATCAGGCTTATCTAGGTGCTTTATACCTCCATTCTCCTCCCCTAAAATACCCCCAAAGAATTCCCACATGCCACTGAGTCTTTGTTCCATACTAGATGAAATAGCTTCTAGTTTTCCCCCACACCCCAATTTCAGAGATTTCAGCTTTCCCCAGTCCAGGAGCTATTTTAATAATAATACACAGGTATTTATGGTATCCCACAGAAAGTAAAATAATACAACTCAGACTTACAACCTACGTTAAAAATATCTCCTAATCAATATAAATTTGGACACTCAGAATGTTTTTTCTATGTCAATTAATAGGTCCTGCAGGTAGCAGACTATATATATTTAAAACTGCACTACCATCATGACTAAATCTTGCTAATCACTGAGATAACTAGCCAAGAAACAGTATAAGATTCTAAATTCTGCCCAGAAGAAAATCTGACACATCATCAAGAGGGAATGATTAGCTTCCTCCCCTTACCCTGAGATTACACCTCTAAATCTAATGAGGAAGGAAGTAGTCCTACATCAGATCAGCTACATAATGTCTGCAGTCTTACCCTCAAAGATGCTAGAATGAACTTTGAATAGTGATTCCCACTCCCCTTTAAATACAAAGAAAGGCACCATCAGAGAGATTCGAGAGCACTTAGATTTGCTTATACCAAACATTCCCCCTCCACTCCTCTATCAAGATCCAAATCACCCAGCACTTTTGTTGGAAGTATATTGCTCACTCTAGGAATTGCGTATGTGGAAACCCAGTTCCCCTCTATGGGAACTGAAAACAATTTACACTTCTGGGCAGGGAAGGGGGTTTCTTTGTACAGTGCCTAGCATGATGGGACCCTGATTCCCATGGTGGCCTCTAGGTACCAGTAGAATATTAAATACCTCTCTGTGGGGAAACAGTGTTTGTACAGAGCTTTGTATACCTGAGTGCTACGCATAGTTTTCAGAGTTCAGTGGATCTATCAGTGTTACACTTTGATATATGGAAGCTTCAGCAGTATACCTCCATTTGTATCAGTGGATACAAACACGGACTGGGGAATCAGATAGCCTTGGCCCAAGACTATTATAATTCAGTGAAGAATTAAAAAGGAAGCTACTAAGGAACATCTTTTACTGCTCATACATGAGCACACACTATTTTGGTCATGCAGCCAATAGAAGGAGCAAGTTAGCAAACCCTGTTTTGTAAATGTTGACAATCACTGATGCTTATGAAAGCAAACAAGGCCAACAAGAGCCACCACATTTTCCTGCTCTCATGAAACAGGGCAAGACAATTTTAATGTTGTTAAACAAAAAAAGGACAAAGCATGTCGTGAGTGAAGAGCAGAGAAGTTTCCAAGACCATACTTTATCTCAAAAAAGTACACTACACGCAGGCTTAGCAATATCTTTCAAGGGAAGCTACTTATTCACTGCCTTTCACAAGCAGAACACCTGGCATCTCTTGCCTAAGGAAGGTGGTTGTTGACCAGGATATTTCAGTGGTAGAGCTGCATTCCTCAGAGAAACACAGCAGTGATGTCTCAGAAGGAAGAGGATGTTTTAATACCATTTCTGTCCACCTCTTCCCCCATTTGAAGTTTACTTAATGAATCCCTTATTTGTAACACCCTGAGGCCTTAATCAGGACTGGGGGCATCATCATGCTGAGCACTATAAAAAAATAGCAGCTATCCCTGCCCCTAAAGAGCTCTCAGTCCAGTTGTAAGACCAGACATAGGGGGCTTAAAAAAAAAAAATCAATTAAAAGGGGCAGGGATGAGGTGGGGGTGCTGTGGCACCCCACAAGGGTATTAGCTAGCTAGCAGTAAACTTGATTGGTTCAATACAAAAAACTTTAAAAATACAAATTTTACCATTACAAATATCCTCTGCCTATCGTTTCAAAGCTTTGCTTTGTTTGTTCTAAGATTATTTCCCCTTTCCTCCCAGAAAAAAGAAAAAAAAATAATTTTAAAACCTCTCCCTTTTTCTGCAGCTGACTATGTTCTCCAGTAATAATGCCCTATTTCTTTATTCTCTTTTGTATTAAAGGTGCTTTATGCATCTGTAAAAAGCCACACCAATAAAATATTAAGTAATGCACACAGATAAAGGTGAAATAGGCTATTAATTTTCATTTTTATAATTAGAATTCACCTGTATTTTTATAAGTTCATAGTCTTGTTTTCTGTGAAAAAAAACTCAAAACATTTGAGCAGCGAAGTGAAAAAATAAGCATGTCCTGAAATGAACTTTATAAACTTTACAAAATTAAACAAAAAAATATGATAATTACAAAGTTAGGATTAGTTCAAAGCTTTGCATTCCCACTCTGTTTCATTCCTTTCCCCACTATAGCACGAGAGACTGCAGTTAACACACTAAAAATAAAAAGGCTTTAGCCAATGATGTTCTCGTATTAGTACATCATGCATCATTTAATTGTACATTCTACTCTGCCTAATTTAAAAACCATTTAGCGTACTGCACAACCAGTCCCATAACCTATTCTGTATTTATTCCTCCTCATCCTTCATCTCCCTTGGACGTTATCTGCTTTTCCACCCACTCCTGTATCTGACCATTTTTCACGTAGGTCCTGAACCTGCAATCTAATCTATAGACTCCTGCCCCCAGGTGCAGCTCTGTAGGCTTCAGAGGAACTCTGCAAATCAGGCCGATGTGCTTGCGCATGCCCAACCACAGGATCAGGTGCTCAAACTGTAAACTCTTTTTAGAGCAAATTCTCATCTGGTATTTTCAGTAAAGTCCTCAGTGTATTTTAGACCAGTAACACATGAAACAGTATTAATGCTCTTCTGCAATCAAACAGATTCAGTTGTTAAAATAGGAACAGAAATCTGCAAGATAAAATAATAATCCATATGTAAAGAATCCCTGCCTCATAAGAATGAGTGGATGAGATAGTCTCTAGGTAATCATAACTCCCACTTAATTTCTTTATTCTGTGCACATGCAACAGCTAAAAGGAACAGATTTCTGAGTCACGTTTTAAGCAAATTTGATATATAGGGCACTTAAGGAAGGGCATGAATTTCCTTTTTAGCTCAAACCCTTTCCAGAAAGGGTATTGTTCATTTGAAACATGTGCTAGAGACACACGCACTTCATTTGGTTTAAAAAAAAAACAAACAACCCACATCATTTACAGTCATAAGAGTGTTTTGTTCTGAGATCTCTCACAGAAGGACTAAAATGCATAATCTGACAAAGGTTATATGGTGTTCTGTACTGTGTACTGAAAATTAAACATTACCTTGAATAATTCTCTCTCTAAAGATCTTCCAACCCAACAATCAAATTAGTTGTTTTTTGCTAAAGATCATTCCATTTTGAGAAATATTTTTCAACTTAACCAAAGCCAAATCAGACACTCTGCACAGAAACCAGGAAGTGCTTTGGAGCTATTCAAATAAGTAGTAGGCAAGTCCTCTTTATCACATAGGGAAACTAGGTCAACCAGACCCTCCTTCCCCTATTACCTCCAAAAAAGAGAGAGGACAACCATAATTCTTGTTAACAGCTCAGGAAGTCCGAATTATTAGAGACTCTCCTTGCTCTTCTGGGCTAGAGAAGGTTGCTGAAATGCATGGCCTTTCAGAAAGGCGGGCAGAAGGGAGAGCCATTATTATTTGCTATTATGTAACCCAGTACTTAGACCAGGGATCAGCAACCTACGGCATACATGCCAAAGGTGGCACGCGAGCCGATTTTTGATGGCATGTGGGGTGGGCTGAGCTGCTCAGCCTGCCGCCGCTCTGGGGTTTCCACTGCTGGCCCACTTATAACTCAGAAGCTACAGCGTGTGCAACCCCCTAGTAGAAATATCAGGAACGTCAAGCCCAGCTTTCCTTTCGAGCTCCAATTTGGGACAGCAGGAATGGTTCCTATGAATGCTCATCTCACTGAAAGGGCAGGTGCACTGCATCTTTTTACAAACATACCCTTTATTTAAAGGTCAGCCAGTCAAGTGTACTGAACAGGGTGGATTTTGATTAAAAGCAAATAGATTTAAATCACTAATTAGGAAGACTCGATTTAATCACAGATTCCTACATAAAAGTGCATTCTTGTTGGTTGTTATAACCTTAATACAAAGTCTTCACAACTCAGAAATAGGTGTAGGTTTCATTTTTAGAAGGGACACACTATACATTTTTAAACTGAATTATTCAGAAAACTTTTCAGATTAGTTTTACAGCTATATCAGAAAATGAATGACTGGTTATTCCATTTATCACAGGTAACTGAAGCAGATATTTATGAAGTCACTGGGAGGTGAACTGTCTCCAGTTCAACAGGTTAATCATTAATATTTGAAGGATTTTCTTGCCATACTGTATTAGGAGGAAAACCATCACCAGACATTTATATTGTTTTATTTAACCTAAAAACAACATATGTATTTTTTCTTCAACAGCAAACATATAATATTTTAACAAAACAAGCATAAGTCCCTTGCTTCTCACATTTATCTCCAGACTTCTTCTCCTTGTCCAGATCTATTCCACCCCCAGCAATCTTCTATTCATTGAACTTTTTGAAACTTTTCACTTTTAGAGAAAGGTAGGGGATTGACTCTGTGTACATAAATTTTCAGAGGGCCAAAAGAGCTGAGGTCTGTTATTTCTCACCTCTATATATTAATTTATTTTAAAACATTTTTGCTGTTAACAAGCACATTATCTCTGGAGACACAGATCCAGAGTTTGAGAACTGCAAAACTAAGCATTTCTGATGGTATCTTCTAGATTGGAGCACTGAGTCCCATCAGGTAGATAGAAAGATTACCCTAAGTGTATACAAAAGCCCCTGGGACCCCATAAGATTAAGTTCCTAAATCCATGTACGATTGGAACTCATTTACAAAACTCTTCTTAAATATTACATGAATATGTTGTCTCATATTATGGGATTATGAATTCATAATCCCTATTCCACGATGAGATATCTTTGAGCTATAATGTATCTTAATTAAAAATCTTTATATAGATTTTTTCCCCCTCAAAAAGCATTTCAGCAAAAAAAATCTGATTTAAATATAAAAAAATCAGATTTTTTTAATTAAAAAAATCACTGATTTTTATCCACTCTGGTATTGAAAATGAACAGGGACTACATTTCTTTTTTCTTTTGCAAGTCTCCTTTTAAAATTGGAGACCGTTCAATACAAAAGGTTTTGTTTATTGTTTTCTGGTTCCACATGGTGGTACACAATGAAGAGTCAGAAGGCTGGGGGAAACAAGAGGATGAAAGAAATACGAAAAAACGTATTAGCAGTATGCATCTACATCTGAGATAACATGACAATTCACAAGCTACAACATCTATTACAGACAACTTGTGGCATTAAGGGCTAGCAGGCAGGAAAGCACCAGATAATCTACAGAGTCACTTTTGGCCAGATTTGTCACCTGCAACTGTGGAAGTGAGAGAAGTGTTCCATGCACTACCATGACACAATGTTCAGCAGGGCTCACAAGCAGGATTTTAAAATTTGTTTAACTTTTGGGAGAAAAATGCTGCTTAATTAAGTTTAAGTGTCATTTATTGTTAAAGCCCTTACTAGAAGTGGTTGCTATTATATCCTAAAGTCAGTGCACTTTTACACAAAGGTAGCATCTAGCTCTGCTGGCCTCACGTTAGGTAAGGTTCATGCTCACGTTCAGATATCAAGCAAATGTACAGTCTGGGTTCCAGTATGTCAGTTATTGTACAAAGTTTATGGGTCACATGCTGTCTCCAGGTAAACAAAAAGGTCTCATTAACTTCAACAAGAGCTTTGCCACACTTACCCATGAGCAGAATTTCACAGTTATTTTACAAGATGTGCAATCTGTTCAGGAGTTGTATGTGCAACAGGATCAGTGTGCTCAGAATCCTAGTGAGAGGAGATCTGAACAGCAGTATTGTACACAAGCTCCATCCTGGGAGACCATTAAAAAACTGCAGTTGTCCAGTTGAGCATGGAGAAGGAGACCAGGTGGCTACTGCCGCAAAACTACTGCTGTCTTGTTACCTTTGAGAAGGGTCTATTAGCCTTATTTATGAGGTGCTCAGAGGCATGATAATTTGTTCTTTTGGCTTGATAGCTCAATGTTTGCTATCCAAACAGGTTCAGAGGAACTTCTGGCAAGTGAAGGCACCAATTCCCTTCACAGTTTCCCTCCCCTGCCCTCTCCCCAGCCAGTGACCAGTCTGCTCTCGCCCTGGAGTTGATCACAGCCCAGATTTCATTAGCTCCAAACTAAACTTAAAGCCAGCAGTGTGGTGTGGAACATGCAGTACATTCCTTCTCAGCCCCCACAGGAATGAAACAAGACAATATGTTAACTGAGTATAATCTCCAAAATAGAGCATATTTCAGATTCACATATACAACTCAAACATTTTTAGTTCGTTAGCAATCAGATATACATTTAAGGCAGCTACACGTACAAAACCTGAAAGATGCACAAAACATTTAACCACTGGACTATATTGCCAGTAATTTTTGAATATGGCTGCATACAAAAAAAGCTTATATGCCAAATTTAATTCCTTTTTATTCTATGCAAGAATATCAGATGCAATCTACGGTCACAACTGGGTTTTGTACCTTTGAATTGCACACCTTTACTCAGCCAACTTCCTTGCTGAGTAACTGCCACCTACTTCATCCAGTAATTGCACAGTTCCTTAAAAACCTATGGTTTTAGCCCAGCTTCAAAATATATTTTTATTTTGTTACAGAAGAAGAGTTTCCTGTGTTCAGAGGACACTTCCAAGGCTCTGGAAGATGTACAGAAATACTGTATTATTCCTAAATCTAGTTATCAACAGAGTACTTTCATCTTAGACTCTGGGTAAAAGAAGGATGGATTTGTGTGGGTGCCATGGCGGGGGCCTTGGGCATTGTTGCACCTTGGTCCCTCACACACACTGCCTGTCATACATAATAGTGAAGCTAATGGAAAAGCTGATAACAAGCACATGTGATCTGGGGTAACCTGTAGTAGTATATGCCAACATTTGACAGTTTTTTGGTCATTCTACTCATACATCTACCATTCCATTCTTTTACTCTTGTTCATGCTACTGTCTCACTACTGCTTCAAATGAAACAAGGCAGAATGAAGTAGCAGATCAGTATGAGGCAAAGTTACATTGAACACAGGCTCTTCAATCAGCTCGAATTCCAAGAAACCCAAATCAGACAAACATCAACAGGGTTATTTGCCACTTCAGTCACTGGAGTTAAGATCTGCTGCTGTGAATGTCACTGAAGATCCACAACATTCCAGGCCGTAGGGTCCAACTCCGAGAGTGCTTCAGGGCTGGAGCACCCATGGGGAAAAATTAGTGGGTGCTCTGCACCCACTGGTACCCAAGCTCCCCACCTCACTTCCTCCTCCCCTGAGCATGACATGTCCCTGCTCGCCCAGCTACCTCCCAACGCTTGCCGCTAAACAGCTGTAGCAAGCTCTGGGACGGAGTGTGGAAGAGTGGGAACACAGCATGCTCAGGGGAGGAGGCGGGGAAGAGGTAGGGCTGTAGATTTGGGGAAGGAGTAGGAATAGGGGCAGGGAGGGGTGGACACTCTGGAGAAAGGGTTGGAACGGGGGTGGGGTAGGGGTGGAGGCGGGGCAGTGGCACAGGGGGATCGAGCATCCACCAGCGCCAGTAGAAGTCAGTGCCTATGTTCCAGCCTATGGTTCTATAGTTTAACAACTAGTAGAATACATGCAACTAAGAACTTTCTTAAAAACAGTGTAGGTATAATACATCACTATTTTAAAAAATAAATAGTTAGGAAAAAGTCAAAGATAACTATTAAGTAATCCAGCTACACTCATGGAGTGAGGCTACTGCCTCCAAATTAGAACACATCAGTTACAATCCTGATTATTTTAACAGGGAGCAACCTTATTTAAGTCCCAACATCTATACACACCACCAGGATTTATTTTGGTAGGTCCCAAAAGTGGACAAAGTAGTTTATTAGTGATGGAATTAGTGGATTAAAGCAAGGACTTCACAATACAAGATCAAAAGTATTTCTACACATAAAAATCCACTTCTGATACTACCCCACATCAAGTCTGTTATTTCTCCTGCTCCACTAGAGTTGTCTGTTCTGCCCTCCTCTATGTTAGCATAGATTATTTTGTTGAGCTGTATGTTTGTTTCAGGATGAGACTTTAAAGCAGGAAGAAACGGCCTGTCACTTCTCCACAGTTAAGAGGGGGAAGGAAACTAAAACAGCTTCTCTGGTCCAATCCATATTGGCCCCTAACAACATCACCTGGAAGAAGTACAAATGGTGACCTCCCCTGTCTTAATGCTTTGTCCACCACTTTGAAAAGAGGAGAAGAAAGGGAACATGTTTTCCATAGACAAAGATCCTCCCTAGATCAAAGACACAGTGGAAGGGGAAGCAATCTTACTCAAGATAGTGAGTCTCCACTGGTGATGAAATATCTCATCTGGTCTATTGTAACTGTCTTTTTTGTACAGTAGGAGATTCACTGGCATGTTTTCAGTTGGTGTATGTGGTGCAACAGGTTTAATTTACCTTTCTTTTGCCTGCTAATCCAGATTGTTCTTGGTCCCATCTTCCCTGCCCTCCCAACCTGATCTAAACATTTCGTTTTTGCATCTCCAGCTCCACTCCCTTTAAGTTTTTGGTCCTCTTTTCACTAGAATTATATACTATGTTGCTACAACAAAGTGAGCAGAGTACACATACTGCCCAGTAGAGAGACTGAAATCAATTATTTTGTTCTGAGAGACTATTCAAGATAGTCCTGCACAGTGAGTGTAAAGGTGGAGCAGAAAGAAAAATGCAGGATACCCACAAATTTTGTTTAATTTCCCTGTGGGAGATGTTCTGCAGAGAACACCTTGCACATATACTTTTTGCCTGTTTGGATGGAACGGTATGCAGACTCAGATAATCAAACAATAGATACATAGCTCCTCTTTGTGGGTCAAAACATGGTTTCAGATTTAACAGTGCAAGACATGGAGCCTTTTGTTTTATTTACAGCCATGTCAACTTTTCCTAAGACGATAATGTAAACATTAGTAAGTTATTTCTAGCAATTAATCTTGTTGAAAGTGTAACTGTGTATGGCCAAAGGCTCACAGATCTGACCACAAAAAAGTTTCTCCCATGCAACTATGACAGAAAGGCAAAGGCACAAAATGAGCTCAAACTAGCTACTGAAATAAAGGGAAACAAGAAGACTTTTTATCAATACATTAGAAGCAAGAGGAAGACCCAAGACAGGGTAGGCCCACTGCTCAGTGAGGAGGGAGAAACAGTAACCGGAAACTTGGAAATGGCAGAGATGCTTAATGACTTCTTTGTTTCGGTCTTCACTGAGAAGTCTGAAGAATTGTCTAACATTAGTGAAGCTAATGGGAAGTGGGTAGGTTTAGAAGATAAAATAAAAAAGAGCAAGTTAAAAATCACTTAGAAAAGTTAATGCCTGCAAGTCACCAGGGCCTGATGAAATGCATCCTAGAATACTCAAGGAGTTAATAGAGAAGGTATCTGAGCCTCTAGCTATCATCTTTGGAAAGTCATGGGAGACGGGAGAGATTCCAGAAGACTGGAAAAGGGCAAATATAGTGCCATCTATTAAAAGGGAAATAAAACAACCAGGAAACTACAGACCAGTTAGTTTAACTCTGTGCCAGGAAGAGAATTAAAGAAATCATCTGCAGACACTTGGAAGGTGGTAAGGTGATAGGAATAGCCAGGATGGATTTGTAAGAACAAATCGTGTCAAACCAATCTGATCGCTTTCTTTGATAGGATAACGAGTCTTGTGGATAAGGGAGAAGCAGTGGATGTGTATACCTAGACTTAGTAAGCATTTGATACGGTCTTGCATTGATATCCTTATCGATAAACTAGGCACAATACAATTTAGATGGGGTTACTATAAGTGGGTGCATAACTGGCTGGATAACCATACTTCAGAGAGTAGTATTGACGGCTCCCAATCCTGCTGGAAAGGTATAACAAGTGGGTTCTGCAGGGTCTGTTTTGGGACCGGCTCTGTTCAATATCTTCATCAACGACTTAGATATTGGCATAGAAGGTACGCTTATTAAGTTTGCGGACATACCAAACTGGAGGATTATTTGTCATGGTACAAATCCCCACTCTGAACCCAGCGTTTCCAAGAGATGGCGGCGACCAGCATGTTCTCTAAGCTTAATTACCAGCCTAAGGACCTGTAGTCGCTGCACCCAACAGGATTCACAGTGCCTGGTAATCAACTCTGGTCCCCCCATAAACCTGCCAGGGAACCCCAAAGATCCAGAAATCCTCTGGATCTAACAAAGAAAGAAACCCTTTCCCACCGTTGCCTCTCCCGACCTTGCCCTCCCTGGGTACCGCTGGAAGTCACTGTGTGATTCAACTCCTGAATTCTTTAAACAGAGGAATGCACCTCCCCATAAGGCTCTCCTCCTCTCCCCTCCAGGTCCTCCTGGAAGAGAAAGTCCCTCCTCGCCTCCCCTCTCTCCCCCACTCAATCCTGGTCTCACCAGAATTAAAAAAAACAAAAACAATCAGGTTCTAAACACAAGAACTTTAAATAAATAGAGGAAAACACAAGTTTAAAATAATTTCTGTCAATTTAAATGCTAAATAGAGGTACAGGGTCTTTCGCTATAGACACTGGGAATACCCTCCCAGCCTAAGACAATTAAAATCCTCTTCAGCAAAAATACGAAATTTGACTCCTTCCACGCCAAATGCCACATTTGCAAATAAAAAACAAACATAGCGCTAACTCGCTTTATCTATCTAGTACTTACTAATTTTGAACTTATAAAGAACCTGTATCGGGAGATTGGAGAGAAACCTGTTGCACGTCTGGTCCCTCTGGGCCCCAGAGTTGAACCACCACCAAAATCAACAGCACACACAGAACTTCCCTCCTCAAGATTTGAAAGTATCCTGTCCCTGATTGGTTCTCTGGTCAGGTGACAGCCAGGCCTATGAATTTGATAACCCTTTATAGTCAAAGAATATAAAGTATTCTGTTCTATTAACTTTTTCTTATCTGTTTATGACAGATTGCAACTGCTTTGGAGGACGAGGTCAACATTCAAAATGATCTGGACAAATGGAGAAATGGTCTGAGGTAAACTGGATGAAGTTCAATAAAGACAAATGCAAATGTCCACTTTAGGAAGGAACAATCAATTCAGTTTCACACATACAGATGGGAAGAGACTGTCTAGGAGAGGGAGATTATGCAGAAAGATCTAGGGGTCATAGTGGACCACCAAGCTAAATATGAGTCAACAGTGTGATACTGTTGCAAAAAGCAAACGTGATTCTGGGATTGCATTACAGGTGTGTTGTAAACAAGACATAGAAGTCATTCTTCCGCTTCTACTTCTGCGCTGGTTAGCCTCAACTGGAGTATTATGTCCAGTTCTGGGCACTGCATTTCAAGATGTGGAGAAATTGGAGAGGGTCCACAGACAAGAAAAGCAACTAAGTAATGATTAAAGGTCTTGAGACATGCCTCGAAGGAAGGCTGTTAAGGATTGGGTTTTTTTATTTGGAAAGAGAAGACAGAGGAATAATAGCAGTTTTCAGGTATCTAAAGGGTGTATCAGGAGGAGAGAGAAAAACTTGTTCACTCTTAGCTCTAATGAGAACAAGGAAAAGCAGCAATGGGCTTAAACTGCAGCAAGGGAGATTTAAGTTGGACATTAGGAAAAAGTTCCTAACTGTCAGGGTGGTTGGACACTGGAATAAATTGCCTAGGAAGGTTGTGGAATCTCCATCTCTGGAGATATTTAAGAGCAGGTTAGATACATGTCTATCAGGGATGGTCTAGACAGTATTTGGTCCTGCCATGAGGGCAGGGGACTGGACTCGATGACCTCTCGAGGTCCCTTCCAGTCCTAGAGTCTATGAATCTATGAACCTATGTATCAAAACACTTTTTATACCATTAGCAATCAAAGACTGCCTCTTCTATTTGCATGAGCCCTCTATAGCAACTACAGCAACTGTAATGGTCTTCAGTGCAATAAGTCAAGGATGCAGAACTGAGCATGTACCAGAATTCACTCTCACACTAGTAGGCAAATACAGAAAACACCAACAAATGTCCCAAAGAGATCCTTTCTCAGAAGATACCATCACGGCAGGGACAGCCCTAACTAACAAACTTCAAGAAGAAAGGCAACAGAAATGGAAAGAATTGACTGAAGGAACAGCTATGACCCACAGTAATAGGAAAACACTGTTGACCTTTCACAAGCTGAATAATGACCCCAAGGAAGTATAGCAACACCACAAAAATCAGCCAATCAGGTAGCACACTGGCTTCTGCTCAACAAGAAAGCTCTGAACAAGCAGCTTATAGTCCTAATTGTAGTATTTGTACCAATTTCAAACTGATCTGGAAGAAAATCATTTCAGCCTGCTGTACACAATAAATGAACTCAATGCCAGAACAAGTCACTTGAATGGCAAAGCAGCTGGATATGACGACATATGCATGGAGCAAATTAAGCACTTTGGTCCTGCAACCACCTTATGGGTATTATGCCTTTTTAACAATTGTTCATCAACCTTTAGATTACCCAAACAATAGTGACAAGCCCATGTAATAGCTCTATTGAAGCCAGGAAAGAACGCCTCTGTCCCAAAGAGCTTCAGGCCAGTATCACTCCTATGCCACCTTTATAACTGCCTTTCACGTCATATCTAACAGGATCTAATACTGCCAAATTTAGCCTCGGAAAGTCCTGCACTGGCCAAACACTCAAGATCCCCCAGTATGCAGAAGAGGGATTCAAGAGAGGGATGATAACAGCTTGTGCGTGCAACTGAAAGGTCTGCGAACACAATACAGTCAGCCAACAAAACCTCCTTGCCAAAGTCTATGATATAATGCACGAACACCACCTAGTGCAGCTCATCCAATCTCTTCTGGAGAAGACACATTTTTACATAGCACTGTGTAAAAAATGGAGCTGCTTGAGACAACAAAATTGTCTCCCATAGGACAGTGTGCTAGCACCAACCCTCTTCAACATTTTACACACACACACACACACACACACACACACACACGAGACCAGTCCATACAGAGCAATATGAGGCGCTTCACACAGGCAGATGATCTATGCATCACATCACAGGAGGACTTTGCCATCGTCTAGAACAGACTATGAGCAACATCTCAACTTACAACATCAAGAACCAGCTTCACATCAACCCAAGCAAGATACAGGTGATCACTTCTCAATGGCATAAGTGAAAAGCTAAGTGGAAACTAACCACCAACTGGAATGGAATCCCATTGGCTAATCACCCAAACCTTGTCTACCTGGGGATGACCTTGGACCAAATGCTTTCCTTCAAAGCACATGTAGAGAAGGTGAAAGGGCAAGTTAGTGTCTGCAACAACATTCTTTGAAAGTTGGTCAGCTCAGAGCGGGGAGCTACCCAGCTACTTTACAAACCATTGCTATTGCTGTGTGCTACTCCACTGCAGAGTATGGATGTCCAGTGTGCGAATGATCCATCCATGATAAGAAACTAGATCCTGTCCTAAATGACAGCTGTCATGTAAAAACAGGATGTCTAAAGCCAAGACCAAAGGATAGCCTGTACTTACTGGCTGGTGTTGCACCATCTGATATCAAGAGGAAGGTAGCAAGCCAAAGTGAAAGATCACAGCAGATGGCATCCATTACATGGTCACAGAAGAGTAACCAAATGCCTTAAATCACAAAAGAGTTTCATGGCCAGTGTTGTGCCTTTGGATACAACAGCTGGCAAGGCACTATTGAGTTATGGAATGAAAGACTGCATGTAGTCAGATGCACTGAAACAGATTTGTAACTTCAGGAGGACCTTCCTGGAGGGACTGATAAAATCTGTTTAACATGGTGATGCCTGAACCATCTATGTACTCAAACTTGTAGATCAAAGACTAACATGATCAAATGGGGCTACTCTAAATACTAATATATGCGAATGTGGTGAAGTGCAGACCAGGGATCACCTGCTTCTTTGCAGACTCCTTGGGGAGACCTGTATAAAGGAGGACCTTGTTGTAATGACAGAAACAGCCATTGCTTGTGCACAGTTCGGGAAAAAATGTCTAGTCTGTGACAAGGATACAAGAAGCAGTATTTTGTCTTAAAAAAAAGACAAGACAATCATTCTACTTTTGTTTTTCATTTTATCTCCACCTCCCCGCTATTCTCCTCTTCTCTCCATAGCACATTACTACTATACTGCTTGGTCCTCCATTCCCCAGATCCTTTTCTTCTACCTCCACGTGGTACCCTACCAATTGATTCCCTTCTGCCCTAGATATCTCTACTACTGGCACCTCCAGCCACAGAAGAATAGAAGATAAGAATGGCCCTACTAGATTAGGCCAAGGATCCATCTAGTCTAGTATCCGGTTTTCTGACAGTGAACAGTGCCAGGTGCCCCAGAGTGAATGAACAGAACAGGTAATCATCAAGTGATCCATCCTGTCACTCATTCTCAGTTTCTGGCAAACAGAGGCTAGGGACACCATTCCTGCCATCCACTGATGGACCATTCTTTTTAGGTGACAGATCTGAGGAGATGTCCCAGATTGAGGTATCATTAGAGGAAGTTTTGGAACAAATTGATAAATTAAACAATAAATCACCAGGACCAGATGGTATTCACCCAAGAGTTCTGAAGGAACTCAAATGTGAAATTACAGAACTACTAACTGTAGTCTGTAACTTATTTAAATCAGCTTCTGTACCAGATGACTAGAGGATAACTAATGTGATGCCGATTTTTAAAAAGGGCTCCAGAGGTGATCCTGGCAATTATAGGCCTGTAAGCCTGACTTAAGTACTGGTCAAACTAGTTGAAACTATAATAAAGAACAATATTGTCAGACATAGAGATGAACATAATTTGTGAAGGAGGAGTCAACATGATTTTAGTAAAGAGAAAACATGCCTCAATGTACTAGAATTCTTTGAGGGGGTCAACAAACATGTGGACAAAGGGGATCCAGTGGATATGGTGTACTTAGATTTTCAGAAAGCCTTTGACAAGGTCCCACACCAAAGACTCTTAGGCAAAGTAAGCTGCCACAGGATAAGAGGGAAGGTGCTCTCATGGACTGGTAACTGGTTAAAAGATAGGAATCAAAGGATAGGTATAAATAGTCGGTTTTCAGAGTGAAGAGAGGTAAATAGTGGTGACCCCAGGGGTCTGTTCTGGGACCAGTCCTATTCAACATATTCATAAATGATCTGGAAAAAGGAGTAAACAGTGAGGTGGCAAAATTTGTAGATAACCATCTTTAGTAATTTTGTAAGACCCAGGCAGACCGCAAAGAGCTACAAAGGGATCTCTCAAAACTGGGTGACTGGGCAACAAAATGGCAGACGAAATTTAATGTTGATAAATGCAAAGTAATGCACATTGGAAAGCATAAGCCCAACTATACATATAAAATGATGAGGTCTAAATTAGCTGTTACCACTTAAGAAAGTGATCCAGATGGTGCGTGTTTCCCTTCCTCTTCCTGTGAAACACTGGCTCTTTCAAAGCCAGGTTTTGGGGTTGTTGTTGTTTTTAAAAGCACATGTATCTATTAAAAATGTGCTCTTAGGGCAGTGTAACCTGCCAACTCTACACAAATCATCAAGGAGTGGTCTGCAGACCACAGTAAGAACCTGTGTTTTAAGCTATTTGCACAATTTTACAAGCCCAGAATTAATCCTTCATTTGAAATTTGTCATACTGGTGAATATTACTTGGCAGTGCAATTCCAAATACAGTGCTAGGTTTGTATTTATATTCTTGCACATTCCAAATACCAGACCTTTCTTTGAAACAAACTTTTAAGATATTCGGTATAATTTTACTATAACTTTTGAGGCATAGAGACTCACAAAACCATTTCAGAGAGAGTATGAAGAAATACTCTAGCAGCTTGTCTACACAAACGTACACCAAAATAATTAAACTGGTAAGTCACACCTTTTGATATTTCAGTGCAAGTCTGTGTGTGGACACTTATTTTGATTCAAGAGTGCCCTGTTTCAATTTTGCTTATGTAAGTTAAACTATTTAAGCTATATCAAATAGGGCATTTTTCAACACAGGTTTTCAAAATAAAGTTTTTGCAGGTCAAGACCAGTAGAAATACTTCCATGACCACTACATTTCAATAACAAGACAGTACGGGATATATTTCCATGCTGCTTTGCTATTCCACTATTGACTGAAAAGAACAAACAATCCCTGTCTATGTTTACAAGTCAATCAACTGCAGTGTTGAGTAAGCAATGAGAACCAGTGTTAAGTGGACACAAATTGCAAAACTGACTGGTCTGTTTATATTGTCCCAGGTAAAAAAAAAAAAAAAAAATGTAACAAATAGTACAAATACTAAATGAATTGTATTCCTTCACTATTCATTACTAGAAAGGGATGAGACACCCCCCCCCACGCTATTAAAGCACACAATCAATTTTAAGAGGTGAATGTAATTACTATATTAAAGTACACTAGACTGTATCTAGACTTCTAACTAACTAAAAAGAAGACAGTCTCTTATTTTAATTCATTTGACAGCACCTTGAGTTTCCCCAGATATACTGTTTGCCTGGATCTTTCACAGACCAACAGAGAAAGGTTTTGTTGTTATTGATGTTCTATTTTTAAAGAAAAATGCGATGGTGTCAAAAACAGATAGTTAAGGGTTAACGTCTCTTTTACCTGTAAAGGGTTAAGAAGCTCAGTAAACCTGGCTGACACCTGACCACAGGACCAATAGGGGGACAAGATACTTTCAAATCTTGGTGGAGGGAAGTCTTTTGTTTGTGCTCTTTGTGTTGTTGTTGTTCGCTCTTGGGACTAGGAGGGTCCAGATGTCCATCCAGGCTCTCCAAATCTTTTTGAATCAGTCTCTCATGTTTCAAACTTGTAAGCGATCAGCCAGGCAAGGCGTGTTAGTCTTACGTTTGTTTTTTCTCAACTTGTAAATGTTTCTTTTTGCTGGAAGGATTTTACCTCTGTTTGCTGTAACTTTGAACCTAAGGCGGGGGGGAGGGGGGACATGCCCCTCTGGTCTATAGGAATCTGATTACCCTATAAAGCATTTTTCATTCTGATCTTACAGAGACAATTTTTACCTTTTCTTTTTTAATTAAAGCTTTCTTTTTAAGAACCTGATGGATTTTTCCTTGTTTTAAGATCCAAGGTGATTGGATCTGGACTCACCAGGGATTGGTAGGGGAAAGGAGGGAGGATGGTTAAATTTCTCCTTGTTTTAGGATCCAAGGGGTTTGGATCTGTGTTCATCAGGGAAGTGGTAAAGTCCCTCAAGGCAACCCAGGGAGGGGATGAAGTTTTGGGGGGACAGAGGTGCCCCAGACACTGGAATTCTGGGTGGTGGCAGTGTATACCAGTTCTAAGCTAGTAATTAAGCTTAGAATTGTCCATGCAGGTCCTCACATTTGTACCCATAACTTCAGAATGGGGAAAGAAACTTTGACAGATGGTAAAGCCTAGAAACTGGCAGGACAACTCAAGGCCAGGTGTAGCATCAAAAATTGTGTAACTCATTGACACTGACCAGAATTTCAGGTTGAATTCCTCTATATATGTACAGAGTGGCACAGTTTGGAAAAGCAGAAAGCACCCACCCCCTTCTTTAGCTGCTGCCCAGGTGCCCCCAAAATATACTGTGACCACAGCAGCATGCAGCACTGCAGAAGCAGGGTGGAAAGGGGGAGGTAACGGAGACGGTAAGGGTACTAAAAAATTGAACAGTCAAAGAACCATTCTAGCCTCGTCACACACACACCGTATATCCACATAAGGGACCTGTTCTAACAGGTTGACGTGCATGCGGATCTTTAAGGGGTCATTGCAACCCCTTTTTTTTGACAGAGTGCACCTAGGCTAGCTGAAGCGGCTCAACCACTCCTCTCCCTGGAGTACATGGGTGGTCGTCACTAATCTCCCAGAATCCACTACGCTGTGCCTGGCCTCTGGGCCAGGTAGCCAGGGGGCACGACAAGGGAAATGGTTTAGGACAGCGGTGGTATGAACTGGAGGCTAAACTTAGAACGAGGCAGCAGCAGCAGCACGCGCCGCTTGAACACACTGACCCACGTGGACTTAACACAGGGCAGCGCCTAGAGACAAAGGCCACTGGGGGAGGCCGGGCCGGGGGCTGCTGCTGCAGCCTGGCCGAGGGCAGGGCTAGGGCGGAGGGCCCCGCGCAGGGAGGCCGGGGCCGGGCGGATACTCACCGGTCTCCAGGGCCTGGTTGTATTTCTCCAGCGCGGCCGGCAGCTCCTGCCTGTCCCGCAGTTCGTCTCCCTCAGCACGGAGCCGCCGCGTCCGGCTCTCCCCCTCCAGCCACTTCTCCAGCAGGTTGCCCAGCACCACGTTGACCCGGGCGCTGGCGGGGCCGGGGCACCGGGGCGTTGGCCCGGCCCTCCTCGGGCAACTCAGTCCCCGACTCCTCCTCCTCCTCGTCTTCCTCCTCCGCCTCCTTCAGCCGTCTCTCCAGAGCTTGCAGGAAGGCCCAGCCCCTGCGGGCCGAGGCCGCTGCAGAGGCCTCGCTGCGGGCACGCAGGTACCCCATCATGAGGGTGCCCGTCTGCATCAGGGAGAGGATCACCGCATCCCTCCGGGAGGCCTCCATGCCGGGGAGGGGGGAGGCCAGCCTGCAAGTGCCAGGGGGCGGCTTGGGCTTGCTTCGGCTCCCCTCCTGCCTCCCTAGGCCCGGAACCAGAGATCTCCCACAATCCCGAGCTCCGAAGCTGCCCCACAATGCAGCAGCCTTGGGAACCTTGCCAGCAGGCAGGGCTTTAGCCGAACGCCACACATGCCGTTGGATGGAGCCACACAGCCCCGGTGTGGACACTTGGCAGAACTACACCGGGACCAGGCCTGATTATTAAGGGCTTGGTCTTATGTGTTCACTGAAGGATCCTTGATCCGGTGGACAAGGATCTGCTGAGATCCGACGGCCAGAAGGTGGAAAGAGACCAATTCACACTGGAAAGGAAGGGGCAAATTTTTCCCAGCGAGTGGAAGGCACAGTTGGAACAGCAGACTGAGGCCTGTGAGCGATTCTCCAGCCCTGGCAATTTTTCAGTCCGGGGAGGATGTGTTCTTTTGTTGGGTTTTTTCTCGGAAAGATCTGCTCTGGTCCCAACAGGAATTAATTCAGGCAGGAATGTGTTTTACATGAGGTCGGACTGTATGGTCCATTCTCCTGTCCTAATCCCTGAATCCTGAAATCGCAGCACCTGGTTTCAAAATGGTTATTTTCTCCTTCCGCTGCGAATTAACCTTCTTACTCTTCTTTGATTGCAAACAATGCAGTTCTTGCTTCCCTTCCTCCCTCTCGTATACTGAATAATTATTTTAAATAGGGCATCAGAGAATTATTTTTTATAATTGTCCTCCATCCACAGGGCAGGACAAGCCTAGCGAAGGAGAAATTCATCAGCAGTGAGTTTCCTCTGGTGTTTTCCTAACCGATTGCAGCAGTTTCATCCACCTTCCTTTCTGTGGTTCTGGGCACGCAGAGACATTCTCACCCGTGGGTTGGTTCTGCTTCCTGATACGGTCTGTTCGGTAGGGACGGGGAAGGGACATAAGTGCAAAAAATATCAGGCCGAACATCTCCAGAACAAGAGAAGAGGCCCAGAGAATCCCTGAACGTTTATTCATGGCTCTGCTCTCTAATTAGGCAGGTGGTGGAATCTCCTTCCTTGGAGGTTTTTAAGGTCAGGCTTGACAAAGCTCTGGCTGGGATGATTTAGTTGGGGTTGGTCCTGTTTTGAGCANGCGGGCCAGCGCGTCCCCCCGGCGCAGGCAGAGACCCCGCTCGGGCTGCGGCAGCTCGGCCAGCTGCGAGCCGTAGATCTCGGCCGCCAGCTCGAAGTTGCCGCCGCAAAAGGCCTCCTCGGCCACCTGCAGCATCTCGGCGCAGGGCCCGGGGCTCAGCTCCATGCCGCCCGCTCCGCTCGCCGGGCCGCCCCGGCCCCTATTCCATGCCGCCCGCCCGCGCCTCCTTCCCGGCAAGCTCCGGCCCGGGGGGCGGTGCTGCCTTGCTCGCTTCCTCCCCCTGTCGCGGGCGCCGCCCCCACCCCAGCGGCTTATTTATTATGTAATGGTTGTGTAATGCGCCCCCGCCCGGGGCGGCGCCGCCTCCTGCCCAGCGCCGCGGTGGGGAGCGGCGGCCCGGAGATGGCAGCGCAGACGCCCCCTCCCCGGCCTGGCCAAGCGAGGGGAACCCGCTCGGTGTCGCGCAAAGGCCTGTGCTCAGTACCGGGGGTGGGGACGCTGCGCTGCACAGAGCGCCCCGCCGCTGCAAGCCCCTCTGCGTGGAGGGGAAAGGCCCCCTCCTGGCTCGATTTAGTAACTGGAGACACATCAGCCCCCGGCTGGACCCCTGACTTGCTCTGGTGCCGAAGGGGGCAGGCGTTAGTACACCCCCCGCTCCCGCGCACAGTTTGTGAAAAGAGCAGACTGAAGTTCCTGCGCTGTTGCTTCTCACTGAGCCCTTTTCCCAGTCGCTCAGCTTATATGTCAAATGCTCCTTCCAGCCCCTGCCAACTCAGTTTGGGCTCTGAAAGTCATACTTTATGGGTGGTGCAGCAGCGGTAAAAGATAATGCATGCGGAGCTTAGTTAAAAGTAGTTGATGCGTGAGTCAGAATGGAAACCAGCTATTTCTGCAGGGCTAACAGGAATAAAAAGGAGACGATTTATTTTAGTCGATAGTGCATGCAGAAATTATTCTGAGGAACAAGGAGCAGATCAGGTAAGAAAATGCCATTTTTCATAGTCACTTTTCCAAGTACAACTGCACAATAGGAGGCGTATTTGCCAATTTCCCCAAGACAAATTCCCAACCAGCAGCCTTTTTCTTTGTGGCCCCACCTCTTTACCAGCCAGCAGTTTGAGGTCTGATCTGTCTTCATCTCTGTCAATTTCCTGCATTTCTGCAACTCTTGCACCATTATTCACACCCTCACTGGCTCTAGGCTACTAATGTCCAAAATATTGGTATCCTTTGAAAGTTTCATCAGTCCCTTTCTGGGTATGTTTACTTGCCCTACTATGATAAGACATTAATGCAGGATTGAATACCATTGCTCCCATTTTGTTGAAGAGAGCAGGCTGAGCAGACTCTATTCAAATTCTCCACTTCCTACATCTTCTAGGCAGAAGGCGATGGAGCATTTTGTTCCACTAGGTTGTGGTGCATCTTGGCAAGGACCAGTGAGGAGTTCTTGGGAGGCTGATGATGATGATGGGATCAACCCCAAGCATCTCGGTTGAGCCGTTTCTCAGAATTATCCTCTGGCTCCTGGGATTCTGAGCTGGAGTGGCAGAACTTTTGCTGATGCTGCCTCCTGCTCCTGTCCTTGGTTCCTAGCAAAGGGACCCTTTCTGACAACTCTCTTTACCCTTCTGGAAAGGGGGAGCCACTGATTTCTCTAAATGTCTTCTAGTTGCTCTGGGGTGGCTATACACCTCAGCTGCAAGGGTGTCTATCTTGATAGAAGGTTTTTGCTACCAATACTAACCCATGTGACAGTAGTGAACAATAAATATTCTACGAATTTAGATGGAAAGGTGTTAACATGACCATGTCACTGTCCATATTTAAACAAGGTTCGGTATACAGAGACCACAGCCTGCTTAGTACCATGGCAAACACATCATTACAATGTTTGACCTTTTATTAAAGAAGGGACCAGTTAAAGCATTTGAAATATTAATTATTTAAATAAAGCCTTAATTTTAACAATGTACCTTGTTCTCTTTCCTTTTACCTGGAGAGAGATTTTAGAAGACACTCCCTCTTCTCCCATCTGAAAGACTTTTAGATGGAAATAAGAATGTAATAACTGTCTTTTGGGCGGAAAGAGAACAAGTTATTTGATGTGGACTGGAGCTCTTGTTGCTGAAGTCTGATCCCCTTTCCTAAAAGACAAACACAAACAAAGGGGAGAGAAATGAACAGCAGGGATAGCTAATGCAGCTTCTGTGTCTGGTGCTGAGCTCTCATTTGTAACCTCACTGCTGGAGAAACACAGGCACAGTTTATGCTCTAATCCAGTGGTTCTCAAACTTTTTTTTCCGCTGACCACTTGAAAATTACGGAGGGTCTCAGCGGACCACTTAATCTTTCCAAATGTTGTTTGTACCGTTAGCTAACTATTGTAAAGCGCTTTGGATAAAAGTGCTATATAAAAACAAACTTAATAATTAACGTTTTGGGGTTTGTAAGCCGGTGCGTTCGGGCCCCGTTCCCTCAGGTGCGACGGGGAGCCAGGGTGCCTCCTTCCAGGCCGCCGGACTGCTCACGCTCCGCTCCCGTACTCGAGGGCTGAGCAAACAAAAGTCTATGGCCCAAGCCCTCAGGCAGGGCGGGGCAGCAAACAGTTCAGGGGGCTCTGACCCTTTGGAGCAGGGCAGAGCAACAAACAGTTCAGGGGGCTCTGACCCTTTGGAGCAGGGCAGAGCAACAAACAGTTCAGGGGGCTCTAAGTGAAGGGGGCTACTGCTACCCGGTTACGGGTGGCAGGGGGAACGCAGGCCCCCCCACTCCTCTGCATTCCAGCCTGGGGCGCTAGTAGCAGCTGTCGCCGCTAAGGCGGTCAGTGGGGATCCGCACTGAAACACACTGACTGGGTGATCAGTAGGGATCATGGCCGATACATACGACCATAGGCTCGGGGCCCTCTGCGGCCTGACTGTGGTCAGCCGCCCCCGGGCTACTTCGAATCCCCCCTTCTCCCAGTACCTGTCCTTCCTCGGCGTACGTCAGTGGGTCCCAGACCATGGGTTCCTCGGAAACCTGGGAGGCAGTAGGGTCCGGTGGCTCCTCTGGATAACCGGCACCGGGTCATTGTGGCTGGGGGTCCTCGGGGTACCTGGCGCGGGGCAGGTCCGGCCAACGTTCCTCTGGATAGTGGGCCTGAGGTAGGCTGGGCCAAGCGGGAGCTCAGGCCTCCACATCCATCCTCTGGACTGAGCTCTGAGCCCTGGCTCTTATACTTCCTGTCCCACCCCTTGACTTCCAGGGGGCGGGAACAAGCAGTAGTGGCTCCGCCCATGGGGGTGCCTGCTCTGGCTCGTTCCCCTCAGGTGCGATGGGGAGCCAGGGCGCCTCCTTACAGGGTTCTACAAATAAAAGCACACAACTCATATTTTAACATCAGTGGTCTTGCCTTTCTAATGCGATGAATGTGCCCTCTCTCCCCTGCCACGGCAGCCCCCAAGCTGGGACTGGGAAGGAGGAGGGTCTCCCCGTCTCTCCTCCCACCACAGCAGCCACAGAGCTGAGGCTGGGAAGGAGGGCCATCTCTCCCTGGCAACCGCAGCCCTGGAGCTGGGGAAAGTCACCTCTTTGGCCACTGCAGTCCTTCAGGTCCCAAATTCCCCCCAACCCCTCTTCTCACTCCACTGCCCCCTCCCACCTACCCCCTATTCCCCCCAGGCCACCAGCTCACCTTACATGTGCGTCTTCTTCATGGTCCAGACACCTAATTAGTGGAGCCCCGCCTGCACGGATCCACTAATTAGGTGGATGGTCCATTCTCTTGTGTGGGGCCGCCCAGGTACACACCTTAGAGGGAACTGTCCGTGGACCACCTGAATGGAGCTCACGGACCACAGTTTGAGAACCTCTGCTCTAATTAGCTACTCTGAGACCTGGTGAAGTTGTACCTGTGTCAGGCCGTTAAGGGCGTTGCTTTTAGTTGCCTGTCTAGTCACTGGCTTACAGCACTGTTGCAAAATATACTGTGTTGGCTAGTTAAGCCATATTGTTACTAGACAAAAGGAGGAAAAAGAAGAGAGATATTCTTACTAGACAGAAGGAGGGGAGAGAAGAGAGGAAAGAGAAGAAATAAGGTGGGGAAGAAAAAGGACACACAAGGGGTGTGTGTCTAAGAAAGAAAGTCTCACATCCCAACTGGTAGTTGGGATTTAGCCAACACAGATGGAGGTGGCATCTAGGTCCCTCAGTCTGCTCAGAGTATCATGATCAGCTATGAAGGCCTAATGGTGTTATGGTAGATCCTAGAGTCCCAGTAGACGGTGTGGGTGGCAATCATGATGCTAAAGTTCACCAAAAATTGCAGCAGTGGACAGCTTCTTCTGCTACTTTCCCCCCCAAAGCATTTTCTTTTTAAGAACCCCAAAATGAATGATGAGTGGAATAATCCATTACTTCATTATGTTGTCCCCCAATAGGTTTAATTTCCAAACACATCAATTTTGGTACATTGATTTCAAGTCCCACACTTCTCTTGTTTACCGGACATAATCTTAGCACATTCCTTGAGTTATATCAGTATGCTTTTTTGTTTGGACTATTCAGTGTTTCTGTCTTCCTTTTGTACCTTTTCCCATCAACATTTATTGTTATATGTTATTGGAATATTTTGTCACTTTTTATCCACTCTCCCACATTTAGGCTCACATGTGGGATAAATTTGTAGGCCCAAATATTACAGCATAATCCAGTTATTGAATTTGCTGCTGTTTTATGTGATGACTAACTGGAATGGCTGCAAGTCTTTTCTCATCCTTACTTGCTGAGTACTCTCCAGGAGTGCCTTTCACTAAGTCCATTTTCCAAAGCCCTTTAATTAGTAATATAATCAACATTCTCCTAATTTATTCTCCTGGGATATAAGGTCTATTTTATTAAAACAGCCTCTTGCTACTTGTCAGAGAACAGAATTATCTTTCTGCAATCTGACTGCCTTATATTCCTCCCTGTTTTTCCTGTACCGAGCTCAACCATTACCAATGTCTGAACACACTTGCCTTTCTCTCTCACTTTTGGTACTCTGTTCTTCTCTCCCCAGTGTTGCGGGAAGAAATATCTCATTCTTAAGTATCTCTTGATGGCTAGATTCACAAATGACTGTCTTAGATGCCATGCCATCCAGTGGCATTCACAGGTGAGAGCTAGGTCCCTAGCCTCTCCCCATTTCCATTCATTGTATGGGGAGAGTTAGGCACCCAAGAAAGGATTCTTAAAAGCCAGCAAGCTAAGAGTGCCTAAGCTAGCCAGCAGTGACATGCAGAAGAAAGGGGCAGGGCTCAGATCTACAGACTGCTAAACACTTAAGTGACAGACAAGGCTCTGGAAGGAAACTATCTCAAATCAGGATTCACTGTCCTGGAGATGGGTGTCTAAGCCAGGGCAGCCTTTGTGAAAAAAATGGAGAGAGATCCCCATCCACACACCCATTTATAGCCCAGTGGTTAGGGCACCCACTTGGGCTATGGGAGACCTGTTTTCAAATTCTTACTCTACCTGATTTAAAACAGGGACTTGAACCAAGGTGTCCTAGTTCCCACCAAGGTGCTGTGGTATGGGTCTTACTTTTTCCCATTGAAGCTGTTCCACTTTGTATAAACAACTAAATATTCATTGGGAAGGAAAAAGAAAATGAGAGCTTGACTCTATAGCCCAGGAGAGTCGGGTTCAAACCCCTATTTCAGCAAATGCTGAATTATTTACACAAAGGAGAACAGCTCCAACAGGAGAGGTCAAGAAAGTCCCCACCTCTCACTCACTTGGGATATATGAGATCAGAGTTCAAGTGTCTCTGCCAAATCAGGCAGAGTAAGGATCCCAGCTGAGTGCCCCAATCACTCTGGATCAAATAACACACTAGCCACGCCCCCCTCCAAATTCTCACCCCCCAGAAGTCAGTTGTTTGGGTTATTAGGCATGTGCCTACTGGATCAGGCCCTGCATTTCAGAGAGGCAGGGAAATGCCTTGTTTGTGAATCCTGCTGCAACTTAGGTGTGAGGGCGCCGAGCTGCTTGGCAGCATCAGGACTGAAGTCGTTTTGCCCATGCCCGCCAGTAAACATTGGCATTTAGGGAATTTGGGCACCTTACAGGGTTAGGTGGCAGCTGAGCAGGGAAGCTAAGAATGATATTGGCACCTAATTTTCATATTTAGGCACCTAAAGAGACAGTTAAGTGCCCAAGTCCCTTTGTGAATCAAATCCTGTGGACCTAGTGATGGCAGAGCCTATTCCCCTGCATTTTGTTCTACTCCTCAGCTGCTGTTTCCCAACTGCCACCAATGTCTTTGACTTGGTGTGCAATGCTATGCCAGTAAGAATTAGCTCACCCTAACAGCTCATCTTAAAGGCGCATATGTAAACCCCATAAATTGGGTGCTCTTTGAACACTTCTCACTTCTGTTTCAGCTTTTGAGTAAAATCCTTTCCTTGAAAAATCTTCCTGGAGAGCAGGTTATAGCAGACAGTAGTAGTTTGAATAAAAAGTGTGTCAGAGAGGAAAGCTGATGGTCTGATGGGAATGTGGTGAAATGAATGAGGGATAACAGCAAAAGGAAGGGAGAAAAGAGCTGCCACTAGCTGAGGAGCTAACCAGGAGATAAATGTGGAGGCGATGGTGCTGTCGGAACCAGATAGTTATAGATGGAAAAAAACTGTATTTAGTGCTAACAGTTTTCAAAGTAGATTGATATTCTAAAGCAAACAAAAATACATTAAAGGGGAGACAATAGGTTCATTAATTATTTTGTTAACAACTGCTCCTCATTGTAATTAAACAAAGAAAAGAGAAATAATATTTGTTCAGTCAGCTTAGTGGCCACCTGAGCAGGGTTATTTGTTCACGGTTAATAAGCACATCAAGAAAAAATCCTGTCAGGAGTTCTGGACCAAGGGTGCCATGAAGCTGTGTGCTCCAGCGCTATGACAACTTGAATCATTAGGAAACCAGGTTCACAAGTACTTCATCTCACACACACACAAAAACCGCAGTAAACCAAAAGTAATTTGTGGTTAAAGCCCCAGGGCATGTTAAAGTAATAATCTCTACTCTTCTAGAGCCTCTAACTAAAACTTGACCCTGACTGTAACTGTGAAATTAAACTGAACTTTTAATTTATTTTAACTGGAGCCATTCTACAGGGTTAAGATATAGTCTATTATAGGGGACCAAACACATGAGTCCACACCCATTGAAGTCAATGGTATTGACTTCCGTGGGGCTGAATCAAGGCGTAAGAGCCCCATTCTGCCAAAATTAGCCATCACAGTGGTGGGGCCTTGGAAGCTGCTCCCTATTGCCTCTCAGTAGTGGCTTCATAATGCTAGTTCAAGCGTTAAACATCTGCATGAGTCTGCCTACTTTCTAAGAAGAGATTCACGGGCCTATGCCACTAGTTTATTCGTAGTTAAATTAGCCACTTCATAGTTAATGGGAACCTAGCATCAACTTATCACCTCTCCTATTTTCAAATTTCCCACACCCAGCTTCCCCTAACAAACTAATCCCCTGAGCTTTCCTGTATCACATATTGTCCCAGAGTATAGTTGTTCTTGAAAAGTTTTGGGGAGCAAGACTGGAAAGGAACTTCAAAATTACACAATTTAGGAATTTCAAAGTGCTGGATTTTTTTGAATATTTAACTTTTTTTAACTCCAAAATGGCATTAGCCCACAAACTGCAAATATGTTTTGTTTTGTTGGCCTTGTGGAGGCAGTCTGCTTTTTATTGGTTGACAAAAAGTTAATGGGGGAGTTACAAAGATATGTAATATTGCGCGCACACAAACTTCATTAAAAGAACATTATTAAGGTTACAAAGTCAAATACCCAAAAGTTAGGAAATACCAAAATTAAGGTTATCTGTGCAAGTAAAATTTTAATTCAGCACCCTTTTGCATATACATTATGGTACCATCTTTACCATCTTTCCTAACTTTTGACATTGCGACCTTAATAAAGTTTGACATTAATAATGATTGACATTGCGACCTTAATAATGCTCTTCAAACAATTTTTTTGTGTGTAATTCTCTAGGTGTTTAACAGAGCAAGCTGAAAAACAAGTGGCATCCTATTCACACCCACATGAGTCCGTAGTAAGGTTGGGACCTTTGGATCCACCACAGAGACCTCTACTGCTTGAGCTAACAGAGTAACTGACAGTTGCAGCAGGTTGGCATCCACTATGAGAGCCAGCACTAGAGGGGCACATGACACACACTCTGCCTGTGGGTTTCACAGATAGGTGCTGACAGTAGAGGAATCTCAGGTTAAAGTCCAGACTTTGGAGGGGAGTGTGCTCTAGTGGACACAGAGTCTTCTTCCCATTTCTCCCAAGCATGACTCCCTTGGCTCCACTCCCTCCAACCTTACCTTGTCACAGTTCTTCTCTTCACCACTCCAGGTGCCTTGTTCCAACCTCATTCTCCTTGCCTATCCAGTCCCCAGGCTTCTCATCCCAGTCCCGGTTTGCTCATCCAATCAGCCCTAGTCTTGCCCTCTGGGTTTGCTGCCTGAGTACCAGTCTCTACCCCTTACCATACCATGTCCAGTCTCATTGTCCAGCCACTCCCAGTTCCCGCTCCCAGCTCCTCATCAATCGGTCTCTCCCTTCCCCACACTGGCTCCCAGTCTCCCTCCCTGGGCTCCCCAGCCAATCTCAGTCTCCCCTACACTCACTCCCTAGCTCTTTGCCCCAGTCTCCTAACTCCCAAGCTCCTTGCCCCCTATCTTTATCCAAATAGAGGAGTCAAATAGAGAAGAAATTTAAAGGGGACATACCCTGAATGAAGTATTCATTAGTTTGACAATTTTAGGATTAGAGCTGTCAGCAAGGAAGTCGAAGAGGGCCAACACGTCCTGAAAATTATTATTAGCAACCTGTCATACAAAAGATACAAATCAATGGGCACACCCTATTGGGTTGACATTCAGATGAAGCTTTCTGCCTGCAAGATTGCAGATGGGTGGGGCAGAAGAGTCCCCATTCTTCCTAGGTGAGCACAGAGAGCCAGTCAGTTTTCCAGCAAAGTGTTACACAAAAGTTATGTCAGCCCTAGGACATGCTGGGTTGAAAGATACTCTGATATCACGCTGCAGGGAGCTGTGGGAGGCAGGTAGTACATTCTAAATGAAGTCTCTTGTGCCCTGAGCAGCTCCACAACACTCCGCTATGGAGTTAGGGAGCCTTCACTCTTCTGGGTCACTTTCTGCTGAATAGATCAGTCTTCTTAAAAAAACCAGAACCAATAGCTTTCTGGGATGTTCATGGTCTGGAAGACCAAAGATATTTTCTGTTATAATGGGCTCTAGAGCTATAAAAATAAATACATTATCACTTTTGCTCATGCGCTGTGTATTTCATCTTGTTGCTTGCGCTTTCCACATCTTCTGCATGCCCACAGGCAGCGATACCCGGGTGGAAGGTTCTCTTGCATAAGTTGTTTATCATAAGAACCACCTAGGAGAACATGGGCAACTGTTTAGTTAATGGTTAAATAGGCAGCTTTTTCAAAGGAGTCCAAAATCACACACTCAAGTACATTGTTGAACAGAAAGATTTAAGCACATGCCTGAATACTTTGCTGAACTGGTGCTTGAGAGATGAATAGTTGTAGGAGACATCTAGTGGTGTTCAGTAGTAGATGTTCACATGCATTGAATATTGTATACGGACTCAGTAATAATGAAGGAAAGCTGACTGATCTTGAAATATAGACAATGGAAGGGCACACTACCAATCCAGCTCAATTAAAAAATATAGCCAGTTAGAAGTCATGACTGCTCCATACTTCTCAACTTGCCAAGGCTCAAATGTGAGGTATAATCTGTGGCAAAGACTCAAAATAAAGGATAAAAAAATTATTAGCTTAAGCAACTGAAAATGTTGTGCAATGCATTCATTCCTATAGCATACATCAGTTGTTTGCAGCCAGGGGTACGGATACCCGTAAGGGTACACAGAGGTCTTCCAGGGGGTACATCAACTCATCTAGATATTTGCCTAGTTTTACAAGAAGCTACAGAAAAAGCACTAGCAAAGTCAGTATGAACTAAAATTTCATACAATGGCTTGTTTATATTGCTCTATATACTATACACTGAAATGTGAGTACAATATTTATATTCAACTTGATTTATTTTATAAATATATAAGCAATTTTTCAGTACTAGTGTGCTGTGGCACTTCTATATTTTTATGTCTGATTTTGTAAGCAAGTAGTTTTTCAGTGAAGTCAAACTTGGGGGGTACACAAGATCAATCAGACTTCTGAAAGGAGTACAGTAGTCTGGAAAGGCTGAGAGCCACTGGCATACATAATTCTATAACCTTAACATAATGATTTATTTCCAATGTAAATAATTTTCAACAATAAAACGGAGGGGACATCAACTTTGTGAGGAACATATGGAACACTACAGTTGAAATGAAGGCTATTTGATAAGTATGGCTGTAATGTAATGCTTTTGATTGGGGGTGGGGAAGGGTAAGCAATTTGGACAACTCCCCACTAACCATTCTAAGCCTACAAAGGGAATAAACATATTATAACATCTCCATGTACTTTCCTTTTGAGATTTGACAGGGTAGCCAAGTCTGTTGCCCCTAACGCCCTCATGTCATAAGCAGATTTCTTTGCCTTACTTCAGCTGTAGGGAAGGGGAAAGTGATCCAATACATAGGTAAAGGAACAAAGATATAGGGCTTCCCCAGAGTCCGGGCTACTCCAAACATGAGACCATCCCAGATCCTATTGCACCCTTACAATTCAATGGAAAGGCTACCGGCAGTACACAAGCTCCCCCACCACAAAAAGACAGATGGGCTCCAGATTTGACATTAAAGTAAAGAGCTAGATCTTTGAGAAGCACTATGGGTCCAGGTCCCGCCTGTGCTCTGAGGTTGATTTCCTGAGTCTCTCTCCTTCCCTTTCCACACATGACTACCCTCTATGGAAAAGCTGGGCATGGCTGAATGGAACCTACAGAAAGCTCATTTACATGTACAATTGCAGAACTGTCCCAGGGGTAGAACTGTCTTTGCCATATAGACATTAGTTTATGGTCAGGTGAATATATATCATTAATAAGACTGAATAAGCCCAGGGCTTCTCAGCATGCTTTCTGAATATCTCTATAGGACATAACTATCTTCTCAGGTGCTCTCTTGCATTCTTAACTTTCATATATTTATATTTCCCTTCTTATTTTTCAGTCCTGAGCATTGTACCCATTCTTCAAGAGAGACCTATTGGTTAAACACACAGAACCAGCAGTAGAAAAGATAGAAAAAAAAAACCCACCACATTTTAACTTGAATCGGAAGAACATCTGTGCCTTCCTTCAGTTATTAAAACCTAGGAATTACACAGTATGTCAGCACAATTCTGTATGTTTGTATACTCAGGGCTATATGCTGTTACTTTTGAGAACATGGGAAGGATGTATTGGTTTTACCCTCTAGTAGTTGGAGGTGACAGATTTCTATAATTTACATGCAGAGGACCAAATTCTACTTTATTTATATCTAGGCAATGCCTTTCATTTCAGTAGGGTCACATGGGGTTAACCAAAGGAGAATTTTGACCTAGAATCATTACGTGGGGTTTGTTTTCCTACCTGAAAATTATTACCTTCCAATAAATCTTCTAGTCCAGCATAAAAAAATGTATAATATAAATTATAGGCAGACTAATATGCATATTGTTGTTTGCCTGTGGGAGACTTGTTTGTTCCCTTATGTTATGTTGCTAAATACAGTAGAACCTCAGAGTTACAAACTGACTGGTCAACCACACACCTCATTTGGAACTGGAAGTACACAGGCAGCAGAGACAAAAAAAGCAAATATTGTACAATAGTGTTAAATGTACACTACTAAAAAACTAAAGGGAAAGGTTATAAAAAAATTTGACAAGGTAAGGAAACTGTTTCTGTGCTCGTTTCATTTAAATTAAGATGGTTAAAAGCAAGATTTTTCTTCTGCATAATGAAGTTTCAAAGCTATATTCAGTCAATGTTAAGTTGTAAACTTTTGAAAGAACAACCATATCATTTTGTTCAGAATTATGAACATTTCAGAGTTACAAACAACTTCCATTCCTGAGATGTTTGTTACTCTGAGGTTCTACTGTATTCCTATAAATGTTCTTCAGAAGATGACGTTGTTTCAGTGAACTCACAGATACAGCATTTACAAAAAATCATATTGAGGGAGCACAGGGAATATATTACAGCACTGACAAATAAGAAAACAGGAGGTTATATTTCAGCAGCTGGAAGGGTCACACTTCTGAGGGTGCAATCCTGAGCAGTAAAGGGTTGCGTCACCACTTGTCCTGCAACCTTGGTTGCCTTACAGTGCTTTGCCGCTTTAGCTCGCAGCCTGGGATGCTCAACCAGCCTACATGGATGCAAGTCACACCCTGAAGGGTCTGTGTGCTAGTCAGCTCTGGTTCAGCAGGTCTGACCCCAGCAGCCTGTCTACAGTCCCACAGCGGCTCCCAACAGCTTTCATTATAACCAGCAAGATGACCCCAACACGCTCCCAGTCCCAAATTTTCCCCAGACCATGTGCCCTGAAGTGTCCAGCCTTCTCTTGGACAGCTCAGAGAACTGATATGGTTCATTGCTTCTTTAAAGAGATAAAAGCACATCCTTACTTTCAAACACAGCGCTGAGTTAGTTTATAGTAAAAATACAACAAATTTGAAAACAACAGGACACAAGTTATGTGGTGCCAAATGAAAGGAATAAAATGACTCCCTTGCCTTCTGGCATGGGGATGTTCTTAGGGCTGCAGGAAAGAATTAGGGTTACATTTTTTCATCCATGGGAATCATGCAGTGTTGTCCTCAGACACTATACAAAATGTACCCCCAGGAGCCATGCTACAGCCTGCCCATTTTTACTGTAGCATGCACCTCTGATGAGTGAAGGTGGCAGACCTGTAAATTATAGTATGGAACAATGAGAGAGGATCATGCTGTATTGTGCAACATCTATAGCTACAACAAAACTTACTGAACATTTATGTTGCAGTAGAGACTAAATGCTTGCCAGGTTGAGCTCCTCGTGCTACATGCTGTACAACATATAGAAGATGGCAATCCCTGTCCCGAAGAATTTCCAGTCTAAAAGACAAGACATACCAGGTAGGGGATGAGACAGACAAGCGTGTCCTGATATCGGGGAGTGGAGGGGAGAAGGACAGCGTGACAAAGAAAAACAACATGTGAATAGTTTTCAGTCATAATTTCCTTCTTCCTAGCCATGATCCGGTCAGAAGAGCGAGTATTGGGGAGGGACTTGAAGGAGGAGAAGATGGTGGCTTTCCATATTTTTACTCAGTTTTTACAATTATAAAGGACTGTGTAGCAGAAAGCATGAAATGCTTGTTCAAAAGAAAAGAATTGGGTGATCGAGGTGGGCATCCTTGGTGGAACGAAGGAGGGAGCTGACCTAGTGAAAAGGTCTCATAGCTCAGCCCTGCCTAAGTTGTTAAAGATTTCAAAAGTAAGGGTGAGGAGTTTCTGTTTTAGGCCATGGAAGAGGGGGAGGCAGTGAAGGAACTTAAAGAGTGGGTAACAGAGCAGTGAACCAGAAAGATTATTTTAGTAGAAACATTTGGAATGGACTTGAAGAGGGGAAGGCTAAACTTGCAAGTATAGTGGCCAGAGAGGAGGGGATTACAGTAGGTCAGGTGTGATACGATCAGATCTTGAACAAGAGTTGTGGCAGTGTGGGCAGAGAAGAAAGGTCAGATCTTGGAAATAGCTCACAGAAAGATATGGTAATATTTAAATACAGTTTGGATGTATGGGTCAAAGGAGAGGACCATAAAAAAGATGGAGCCAAAATTACAGGCTTGAACAATAGGAAAGATAATGGTGTTGTCAACTGTAATAAAATAGGGAAAGAACAAGGCTTCAGATGAAACAATTGGGAACCCAGTTTTGGCTATGTTATCCTCAATGGCTGGACATCCACAAGAAGATGTTAGCAAGACAGGGTGAGATTTTGATTGGGATGTAGAGAGCATGGGTGGTGGGTGGAGCCCTCTCTTAGGGGAGGCTAGCCCCCAGCTCTGCCCCTTCTGCCCAAGTGCTCCTCTAGCCCCCACAGCTGGAGCCCTGAGATCCCCTGCCCCTCCCCTATGGCCAGAGCCATGAGTCCCTCCCCACACCAAGAGGAGTTCTGAGCGCCCCACCACCATACCTGCCTGGAGGAGCCCCAGGTCAGCTGAAGCCCAAGTCTCCCCTCCCTCCTCCCAGAGGAGCTGCAGGCCAGCCACAGCCACACTGCACCTCCACTCTCCAGACCCCAAGCTGCTGCAGGAAAAGCCTCTCACAGAAGCTTTTCATGTGCCCCATGCAGGTTCTGGGGTGGCTGAAGAGGTGGTGTTTGCCCAACCTCTAGACCAGGAGTCAGCAACCTTTCAGAAGTGGTGTGCTGAGTCTTCATTTAGTGACTCAATTTAAGGTTTTGCGTGCCACTAATACATTTTAATGTTTTCAGAAGGTCTCTTTCTAGAAGTCTATAATATATAACTAAACTATTGTTGTATGTAAAGAAAATAAGGTTTTAAAAATGTTTAAGAAGCTTCATTTAAAATTAAATTAAAATGCAGAGCCCCCTGGACCGGTGGCCAGGACCCAGGCAGTGTGAGTGCCACTGAAAATGAGCTCGTGTGCTGCCTTTGGCACATGTACCATAGGTCGCCTACCCCTGCCCTAGAACAATGAGATTCTGTGGCAAGCACTGCCATAGTAACAATAATAGTCTCCCCACATCTTTCTTGTCCCCTGCCTTCTTACCTGTTCTTGTTCCTGCCTCCCATCCCATTCTTGGTTCCTGTTTTCTTGCATTGTTCCAAGTCCCTGTTTCTATACCTTACCCCTGATGCTGACCTCCAGCATCGACCCCTGGCTTGACTCCTGACTGTGGCACCAGCTTGGCACCTAACTCTCACCCCAGTTCCAGGCCCAGCTGCCTGACTCTAACCATTAGGCATGACTGTCCACCCAGTCCCTATACCCAATAAGGAAGCTGGAAGGGAATCGCAGGGAAATGGGATGAGACTATTGCCACGGGGGAAGCACTCCCCATCCTGTGGGAGACAGGGAGAGTTGCACTGGAGTAGAGCTCTTTCTGTGGTGAGCTAGCCCAGTGTGGAGAATAATATGAGTTTGCAATGAATCTTTTAAAAAATGTTTGTTTGTACTTTGGCCTCACCAGCTATGACAAGGTCTCTGAGCTTATATGGCAGCATCCCATTTTTATTTTAGGCTGCAGACTTGCATTCTATGATGAAAAATTCTAAAAAAGGCTGAAACATAAAGAAGCATGTGGAATCTTAGTCTCCCTTGGCCTATAGCACATTGCCTCCCAGACACACGGCCTCAGAGATAAAAAGCTGTTGGTGAGTCAATGGAATGAGCTGATGCGTCTGAGGAGTTTCCTTGACAGGTGAAATTGCTGCTCGTGTCCTGCCCAATGTGTCACACCCAGATGACATGTTGCAAACTTTGAAAGCAGTGTGTGTGAGTGAGAGATCACGTTTTTAGGTTAAGGATTTGAAAGAAATTCTAGATGACAGGGTCATCCTAGCAAGGCACTCATGTATTTATTACGTCTGGAGCTAAATTGGGTCACACCTGAAGTAGGAGAAGGTAAATAGCTAAAACCTAATCTTGCCTACAGTGAAAAGAGGATAAAATGATTAACATATATAGTTTAGCAATATGTTTGTGAATGGAAGAGACAGAGGGCCAAATTCTGAGGTGATGGGTTAGTTTTATGCCTTGATTGCCTGGTGAAAGGAGGTCTAAGTGAATGTAAGAATTCCAGGTTGGTGTAACTTAAATGCCAAGGGGTTGGTAGAAGGTATAAATGACAGGAAAGAGAGGGCATTAACTAGGTGGAGAAAAAGTATGATATTTGAGAAAAAATATCACATACGTAAAGACTATTTTGTAATGTAAACAGGCAGGGGATGGAGTGGGCATACTCTGCCTTAACTTTGGTATTTATTACTTTCTAATGCCTATGTATGGGCCAGGCACTTCACATACATAAACAGACTCATTCCCTGCTCCAAAAAAATTTTCAGTTTACACACAGAGAATACAGGTAGGCAGGGTAAAATAAAAAGAGGAGGAGAGGTGCAGGAAGAAGATCAGGCCCTCGACCCTCACCCCCATACTGACCTCTCTCCCTCCTAGCGCCATCATTGCTAAAGTTCCTTGTCTCCACAAAGTTCTGCCCAGCTCAATCTCTCATACCCTCCCCCAATAACAGCTACACCTCCATTCCTCCTCAGTTGCTCTAATGCTACCCACCCCTTGAGCTCAATCCCTTCCCCCAGAGCCCAACCTGCCCCCCTACTAGACAGACAAGGTGGGTGTGTTAATATCTTTTATTGGACCAACTTCTATTGGTGAGAGAGACAAATGGTGAGCTTACACAGAGCTCTTCTTCAGGTTTCTCAGACCGAAAGAAGAGCTCTGTGTAAGCTTGTTTCTCTCACCAACAGAAGTTGGTGCAATAAAATAAATTACTTCACCCACCTTGTCTCTCTAATGTCCTGGGAGCAACATGGCTACAACATCCTACGCAAGTCAGGGATAGAGCGGTTTGGAAAACTTTGATGAAAACAAAATTCAGATAAAAAATAACAAATTTTAAATGTTCATTTGAGCCTGCAGTCAGGGAAGCAGGCTGGCAGCATCAAAAAACAAAAGTAGCTGATGACGCTGAGTACTGCTATTGGCTAATCTTGACAAATCTCCATTTCTTTTTGACTAATTAAGGGAATAGCTATGTTTGAGCTAGACTGTGCCTTTAAGGTGAGTGTGTAGCTGCACCACGCCAGAAACATCTCCGGAAAGGAACCATGCCTCAGAGACACCTCTGGAATTCCTCTCATGAGCATGTCACCTCCACCCATCAGCATATTTGCCCTGATCATGTCCAGCCACCAGGGCAGGGAGCTGTGGTTAACCCTACTCCCCATCTTCTCCCTGTCCATTTGCTTGCAATAGGAAGTATGGGAATCTTGCATCTATAGCTGAGTTTGAAGACTAAATTCAATTATTAAAGTTTGAAACAGACGGCTGTTAGTCCCGCTTTAAGTGCACATCTCAATGCACTCTTAGGTATGGAGTTGCTGCTGTCACTATCATTTGAATATACATTATGAATACACACAGTGATTCCCATAAAAACCAGTGTTATCTTCTTGCAGTTGAATTTATTGTAATATTTCCCATTATAGAATCATAGGACTGGAAGGGACCTCAAGAGGTCATCTAGTCCAGTCCCCTGCAATCATGGCAGGACTAAATATTATAAGTGCAGTAGACCCCCAAATCCCATCAACCAAATAAGCAAAATGAACAGAGGCCAATTTTATCTCATATACATAGTATACTCTCTCTCTCTCTGGGCAGGAGTGGAAATACATGGAGACTTAGTTGATGCTATTCATATTTTGGTCGCTAGAGGGTACCGATGTGACTTTTTCAAAGGAACTTATTCAGTGTATACACAATATTTCACACAACATTCTTTCAGTGTAGTTTTTTAAAGGTGCAAAGTCAAGAACTCAGAAGTCAGGAAATACCAGCATGAAAGGTGCCTGTGCAACCCCTTGTGCCTATGCATTGTGAGACAACCTTTACCTACCTGGTCACATACAATTTTTTCCCACAGGATTCCTGCCTCATTCAGTGTACAGGATGGATGCTACTCACTGAATGAACTGCTATTCAATATTTTATTTTATCTCCATTTTTCAGTGTATGGCCCTAGACCTTGTTTACTTCACACTATTGAAACCCTGCTGTGAAGACAGAAGTATTAATTTCATCATGGGTTCTTCCAATGTGCTCGTGGCTGGAGTGTGGGTGGCTTGCAAACATTAACTTCATAAGAATTCTGTGAGATGAGGGGGTATTATTATTCCCATTTGTCAAGGTTCCTTCCCCACTCTGAACTTTAGGGTACTGATGTGGGGACCTGCATGGACACTTCTAAGCTTAATTACTAGCTTAGATCTGGTATTGTTGCCACCATCCAGAATTTTTAGTGTCTGGATCACTCCCTTTCCCCCCAAAACCTTCCTCTCCCTGGGTAGCCTTGAGACACTCCTTCACCAA
>NC_133769.1:251740032-251843671 GCF_003597395.2 Chelonoidis abingdonii
TTCTTCCTTTTGAAACTTCTTGTTCCCCCATTGGTTCCTCTGGTCAGGTGTTAGCTAGACTAGGTGAACTTCTTAACCCTTTACAGGTAAAAGAGACATTAACCCTTAACCATCTGTTTATGACACCATTCTACAGCTGGGGAAGAGATAGATTAAGGTCAAGTGTCCACTAATTTAGGGTGCCCATTTTGAGATACCTCGGACCTGTATAATGCTGTGTTTAGCATCATATAGCATTTAATATGTTCAAAGCACAATTCCCATTGCCTTCAGTTGCATTGAATGCCAAGCACTTCTGCAAATCAGACCTCAGATTTGACACCAAGAAAATGAAGGCCGCACAATTAGTGACCGCCTGTGAAGAGTTTCGTTTAAATTACCAGCCTAGCATGATATCACACAGGAACTCTGTGACAGAGGCAGAGAGAGAGACTCTAATTCTCCAGGGTAGCATTCAACTGCCTTAACCATGAGACTATCCTCTTACTTCCTGAAATTCCTGCCTCCTTCACGATACAGCCTCCAACTTCTTTAACAAATTGTTATATATTATTTGTATTACCGTAGTGCCTAGAAGCCCTAGTCGTAGACTAGGAGTCCAGTGTGCTAGACATTGCACTAACGCAACACACAACAATTTCCTGCACCAAGGATCCTACAATCTAAATATCAGATGAGATCAGAGATGGATAGAGACAGACAAGAGAGTCCAACTAAACAATGAGAAAATAATGATCAGTATAGTAGGCAATGCTATCAGCAAACCCTAGCCAAACTCTTGTCAAATTTTATGTAGGAAGAGGAGAGTTTTAAGGAGGGATTTGAAGAAGCTTTGCAGGTGCTTACAGGGAACATCTCCCAGGCATAAGGGGCACCAGGGGAGAAAGCACCAAGGTGCTCATTAGCAAATTTTATAAGTGGGTGATGGGGGCTGTCATTATGGGCTTATTGAAGGCAAGCACTGACCTTTTGCAACTGATTGAGGCAGGGACCCTACAGGCAACAGCCTCCTTTGCTAAACAACTTTGATTTGCCCTGAGCGCACCATCCATCCTGCGTACTGATTGGGTCTAGGATCATGTAAACAAACTGGTATGTGATGTAATTAAAGAATTGTCATGATTTATATGCACAAGGGGGCTGAGCTAAGGCTGCATGCACCACCTTCATTCTAGCCTCTCTCAACCCCCCAGTTCCCAATCCCAGTCTCCTTCCAGCAGCGCTGCCACATACACCCCTCCCCACCCACAGGAGCGGCTCCAGGCCCCAGAACGGCAAGTGCGTGCTTGGGACGGCAAGCCACTGGGGGCGCTCTGCTGGTCGCTGCGAGGGCGGTAGGCAGGCTGCTTTCGGCAGCATGCCTGCGGAGGGTCCACTGGTCCCACAGCTTTGGCGGACCTCCTGCAGGCACGCCGCCTAAGGTTGCCTGCCTGCCATGCTTGGGGCAGCAAAATGCCTAGAGCTGCCCCTGCCCACCCTGGTCTGGCTCTTGTCCTCCCTGCATTCTAGTCAGGCTGATTCCTCCTCCAGGCTTGCTGGACACCAGCAGTGGGAGCAGTCAGAGCACAGGAAAGACAGGCTCCCTGCTGTCAGATGTGGTGTCCGGTGTCACAAGAGGCCCTACCAGTGAGGAGCAGCAATTGCAAGAGGCGTCCTGCTCAGCTCCTGCAGCCCCAGTCTACAGCATACCCAGTTACATTCTTTTTGGAAAATTTAGCTGCCAAACTCTGTCTCTACTGAGCATGTGCACATTGAAATTTTCCAATGGCTTATAACTTGGCCAAATGTGGGCTAAGCCCCCCCGCATAACGGCAAAAGACACATCTCTGACACCAGAGTGGCTGCCTCCTCCAAATTTAAAGTCCCTGTTTCAAAGCATGGGACACTAGAGTTTCTCAATGAAATGTCTGTGAGCATGGGTGGCAGGTACAATAGGCCAGGAGAGGCTAAGCTTCCCCTGGCACAGCCACCGGCACCCCGCTGCCGGACACCTGGACTGTGGTGGCTCTGCCTGTGCTCCACACCTTCCCCAAGGCCCCAACTGCCCACCGCTGCCTGATGAGTCCCTCCTCTCTCCTCTCCTCCACTCCAACGTCCGTCTCCAGAGGTCCCCGTCGCTATCCACATCCCTCTTCTCCTCCACTCCCCTCCCCAAGAGACCCCCGCTGCCTGCTGCATCTCTCCTCATCCCTCCCATGGGGGAGGGGGATGGAGGAGAGGAGGGACACAGTGGGTGGTGGGAGGAGAGGAGGGATGCGGTGAGTGGCAGCAAGGGGGCCTAGGGTGACCAGACGTCCCGATTTTATCGGGACTGTCCCGATATTTGCTTGTTTGTCCCTGTCATAAACAGATGGTTAAGGGTTAATGCCTCTTTTACCTGTAAAAGGTTAAGAAGTTCACCTAGCCTAGCTGACACTTGACCAGAGGAACCAATGGGGGGACAAGATGTTTCAAAAGGAAGGAGGGAAGTTCCCTTTGTTTAGTCAGTTTCAGTTTCAGCCGGAGTGAGAAAGATCAAGGAACCAGCCTCTTATCAGAGTAGTAAGTTTTAGAAAGAGATAAATAGGTTTATGTTTATTTTCTTTTGTAACTTGTCTTGGTACAATTAGGGGAATTATCAAATTGGGTATTCTTGTGTGTATTAAGGTTTTTGCCCAGAGGAACATTCTGTGTTTTATATCTGTTGTCTGTAAGGTCAGCTGTATGCTGTCTCCCAGAGGTTTTTTTCTTTCACCTTTCTTTTCTTTAATTAAAAGCCTTCTTTTTAAGAACCTGATTGATTTTTCCTTATTTTAAGATCCAAGGGGATTGGATCTGAACTCACTAGGAACTGGAGGGGGGAAAAAGGAGGGATGGTTAAATTCTCCTTGTTTTAAGATCCAAGGAATTTGAATCAGCGTTCACCAGGGACTTGGTGGAGGAGTCTCTCAAGGCTACCCAGGGAGGGGAAGGTTTTGGAGGGGAAGAGAGTTTTCCAGGTACTCAGAAATCTTAATGGTGGCAGCGAGACTAGATCTAAGCTGGTAGTTAAACTTAGAAGTATTCGTACAGGTCCCTGTACCCTAAAGTTCAGAGTGGGGGTGAGACCTATAACAGTCCCACGTCCGGACCCATGTGCGGTCGGGACACTGGACAAACAAGCAATTTTGCCCTCCTGGAGGGATTCTCACCTCACCCCCCTGCCCCGACTCCGCCCCCTCCTTCCTCTATTGGATCCCTTCCCAAATCCCCACCCTAGCCCCGCCTTTTCCCCAAGCACGTATCATTCCTCCTACCTCCCAGGCTTGCAGCTGTAACGGCAGCGCAAGCCTGGAGGGAGTGGGTAGTGGTGCAGCTTCCAGTTCCTGGAGCTGGTGATGAGTATGAGCTCAAGCACCGGGCGGGCAAGGGGACTGCTCTCCTAGGAGAGAGGGAGGGAGGGGGGGCAGCTGAGGAGCCAGGACGAGGGAGGATGTGGGGACTTGGCTCCTTACCTGGCCTGCAGCGGCTGGCGGGACATGCTGAAGCGGGGCACGGGGCGGGGACGCTACCCCCCCTACAGGGGTGAGGAGCCGTCCGGGGTCCCCCTCGAGCCAATAAACTGTACATGGCCTGTTTGCACGGCCCCGAGCCACTCTCCCCCGCTGCTGCTGGGGTCCGAAGCCCCCCCGTCTCCTCCTGGGGGAGCAGTCCCCTTGCCCGCCCGGTGCTGGAGCTCGTACTCACCACCAGCTCCAGGGACTGGAAGCCACGCCACCACCCGCTCCCTCCAGGCTTGCGCCGCCATTACAGCTGCAAGCCTGGGAAGGAGGAGGAATGCCGCTCAGCTGAGGAGCCAGGACCAGGGAGGAGGGGGGAACTCGGCTTCTTATCTGGCCTGCGGTGGCCGGCGGGTCATGCTGGTGTGGGGCGGGGATGCTACCCCACTACAGGGGCGAGGAGCTGGCTGGGGTTCCCCTCGAGCTGATAAACTTTACATGGCCCGCTCGCATGGCCCCTCTCCCCTGTCTCCTGCCGGGGTTAGGAGCCCCGCGCCTCTCCCGCTCAGCTGCACTCCAGGTGCAGCTCCTTCCCAGTGGGGTGGCGGGACGCGCCCCATGTGCCCAGGACCGCGGGGATGGCAGCGCGCATGGCCACGATGTGGCTGGGGCCTGCTAATTTCCCAGGCCCCTGAGAAAAGGCCTTTTTTTTTGCCCCCCCGCATCCCGATATTTCATTTCTATGATCTGGTCACCCTAAGGGGGCCAAGCAGGGAGGGAGCTGATTGGGGAGATGGTGGAGTGGGGGCGGGGCCTGGGGCAGAGAGGGGGTGGATTGGGGGCGATGCCATGGGTGGAAAAGGCAGGACAGGGAACTAGCCTCTTCCAGGGGAAGTTTCACCCAACGCCCATGTCTGTAAGATATTTTTTTAACAAAGGCAAAACATCATCACCAACTCAGGCCCTCAGGTTGTCACTCTCAGAGATGACCTTCCTGTTGTGCACTCAGGTTTTAATCTCAATGTCCTGAAATAGACTGTGGCCCCTACTGGGCCTGTTGCTATAAGAAGATAGGAGGATGTGCCACCTCCCCATCTATTCTCAGTGCCTTGTCTGCAGCCACCTCTGTGGGAGCAGGGAGTGCACTGAACAGATGCTCTCTTTCTCCTGGTGTAGGTGCTCTATGGCATGCAGCTGTCCACATGGCAGAGAACACAGGGAGGATGAGATGCAGCCACCATACCCAGGCTATGTCGGGGTGAACCAAAGGAAGTGGGTCTGGTGATTGCTAAGTCACACAATACGCTCCCAACTATAAATACTGTCAGCTGGCCATACTGTGGGAAAGGCGTCAATTTTTTTTTTTATTATTAGTAGAAGACAGGTAACGTTTTGGTGGATCCAGGCCCACCAGAGTTCTATGCTGCCCTGCCTCCACAGAGGTCATCATGTGTGAGGTGAGCACTCTAGAGGCTAGCTAGCTGCTGGGACTGAATTAGGGAAAGACTTTTTTCACGACTCAAGCACACAGCAAGATTTCACATGCTCAACATCCAGAAAGCAAGTAAAGATTATTTGTTACAAAGAAAGCCCTTAACTAAATTTTAAGGTGGCTAATGAACCTATTACTCATAGCCTTGAATGTTAAATGGCGGCTCTGATTTCAACATATCCCTAGTGTCATTTATATGGCGCTGCAAAATTAAGGAAAGTATCAAAACAGGCTCTAGCCAGCGTTCAAAGTAACCCATACCAAAGAAGAGCAGTAAACATTAGCTGCCTGAACTGTGTGCATGCTTTTTTGATTGGTGTTCCAATGTGGTTCACAGAAGTTATAATGTTTTCAAAAGTCTCCAGTGAACTTGAGTTCTCACTATGATAACACAGTCATCAATATTTTGTCTGCTCCGACTTTATAACAACTTTACTCTGCACTTGACACATTACAAATATCTTTAATACATCCTACGCTTATGCAGAGAGCCTTATTTACAAAGTGCAGTCTTTGGTAAAACTTATTTGACATATGGTCCCACCAGCAACCAGGTTTTTTGAAGGAGGTAACTAATATATTTGATAGGGGCAATTCCCAGACCTGTGAAGAAGCTGTTTGTTTCCCTCTTAAAATAAGAGACAAGGTTTGTTGAAGGTGGGTGAGAATTCATGTTCAGAAGAATATGTGTGGTGGACTGGAAAAAATCAGCTTTCCATAGGGTAGAGCTTCCTTGCAAAGCTCTGCTCTGACCATGGTTCTGTAGGTTTCCTGTTTATTGGACCTCAGTGACACGATATCCAGTGTGCTAGGAAGGCACTGAATATCTAGATCTGAATCTTGGAGTTGACTCTATTACTGCCTGTAGCGGGTTGGTTACCCGCTCTTGCCCTGAGGGGTTTAAAAAACGGCCTGGGAGGGCTTGAAAGCTGCAGCTCTAAAAGCTGGGCTGGCTGGGGAAGCAGCCACAGCTGGGTCACACCCTAATCAGGCCACAGCTGGCCTGTATAAAAAGGCCAGGGAAGCCAGGAACCCAAACAGTCTCCCTCTGCCTGTAGAGGGAGAAGGACCTGGCTGCTTAGAAGCTAGATACAAGGTACCTAGATGGAGCAGGACTGGGGAAAGGCTGGGGAGCTCCAGCCTGGAAAGCCCCAGGCTGTGACCTTGATAAAGGCCAGGACAGGTACTGGGGCTATAGTGGGGTAGCCAAGGGTAGGCAAAGGCAGCAGGTCCAAACCCCTCTGTGATGAATGATGTGTACACTGCAGTCTGCCCTGAGAGCGGGGGCTAGATGGTGACTAGCAGTAGCCATATTCTGAGGTGAAGTAGGGGTAGTGGGTTGAGGGTTCCCCAGGGAGGGGAGACCCAGATTGGTGGGGTACTGCCTGAAGGCAGCACCCCAGTTAACAGGACACCAGTGTCTAGGGAGGGACACGGGAGCCAGAAGACAGGTAGATCACTGGCCTGCAGAGGGTGATCCTGGCTGGAAAGAGAGCTAATTCCCAAGAACAATCAGTAGGAGGCGCTGCAGGGGTGAGTCCGCACATCTACACTGCCTCATACCGCTTTGGTAAGGAAGGTATTGGGAAAATAAAATGGACTCGTAGGGACAGGAGGGGGAGATGAGAGTGGTAAAGGGTGTTGCTACCCACAAAACACCTTCCAAAGAGGAAATTAACTCAAAGCTTTAATCTGAGGGAAGCAATTAAAGGGAATAAAGAACAATTAAAACAAAATTTGAGAGATCAGTTGAGGAGAAAGATTTCAGGTTGGCACAGACTTACAAAGGGGTGAATGCAGCCAGAAATGGGTGATTTACAGCAAAGAAAGCTGCTACCTCATGTATTTGCTTAAGATGTTTGAGGCTTGGTAGGGAAAAGTTCACCAAAGCAAAGGCTAATGGGAGAAAAAATCAGTGGCTTTGGAAAGCTTGACACTAGATTGGCAGATTCAATCTTTTGGCACTTCAGCTAGCCACCTGTGTATACCCTCCCATCCTGACCAAAGTTCCCTTATCTTAATACTTGTTTTTCTTTTGTTAATAAACTGTTCAAGACTAACATGACAGGCTCCTGAGTTCTCTGAAAGTATATCAGAAGCCAGCAAACGAATGAAATATTGAAGAAACATACCTGCACAGTTGGCTTTGTAGAAAATGTGATTTTCTTTCATTGTGCGGAGAGGATCCAGCTGAAATAGGATTAGTTTGGAAAAAAGAGGAACTCAGAGATGACATTCTCTACTCATTGAGGTCCACTGTCCTTCCATTGTGCTCTGGGTCTCTCTTTAGTGTATAAAGCCTCTTCTTTTGATGACTTAAACTCATACAAAACATTTAATCATCAAAGTCACTTCCAACTAGAAGCTACAGAAAATAGACCCCAAAATAGAGTATTAAACTGTATAAATAAACTTATCTTGGAACAAATGGGCATGTAGAGTGCAAGTCTTCTGTACTGTACTTTATGCTAGTGATACACCACTAAGAGGATTACAATTTAAAAATCAATATCTCATTAAGAGAATTTCTTTTGGCTAGCAAGAAATTAGATGACTGCTTTTTACATGGAGATAATTGCAAATCCTTTCAGTCTAACTTTAAAACCATAACCAGCTGGCACATGTGTGCATAGGGTTTTAGATGGATCCCCTTGGTCAGATATCTGCAAAATAATTCACCAAAGGGTGGTATGTCAGGTTTCTAGAGAGAGCCAGGAGCCCTCTAGTCATCATGATCATTGTGCAATGTATATATGGATAATATTTAAGAAGTTATGTATCTATTACTGAAAATTATGTTAAGGTCTTGATGGTAAGGCAGGTCACAGGAGGTGACATCCTCAGATATGTTCCTTCCAGGCAGGTGGTAACAGATGCTTATCTCCCTGTCTGGTCATTTGTGCATTATATATTGTCTGCCTCACAATGGAGGCCTATTTGCATACTGAGCCAGGCTGCAAAATCTAAAAGAGAGAAAATCTACAGGAAGGAACAAAACAGCAGGTGGATGTCCTATATATGAATGTAGATAAAGGATGGGACTTGTATATCTTGGGAGGCAAAAAAACACAGAGGGTCCTTCACTGAGGGGACAAGCTAGTAGCATGTCTATCTCGTGAAAAGAGGATCACAGCCAAACCTGGCTGTAACATGCTGCAAGGACTTTGGGTGATCTATACTCTAGAAGACATGAGTGTATCTAGTTAATTAAGTCTAGGTTCTAGAATGTATGTTATGCTTTTATTCTATGCGTAACCATTTGTTTCCAATATTTCTACCTGCTATTAAGTAAATCTTTGGACTTTGTTTAACAAACTTATACTTGCTTTCACTCTAAACATACCTGAGTGCTGTGTGTTCAGAGGAGCGATGATCGGAAGTAGAACTGGTGGGCTGGGGTGTACTTGTTCTTTGGAAACAGCGAATCTGTGAATACTGTGTCCCCAGTGGAACAGAGGCTGAACACTCCAAGGAGACATTTGGAGGCCCCAAGGGCTGGAGTGTGCCTATCACTTACCCACAGACAGACAGTGGGCCTGCGAGGCCTAGAGGGGAGTGCTGGTGTTGCCCCAGCTGGTAGTTTGGGAGCTGACACAGACAAGGTCAGATGGTAGTGAGGTGCCTCACAATCCTCAGCACCCACAGGAAGTGTCACTGTGGTATAGGCGACAGGGTCTAGACCCCATCTGCTGGTTACCCAAGGGTCACGCTCCAGCCACTTGTATACCAGACAATATAAATACTGAGTGATTCAACAGTGAGAAGGTTGGAAACAGGTAAAGAAAGGGTACAGTTTACTTTCTGTTTGGTTATTTCAGGTAAGGGAGATAGAACAAAGGAAAGGACAGGATGAGCAAGCTGGAGACACATGCTACACATACCAAATTGCAGTTGGGAAAGGGTTAGATGCTCAACACACTAGAGGCAAATAGAACGACAAGGCCCAACTTCCTAGATGGCAGGAGCATATGTAGGTGTAACTTATCTACCAACGAGACAGAAGGGTGGGGTTGCAGCAGGAGAGCAACCAACAGGAGAATATAAAATAACATGCTGTCATGGTATGACCCCCACTCTGAACCTTAGCGTCCAAAAGATGGGGTACCAGCATGAATTCCTTTAAGCTTAATTACCAGCTTAGATCTGATAGGCTGCCACCAACCAGGACTTTCAGTGCCTGGTACACTCTGGTCCCCCCAAAAACCTTCCCAGGGGACCCCCAAGAGCCAAACCCCTTGAGTCTCACAACAAAGGGAAATAAACCATTCCCTCTCTCTCCTTTCTTCCTCCCAGATCCTCCCCTCCCTGGGTACACTAGGAGATCACTGTGATTCAAACTCCTTGAATCCTAAAACAGAGAGGAATGTCACCTTCCCCCCTCCTCTTTTCCCCTCACCAAGAGGCAATACAGATTCAAGCTCTGTGAATCTAAAACAAAGAGGAAATTCACCTTTCCCCCCTCCCCTCTCCCGGAGAGAGAGAGACAGTGACTAACACAGAGAGAAATCAGGTTTTTCCTCCCCCCTTCTCTCCTTTCTCCCACCAATTCCCTGGTGAGTACAGACTCCCTCCCCTTGGGTCTTACACAAGATAACCAAAAATCAATCAGGTCTTTTAAAAAGAAAAGCTTTTAATAAAAGAAAGAAAAAAGTAAAAATTGTCTGTGTAAAATCAAGATGGAAAAATGTTACAGGGTCTTTCAGCTTATAGACACCAGGGAGAGTCCTCCCCCTAGTACAAATACAAGTTGTAACAGAGATACAATCCTCCTAGCAAAATATAAGTTAAAATCCTTCTAGCCAAATACACATTTGCAAATAAAAAAAACAATCAAAAGACTAAAACNTTTAAGGAAAAGGCTAGAAATATGTCTGTTAGTCTATAAGGTGCCACAGGATTCTCTGCTGCTTTTACAGATCCAGACTAACACGGCTACCCCTCTGATACTTGACAATCAAGACTAAAACCGCCTTATCTACCTAGTACTTACTATTCTGAACATATGACAGCCTGTATCAGAGAGATTGGAGAGAAACCTGGTTGCACGTCTGGTCACTCAGAACCCACAGAGACCAACGGACAAACAAACAACACAAAACAAAGACTTCCCTCCACCGAGATTTGAAAGTATCTTGTCTCCTGATTGGTCCTCTGGTCAGGTGTTCCAGGTTACTGCTTGTAACCCTTTACAGGTAAAAGAGACATTAACCCTTAACTATTTGTTTATGACACATGCATAGGGAGGAGATGGTGTGGAACTATTTAATCTTACAACCCCTGCCCTCAATCCTTTTAGTGCTCATGACCAACATGGAATTTCTACCACCATTTCTCACCTCTGAATTTGATCCCAAAAGCCTGTCCTGAGGGGCTTTACAAATGAAAGTTAGATTGACAATATACTCATGCAGTATCTTAGTGAAGAAGACAGAAGTATACAAAAAGGAGCAATAGCACCCTTTTGGGGCCCTGGATTTCCCACAGAACTGTCTCAGCAGGCTGTGTGGTAGCTTCCTTTTTATACTGTAGTTTGTAAGTAATTTCATATCTTTTAAAAAAGAACAGTGGCATTCATTGGTTAAGTAACATTATAAAGATGGAAATTCAGTGCAAAGGATACTGCAAAGCCCCTTGAAAATAGATTAAGAGCAAAACAAGTGGATCCAAATAGAGACTTTACAACATGTCAGATTTCAAATGTAACTTGCTGAGAAATGTTATCAGAAACCACCGAAGTAGTAAGAACGGAAGTACAGGATAAACCGAGGGACAAAAAAATGCAATAATTATGCAGTTAGCAAGATTTATAGTATTAAAGGCAGATGAAATATCTAAAAGCAAGAAATGTCACATCACCAAGATCCCCACACCCATAGTAAGTTATTTGTAATCCATAGCAATTCTGTCTCCATATGCTACACTCTGAACTGTGGCATGATCACACTATAAAGATACACATTCAGGGAAGTGGCTACCTACAATCTTCTATCTTTGCAAGGGAGGAGCAGTGAGTATATGTCACAGCATATTATCTTATGCTGCCAAGGAGGGAGAGTGAGAACTGAGAAACATAAAAAGGCTACCGATTGAAGAAACAGAAAGATCTATAAGAATATCCCTATTTATTAAATCACAGTAGGTGGGTAACTTGCAGTTGTTTCAAAGAAATGTTAGTTATTCCATAGGAGGGTTTAAAGTGACTAGCAGGTGCGGTTTTCAGTGCTGTCTCGAATTTTTGTCAAGGTCATTCCTTGTTATGACTCCAGGCAAACATACATTCCTATCCCCCTGCACTCCTGCCTTCCTTGATAATAAGGGGAAATTATGATTAAGTGTTACTTAGCACTAAGCAGCATCATTTGTCAGCTGTTGTATTTCCTCTGGGTAATGTCAGCCTGTTGCCATCAGCTGTTCAGCTGGAAGTGTATTGCTGCTTGCCCTGTAGGGGCACTTCTCTTATTACAAGGGAAGCCACACTACAGTGCATTCAGAGCTGTACAGCTGCTCTGGTGGCAATGGGCTGATGGCACCTCAAGCAATTGCAACAGATGACAAAGGGAAAGCAATGGGGCATCCTAAAGTTAAACAAAACACTCCAATGAAGTTCTGCACAAGGCAGCACCAAAGTATGGTGAAAACTTGAGGGAGACAGACTCAATTCTCTTCCAGAGGGGAGGCATCAGCCTGCAATGCATTCTGGACAATCACACTGTGGATTCGATTGCTAATAGAAAAAGAATATAATTCTGCAACTGTCTCCACATCAGTGCCACAGAACACACACACACTGCTGCAAATTAATCACACTATAAGGGACTAGCAGCACACTTCTCTGTCCCCCTGCTGTCTTGCAGTTGCAGGCCATCTGTAAATCTGGTGACCTATGGGGATGGAGTGCAGGGAGCAATTATCTAGGTGCCTTAGTCATTTAGCTAAGTTAAGCCTTTCGGGTCCGATTCTCAATTATGCTAAGGCCCCTTTACACCACTCTGGCAATGTAAAGGGGCCTAAAGTGAACATAAATTAATTTTATGCCTACCTTAAGACCACTTTGTACTGACAGGGTGGTGTAAGGGGCATTAGCTTACATCATAATTGGTCATTAACTGGATATACAATTTCCTCCCTCCATTTACAATTAACTGATTCCTGTCAACTATGTTCATTATGAGCGTAGGCCTGGCCTTACTGTTTTGAGGAGGGTCAGCAAGAAGATTCTTTGAGCCCCCCTACCTACTTGATTCATTTGTGTATAAAGGGAATTTGGTAGAGGAGAGAGCCACACCACCATCAGTTTTCTCTGGTGCAAGAGAAGTGGAGCTCAGTATGTAGAGTCACCAATACAGACATTATCTCAATGACAAACTGTCACGGGGTAAGAAGGAAAGTCTTTTCATGGATCAGTAACTAATTCAAAGACAGGAAACAGTAGGAATACGTGGTCAGTTTTCAGAACGGAGAGAGGTAAATAGTGGTGTCCCCCAGGAATCTGTACTGGGACCTGTGCTGCTCAACATATTCATAAATGATCTGGAAAAAAGGGGTAAACAATGAGGTGGGAAAATTTTCAGATGATACAAGACTAATCAAGGTAGTTAAGTCCAAAGCTGATTGCGAAGAGTCACAAAGGGATCTCACAAAACTGGGTGACTGGGCAATAAAATGGCAGATGAAATTCAATGTTGATAAATGCAAAGTAGTGCACATTGGAAAACATAATTCCAGCTATACATATAAAATGATGGGGGTCCAAATTAGCTGTTATCACTCAAGAAAGAGATCTTGGAGTCATTGTGGATAGTTCTCTGAAAACATCCACTCAATGTGCAGCAGCAGTCAAAAATGCTAACAATGTTGGGAATCATTAGGAAAGGGATAGACAATAAGAAAGAAAATACCATAATGCCTCTAAGTCCATGGTATGGCCACATCTTGAACACTGAATGCAGATATGATCGCCCCAACTCAAAAAAGAAATATTGGAATTGGAAACGGTTCAGAAAAGGGCAACAAAAATGATTAGGGGTACGAGGAGAGATGAATAAGACTGGGACTTTTCAGCTTGGAAAAGAGACGACTAAGGGGGAATATGATAGAGGTCTATAAAATCATGACTGGTGTGGAAAAAGTAAATAAGGAAATGTTACTTACTCCTTCTCATAACGCAAGAACTAGGAGTCACCCAATGAAATTAATAAGCAGCAGGTTTAAAACGAACAAAAGGAAGTATTTCTTCACACAACACGCCGTCAACCTGTGGAACTCTTTGCCAGAGGATACTCGAAGGCCAAGACTATGACAGGGTTCAAAAAAGAACTAGATAAGTTTATGTAGGATAGATCCATCTGTGGCTATTAGCCAGGATGGACAGGGATGCAAAACCATGCTCTGAAGTATGCCTAGCCTCTGTTTGCCAGAAGCTTGGAATGACAGGGGATGGATCACTTGGTGATTACCTGTTCTCTTCATCCCCTCTGAAGCATCTGGCATAGGCCACTGTCAGAAGACAGGATACTGGGCTAGATGGACCATTGGTCTGACCCAGTATGGCTGTTCTTATGACAAGTCTCAAAGGAGCTGGAGTGGAAGGCCCCCATCTTGCCTCATGGTTTCCGTGTGCACACTATGTGGGCCACTGCTCCCCATGTTGCAGCCTTTCTTGCTCCACTCTCCCATTCATCTGCCTCTCCTCTCATCCTCCTCCATGGATTTCACCATTTTAGCCTAGCCCTCCTTCTTAAGCCTGGTCCTCTCATTTTAGCATGGTCCTCCTCCTCTCTTATGGCAATGAATTCTCCTAAGAGATTTCAGTGAACACTTTCATTATACTCTCTGAGGTGACTTTAAGTCAACATACCTTGTGTTGACCTAACTTTCTAGCATAGACATGACTTGAGTGTAAAGTAGTTTCTATAATATTCATCCACAATTATTCCTGAAATGCCATTAACCACAAAAGAATGAAGATTTCCACATGGAAAAAGTAGCACAGAGGGATATTGTTTTAGTATATTTCACTTACAAATAGAGAAAAAGATAATGAGCATTCCAATTCCAGACTGTAAAGTGTAGGAGCACAGAGCTAGTAGTATGGAACCATTAGAAAAAGTCACAGAATAGTAATTTAATTGAATTTAGTAGGTCACTGCATTGGAACTCTAGTACCAAAACCCTATGCTAAGAAGAATAAAACCAGACACAGTTATGTGATCAGTATCTTTTGCTTGAGAGAGAAAAATTCTACTTCACCTTTATTAGGACTAAACTTTAAGGCCTTAATTCACTATACATTATTCACAATTACATTTTAATACAGTAGAGAGGTAATCAGCTCATTAGCTCTGAAATGCATTTAACGCTATACTTTTCTATGGACTTTATATAAAAATAACTGAGCTGTTGCATCCTTTAATTACCAGTTAAGTAACAAATCTAAGACACTGTAACTGCTGCTTTTTCAAGAAAAACAAAAGCACTTCAAGCTTTGCCATCTTAGACTGCTCTTTTGTAAACAATGCCCAGTAACAATTCTCCCTCGTACCAATCAGTTTGTCAATATGCTTCTGGAATCACATCCAGCTACTAAAGGATTTCCTTTTTGCAGACAGCAGCCCATGTCCAATTTGGCACTGGTTTTCCTTTTTTAAGTTCACAGGGGTAAGAGACTTTCTTTGTCTCGCCAGAGAAGGCTATCCAGACAAATACTGTGGCTGGATTTAGAATGAGAGATTTCATAACTTTATCGCCATTGTTAAGGATTCTAGCTATGGAAGTTGAGAAACTATTATATTCAAAATTCATCCTTTAGGGGAGATGCCAAAAATGCATGTTGGCAGCCAAATATGACTCTGCGAATCCTAAAGTGCAGCTGTGGTCTTCCCTCTGCCACTTACTGCAGGGTGGGGGCAATGCTGATCAACCACAGGTTTTTATTGCCGGTGAACTAAAAAACAAAAAGACTTCTCATAATCAAACAGGAAAAGTGCACGCACAGGCAAATACTATGGTTGTGTTAATTTAATTTACTTTTAAAATTTATACACAAGTGTAGCTCTTGAACTCCTGGCAAGCTGCCAAAGCTGGTGGCATAAAGTTTGGGAACCTTTGATTTAGGGCATTATGCCAACTGATCACCGGGAAGAATCAAGAAAGAATCTATCCATTTAGAATTGGGAAGGTACATTTTGGGAGGGTATTTGTTTTTCTCTGAAGCATCAGGTACTGATCACTGCTGGAAGCAAGATACTGGAGTGGCTGGACCATTGGTCCAAATAATTATGGCAACTTTTATTTTCATATGTTTTCTTGTTTTCATGGCTTATTTAATATTTGTAACAGCCTGAAACATTAGAAAATAAACAATGTTAAAATGCACAGTATTTAGAAAGCAGGTCTTGGCTTCTATATTTGCTCTTGCAAATACAATTTATCTTTACTTTTTAATTAGTTTTCCTCAAAGTCTCTCCAACAGTCCTTCCGAGTTTCTTGTTGGGATCTATGCTCCACCTCAAGTTTTCAGACAACATACAAACTTGGAAGTTAACAATTAAAAAATGAACAACTATGTGGCCTGATGGACCAGTAGTAAGTACAGATAACGCCATGACACAAAATAAAAACAAATGGCCTCTGGAATTTGCCCTTTTTGGATAGGACTGAAGCTTCTGTCAAGTTAGACTCATTTTATGTGTATCGCAAAAAACAGCATTAGCTCAGCACAATGATTATAGCAGCCACACAGCAGACTCTGGACATCTTTTGCTTGTCTAGCACATCATCAGTTTTTGGTCCTATGTCAGCCTCTAGTTTTCATAGCCCATGAGAGACTCCACATTTCTTTATATAAGCATCAGGTCCCCTTACATTGGATGAGACGGATTTCATTCACAATAGAAGATTGCAATGTCATATGTTGAAAACATGGTCAGTGGCTAACAGTTAGGAACCTCTAATTGTTCTTGTGACAAACATTCCACTGAAAAATGGAGCAACATTAGAAAACAATGGCACAGTATTGTCAATTTCAATTCTGTCAGTGCTGCAGCTGGTATTCATATGCTTTAGTTCAATCTGATAGACATGTCTTCACAGTTTCTAGGCATCAGTTTAGCAAGAAATCGGGTTGCCGATATCCAAAGAGTTTAAAGTCTCCTTCGAAGCGGGCATATAGGCGTCTTATATCTCTCTTGCTAATTCCTGAGAAATAACGCTCTACCTTTGTTTTGTTGTATACCGTTATTCCTGGTGGAATTGTGGGATATGATACCAGATGGTCTATTCCTGCTTCTTTCAAGATATATGGAGCATCATCCTCCAGGGTTTCATGGTGTCCAACCACACTATACGTTATTTCACATGGGGCACAAAGTTCCACGTATGTTACCCAATGAATTATGTGATCACCAAACTGAACATCTAGCCATCGGTGGTTAGGGTCCCCCAAATAGCGCACAAAGTCCTCAAACTGCAGCCCCCTGATCTCTGTGCGATTCTTCCTGTATTTCCGAATAATGCCAGGAGCAATTTCATGCCTGTACCAAGGTTCAAATCGAGGATTGTGGACAAACTTATCCTTAAATGCAGAAATAAGTCTTTCAAATGGATCTCTTACAATAAAAAACTTGAAGTATAAACTCAGTCTAAAGGAAAACAGAAATGGAAGGGATTAAACAGATAGAAAAAGTGAACTATGTATCGAAGAGCTACAAAACTGAGATAAAATATGACCTCTAAAATACCAAGAATATGACTTGTAAGAAGTAGCCCACTTTTCATCTATCTCTGAATGCCACTACCAATAACACTTGAAATAAAATGTTTTGCTTGTTTTAATACAAAACAGGACGTACAAATGGTCTCCTACTAAGCAGGGTTACTCATAGGAGACAAAATAGCTGAATCCATGTCCTCTAGGGCATGTGGTGAAGTTTCTAGGAGAAATCTTATCCAGGATTACTCTTAGGCCTGGTCTACACTATGCGTTTAAACCAATTTTAGTAGCGTTAAACCGATTTAACCCTGCACCCGTCCACACAACGAGGCCCTTTATATCGATATAAAGAGTCCACAGCACAGTGCTGTGTGACAAGCGTAACGGAAAGCCAAAGAATCAAATGGACGCTCATGGAGGGAGGGGGGGGGACTGAGGACTCAGCTATCCCACAGTCCCCAGTCTCCGAAAAGCATTTGCATTCTTGGCTGAGCTCCCAATGCCTGTAGGGTCAAACACATTGTCCGGGTGGTTCAGGGTATATCGTCAATTTACCCCCCTTCCCCCCCCGTGAAAGAAAAGGGAAAAAAATCGTTTCTTGACTTTTTTCAATGTCACCCTATGTCTACTGCATGCTGCTGGTAGACGCGGTGCTGCGGCACTGAACAGCAGCATCCTCTCCCCTCCCTTCCTGGTGGCAGACGGTACAGTACAAAGGACTGGTAGCCATCTCCTCGTCATCATCCCGTGAGTGCTCCTGGCTGCCTCAGGTGAGGTCGGCTGGGGGCCTGGGTAAAAAAGGAATGACTCCCTGGTCATTCCCGGCAGATGGTACAGAACGGCTGGTAACCGTCCTCATCATAGCAACTGGGGCTGAGCTCCATCAGCCCCCCCCCCCTTTCATGTCTAAAGAAAAGATTCTGTACTGCCTGGACTATCATAGCAGTGGGATGCTGGGCTCCTTCCCCCCCACCGTTAATGTCCTGCCTGGACTATCATAGCAGCTGGAGGCTGCCTCCCCTCATTTTATCTCACTAAAAGTCAGTGTTTCTTATTCCTGCATTCTTTATTACTTCATCACACAAATGGGGGGACACTGCACGGTAGCCCAGGAGGGTTGGGGGAGGAGGGAAGCAATGGTGGGGTTGTTGCAGGGGCACCCCCTAGAATGGCATGCAGCTCATCATTTCTGCGGATCTGACACGGAGGGGCTGTGCTCTCTCTGGTTCTCTGATCACACTGGTTCTCTAGTACACTTGCCCCATATTCTAGGCAGGACTGACTCTATTTTTAGATAAAACATAAAGGAGGGAATGACCCGGGAGTCATTCCCATTTTTGTCTTTGCGCCCCCGGCCGACCTCAGCGAGGTCAGCCAGGAGCACCCATGACAGCAGCAGACGGTACAGAACGACTGATAACCATCATCTCATCGCCAATTTACAATGGCACAGCAGACGGTACAGGGACTGGTAACCGTCTCTGTACCTTGCAAAGGCAAATAAATGCTGCTGTGTAGCGCTGCAGTACCGCCTCTATCAGCGGCATCCAGTACACATACGGTGACAGTGACAAAAGGGGCTCCATGGTTGCCATGCTATGGCGTCTGCCAGGGCAATCCAGGGAAAAAGGGTGCGAAATGATTGTCTGCCATTGCTTTCACGGAGGAAGGAATGAGTGACGACATTTACCCAGAATCACCAGCGACACTGTTTTTGCACTATCATGCATTGGGATCTCAACCCAGAATTCCAATGGGCGGGGGCGACTGCGGCAACTATGGGATAGCTAAGGAATAGCTACCCACAGTGCAACGCTCTGGAAATCGAAGCTAACCTCGGTACATGGACGCACACCACCGAATTATTGTGCTTTGTGTGGCCGCTTGCACTCGACTTTATACAATCTGTTTTACAAAACCGGTTTATGTAAAATTGGAATAATCCTGTAGTGTAGACATACCCTTAGAGAGTACGCATTTCCAGGGACCTGATTCAAAGGCCATTAAAAGCAATGGGAATCATTCCACTGACTTCGGACCTGAGCTCAGATGAGCTTTGGGCTGTAGACCTGGCCTCAAAGGAGATGCCACCTTTCTGTTATGGAACTATCCCCTTTCGAAACCAATTCTTCAAGGTGGCTTATGAAAACCCTTAGTTTTATACCCAACAAAAAACTACATTTTCATAATCATCCAAGTCTCCTAAGTGACCACAATCATTTTGTTCCTATCCTCCCTCTTTCTCAACCTCGGGGCCCAATTGATTTCAGTAGCATTACTTATGAAGGCACTTGTTGATGTGAATAGGGGTGGCACAATCTGGCCCTTAGATTGTAAGTTTTTCTTAGAAAGGAATCTTTGTCTATCTTTTATTTAAAACACCCATAACACTTATATAAGCAACAAATGAACCAGAGAAAACCTAAGCACCTCTAAGCACAGCCTGGGTTTGATTCTCCACTTCATTTCACCGGTAATGTTGGTTTTACTCCTCTGAAGTGAACATGAGATGGTAACACCAACATCAACAGAATCAGCAGAGTTACACCAGTGGTAACACCAGCGTAACAGAAACTGAGATCTCCACGGTTCGATCTGTATTTTAATGTGTGATCCTCCAATTTTCCTCTCTTGTTCAGAAACCTAACTAACTATCTCCCTGGGAAATCACCTCTTACCGTTTTTGAATTTCAGAGTCACTGAAGGAGGATAAGCGTGGAAGTCCGTTCTTCTCATGGTCATGTACTATGTTCTCTGGGATCTCTTCTATGGAAGAAAATGCTCCTAAATAAAAAAGATAGATAGAAAATGTTACCTTTAAAAGAGGTGGGGAAGGGTATTCATCTCATAGTGGTATTTTTATCTGGTTTCTCTCTCTTCTGTGGCATTAGTAGCTATGGTTACTAGGTACAAAAGCTGTTAAATAAGGGAAGATTCAGACTGCAACACTAACGGCTGTTCAACACTCAAAAGAATACAGATTTGGAGATTTGTAACATGACAACTCCTGTCTAAACCAAAGCAGTGTTCAAGTCTCCCAATAACGCATGTTAAACAAGCCTTATCTGTCAACCCTCCCCCGCATTCCCACAACTTTCCTCCCACATAACCCAGTTGGAAAGACTCTGAAGCTTAGCTTTGCTGGAGGGATTGGCTTTTTTTGGTTTAGTTTCCAGCAAACAGGAAATACTGTAAAGTGTCTACCTGAACCATGTTAACTCTAAACACTTCACTGTCAGGCTCCTGGCAAACTTTTTTTGCTTGGGTCCTTTTTTAATTAAACGAAACACTATGCTGAAAACTACAAAACTTCAGATCCTTCCGTGGTGCATAAGAGAATAAAATACATAACACATTCAGAATGGCAAGCATCCGGGTGTTAGTTTATCAGTCGTTCTGTAGGCACATGAGGTGCAGGAGAGGGTAACAGTTAAGACCCCAATCCTGCAGTGACGTGCCAATATAGAGCACCATGTTACTCAGTGGAATTCCATGTGGGCGGGAGGACAAGTGCAGTGTTATCAAACTAGCAAGTCTCCATGAAAGCCACCGTGCCCATCTATACACGAGTGCTCCCACCACAAGAGTCGCACTAGTGCCAGGAAACATGTTTCAGAAAAAAGCCTAGTGTCAATAAGGTTGCAGTGACAAATTCACACAGCTTGGAATCTTAATGTCCTCAGTCTTGTCTGTTTTATAATTAATGCTTTTTGTCCTCCTCTTTTCCTGCATGAATTTAATGCTGGCAAATGCCAGACTTGACAGCCTAGGACACTGAAGTTCTCTATTCATTCAGAGCGAAGTTACAGCATAAGCAATGGCAGCGTCGATTACTCCATGCTGCCCTAGGAGTGTACATCAATCCTAATCTGCAAAGATCACCTCTAGGGCACCCACTCTATTATTAGGTCTGTCTGCTGAGGCTGCTCAATAAGGATGTGATTAGTGCCAACTGGGGTGGTGCTGCCTGCTGGGAACTGGAACAAGACCACCAAATGCATCTTACATAGGCCACCGATAATCAAATGGTAACAACTTTCTGTCGCTATCAAGCTGGGCTGGATTTGAACCAGTAAGGTGCAGGTAAGATGCTCTCTGTATCTAATGATCAATCCTGTTGTTCATACTCAGTAAAGCTTTGCAAAAAGCACATCTGGATCTGAATCCTTCCTGTGCTATCAGACATTGCTTAGGGCCCAGACAAAGCTCCACCATCTATGTCTATCCTGAGCCACTCTTTGCATGGCCCCTAAGTCCCCTATGTTCTCCCCTCTCTTAGTACTGTTCAGTGGAGGCAATCTTTCCACCAGCTTTTTTTACGTGTTCCTCTAGCTGCCCAGTGGCAGACACGCTGGCTTCATTCTTAACTCATGTCTCAGACATTTTCATCATCTTTTCTGGACAACTCAAGAGGTAAAGAGTAATTGAAGTTGCTAATGAATCTGAGATTCACTATAATTCATTTAATTCAATATCTAGTATTTTCATGAGGCATTTGCTTCCAAAATCATTTAGTTGTCTGTCTCTACCTTTGGTGGATTTCCAGCTTTCACATCCATATGTTAAGGTAGAAATAACATTTGTGTTCAAGCTCTGTAGTTTGGTCTTTAAGTGGTAGGTTTCTGTATGACCAAATCTTGTTTAAGATGGTGAATGGAGCTGCTGTCTTGCAAATTCATAACATTATGCAGGGGGTTGGACTAGATGACCTCCTGTGGTCCCTTCCAACTCTGATATTCTATGATATTCTATTTGGACATCCCCACAGGCTTGCACAGTACTGCCAAGATACGTGAATGGACTCATCTTTTGTATTCCTTTGTCTTCTACTATAATGCTTGAGTTGGGAGTTACTGGGGTTATCATTAGATTTGTTTCTTCATAATTAGTTACTAACCCTGTCTTTTTTGCAATGCTGGACTTCTGGTATTTACTTATGCATTGGTTGAGCAGTAACTCAGAAGACCTATGTTGTCAATGGTATCTAGATTTAATATTGTACTGTTGTCGAGCCATGTGATGCCTGTGTTGTATTCATCTACATTTTTTTCCAGAATGAACTCGGTGGCAATACCAAACAGGAGAGATGAGAGAATGCATCCTTGTTTGACATCAGTGATTACATTAAACCAGTCACCCATGTTTGCATTTACTTTAACTGTGCAAGCTGCACCTTGAGATATAGCCTTGATGAGGTTGATTATTTTTGTTCGCATACCATAGCACTTCAAAGATATATATAGACAGAGAGAGAGAGAGAGAGAACATGCACCTATCAGAATGTTATTTTAACATAAATCACAACATTGTTCCTTTTCTCTTGTTTTAAGTCATTTTTCAATTTATTTTCACTGACCAGGCTACAATTCTACACCCTTAAGTGTATGATTGATTCTTCATAACTCATGCCATGGCCCATTAATAATGTATATACAAAGTCCCAGTGTTACAGCAGCTGCCAAACTGAAAACTGAGAATAGCTGTCAAAACAGAAATTCCAACTTCATGCCATGGAAATCTTATAGTACTGCTGAAAAATGCAACTTTTTCTTATGGCTAGACACTTGAAATAACAATTGCTCCTTTTGTTGTTGGGTTCAAGTCATAGGATTTAAATTACCCTGGTTTAGGGGATTGTGATACTTTATGATTCACTTGTTTAAAAATTCTATTCACACGGTGCCCGGCCTGCAGTGAAAATATATCCACCAAATAAATCCTCAATGGCTCAGATAAATCACTTCCGAGGTAAGCTACAGTGATATTTATTCTAGCAGAAAGACGGTAATTTTTAATTTTTCAAAAAGGAGACATTTAAAAAGGACTAAAAGGAACTGCAAGGAATGAATGAATGGAATTAAGTATCTGTTTGTAAAGAAGAATGTTAAGAAATTAGTTTTAATGCTTCCTTCATTCTAGTCATTCTGCCCTTTCACTCTCACACAAAAACCTTACGCGCATTAGAGCAAGTAGGTACCATTTAAAACAATCAGGACTTTTTTCCATTGAGTGTTCCCCACTTTTGGAGTCTGACAGAACAGGATCTTGTGCTTGTCACAAACAAATATTCGGTCCAAGACAAACTTGGAAACGGTAGTATGAGAGAGATTCCTCAACGCTGCATCTCTGCACACATTCCTGAGAAGCTCAATCCTTTTCACATGGACCAGGGGTTGGTGCATCAGATCTTCAGAAAAAACTTTTCCAGTCGGCTTATTAAAAAAAACAAACAAACAAACAAGCAAAAGTTTAACTTCTAGATCAAATTTTAAGAGTAAGAGACCAAGCAGTCAAATTCAGTATCCTAGTAAAGTATATATTATGTTCCCCCCTCTTCTGTATAAAAAATATTGCAAAATTTACATCATCCCAGTTGGTTTCTTTTGGCTTCCTCAGTGTTGCTACTACAGAGGCTGGTGATTTTCAGTCATTATCTAGGAGGGTAAGAACCTTTCTATACAGCAATTTTTATCAAGTTTGGTCTAGTCTGTATAGAAAGGAACAAACCATGCTTTTACCATAACTTAAAATCTCTTATCTAAGTGCAGTGGCAAGTAAGAAATTTTCCAGGTGGTGGGAAGGCAGAGCTAAACCATTAATTTCAGCAGAAATTAAGTTTTCATTTGAAATATAAAAGATTTTTAGCCTTTATGGATGGGAAGATAACCTTCCGGATGCAAACTGATGCTATGCTGACTTCCTGTATCTGCACACACAGACAGCCCCAATGCATCTGTTTTTCCAAGCTGCAGCAAAATAAGGTTGACCAAATTCTGCTCAGTTTCACAAACGCTCTTCAGAACCCCCAACGGGCAGCAATGAAGCAAACATTAACATCCTTTCACTCTGCATCTGCTTGGGAAAGTTTTACACAGCAGCAGAGGCAGGCTGTAGCATTATTCTGGGTGGAGAGGAGGAATTACTTAATCAAATAGCAACCCATCAATCAGGAAGACAAGCAGAGATCATAGATTTCACAGTAGCAGCAGTAATATCTTAAGAACACATCAGGGTAAACAGCTCAAACTCTGTTTTATGGAAATGGTCATATCTACAGTCTAAGGGGGGAGGGATAGCTCAGTGGTTTGAGCATTGGCCTGCTAAACCTAGGGTTGTGAGTTTAAAGTAAAGCAGCTTGGGTTTATGAGGCTGAAAGCTGCTACAGCCTTACAGATCTTGCAGGGTAATAAAGCTTATCGCCTTTCTGCATTAGCCTCAGAACAAGGGTTACTACATATAGAGAGTTACGGTCAAGCATGTGACAGGCGAGCTAAACGTAAGTGATCTGATCCTCTGAAGAAGGGCATCTACAACAAGCACCTTAAATCTTTCAGAGTGTATGACATGCTGGTGAACAACCTACTGCTTACAGGGAAGTGGCAAGAAGAAACATAAGGCTTGAAGCACATTCTGGCCTCTTCTTCAATGCTTCTTATGTTCTCCTTTTGCACTTCTGTTCTGCTACCCAACCTCCAATTTTTCCCTGAGTGATGCAACCTCCGCATTGTGCTAGCACTCTCCATGACCCACTTCCCCACTGTACCTCCAAGCTCTCCTTACCCTACCCATCTCCACTGGGCCTCTTAAGATTCTTTAAGGAAAAGGCTAGAAATTTTCATTTAAAAATGAAAAGAAGAGGTTAAAAGAAAACAAATGAAAGAAAAAGTGTCCTTACATTGCCAGCAGTTATTTTAAGTGAGTCTAAGCCAATGGGCTATCTTGATACTGCTATATAAAATATTTTTTTAAGTTACTGTTCAATCAAGTAATATTTGATCCTGTGCCCTAGATCTCAACTTGATAAGTGCAGCAAACTAAATTTTATATTAGGTTGTTGGATACTGAGGAAAAACACACATTTTCACAAACTAATTTTCACTCAAATTTTCCTCTTGTTTTTCCTCCCTTTTCATATTGTCTCTCGGTGCAAAATAGTTAAAAGTTGGAAAGCTTTGTTGACTCTGCTGAACACCTCCACTTCTAGGTTATCAGGAACCATTAATGTCAAATGCGGGAGAAAAATTTACCTTTGGCCCATGCCTGACTACCAGCTTTTGGATTTTAGAAGAGGGATGGGCCAAAATCTGATTTATAAGGAAAATTCATTTACAACCATAACTATGGTGTGGCTACTGACAGCCCTTAATCCCCCATGTTATTGGTTCCAGCTGCATTCTATCCATACTATCCTTATAGATTTCTTATGGTCACTGCCAACCTCAGCACAAATGTTAGAAACATATTTTGAAAGAAGAGACCCTCCTCATCGTATTTTCTTGAATAAGTCCACTATTCACTTAGAGCTCACTGCTACACAGGTAAAATTCAGAAGGATTTGATTAAGGGAGCTTGGAAACCCAAGCACTGTCATCCATGTTAGCATTCAAAGTGTCAAAAGCCTCAAGCAAAGTGACTGTGAAACATAGGTAAGGAGGCTAATTAAAAGCCTTTTTGTTTTCCACCCCAATTCTCCATGGGAAAACAGGATCTTGCTTTCTGCTGCTACTCCTCTCCAATCTCTCTTGGCCATAATGAAATCTGAAAAACCCAGCAGATTGCTTGTCTGACTGTAAACATCCCCTTTGCGTGTATTCTGGATTAACAGCACTGCTCAGCACTTCAAACTGTCATAAAGTCATGGGAGAGATAGTAATGGACCCAGACACTTCATTATTTTTTCCCAGATATGCAAGGGCAGATTTTATACACTTACAATATTGCCAGCCTTACATCAATGTACTGTCCAAAACCCAGGCCTTTCTTGGTTTGAGCATTCTGGTAACGACTTCAATTTCAACCTCTACATGCAAAAAATCAGCCATAAAATGACTTGAGACAGTGGGAAAAAGATGCTTCCCTCAGAACATCACCAGAACAGCCTCCCTCATCAATTCTTTATTCCATGACATGGGGTTACTGGCATGTCTCTGTAAATTAGAGAGTAGCAGACTTGTTTTGCCTAATTTCCAATCACTCAAGATTGCATGCTAGAAAGTTCATGTAATGAAGTCTATTGGGTTCATGTTCTGCTTCGGTGAAACCTTGAGATGTGGAGCAGACAGTACACAATACAAGCAGAAGGGGAGTGTGGGGGAAAAGTGCAATGGAGCAGGCAGAGCAAAAGACAAAAACAGAGAGACTGCACAGAGGACTAAAGGAACCAAAAGTGGAAGAGTTGGGGAGCAGTGGAGAGAGAGAGTCTAATTATAAAAATAAATACAGTGGGCCAAATTTTGCTGTCAAGAACTGTGCAACCCAACTGACTGCAATACAAGCTGCCCAGAATTTAGGGTGGTACATATCTGTCACAGATAGGGCAACCACTTTGCTAGCTCTGTGAGCAGCACGGATGCTATTCTCTCCTGAATACACAGCACACATTTCCCTTTAGATAGAAAGGCAGTTTTTCAGGTTGACTCACTATTAGAAAACAAGGGATTTACACTATTTAGGGGAAGAGGTTTATAGGTACAAACCAGTTTTGTGATCCCTGCGATGGGGTGCCTATCCCACAAGAGGCCTGAACACATAGAATAGGCCAATTAAACTTACAGGCTGCACCTGGAGGAAAGCCAGGCACTGATAAGGCTAATGGCTGATGATGCCCAACTGGGGGAGGAGCTGGATAGGCTTATAAAAAGAGGAAACTGGTGGTAAGAGGGGGCTGTTTAGAGAGAAGCACAGCAGTCACTGTCTAGAGGGGTAAGAAAGAGACTACAGACACAGAAACAGGGTCAGAGCTTAAGCAGAGCATGGTTGCTGGGCACAGGTGTCCCTGGGCTGGAACCTGGAGTAGTGGTTGGGCCTGGGTTGCCCTACTGGCTACTGGGAAAGTGACATAGACTTGGCAGTGAATCAGAAGACTGCCTGAAACAGTGGGATTTTGATACTGCGGAAGGGGAGACTTAAATAGTGACTGGCTGTATGGCTGAGACATGAAGAGGGAGCATCCTGACTCCAGAGAGAGACCACAGGGCAACTCACAAAGAGGGAGTAACTTGAGTGGAGAGAGAGAAAGAGAGAGAAATCAGGGGCAAGCAACCAAAGAAGGGTATGTCAGACCAGTTCAAAGCTAATCCCCAGGTGCAGCCACAAGAGGCGCTCCAGCAGTGAGCTAACCCCATGATAACTCCAAGAGGAAATGTATGAAGTTCACCTAACTTTATTCTAAATAAAAGGGCCAGGTACATATTTCTTGTCCAGCAATTGCTGATGCCCTAAAACAAGAGTTTTCTTTCATTAACTCCATATTTTCACACATTTTTCAGCAAACTTAACAATTATCTCAAAAGCAGGCACCTGAATTTCTTCAGGCAAACATTTCTCCTCTGGCACTTGTATCTTTTCAACTTTTGTCATAGCCGTCAGCATTAATGGCTCTTGCTTGACACCATATACTAGATAAGAATGAGAGAGAAGAGAATTATAGAAAAATGGACAATTATTTCTGCTTTACAGCCAACTACTGGTATCAATTCTTGAATCAACACACACATTTTAGGGCTTGCTTTAAAATGGGAGGTTATAGAAACAAACATGGCACAATATGGCTCACTAATATTTTAGAGGATGTCCTCTTCTGGGATTTTGGTTGCTAAGGACCAAATTCACCTTTAGTATAATTTCAGTAGAATTACACCAGGGATTAATATTGCCCTATGTCTTTATTAGGTTTTTATTAACATTACATAAGGAAGAGCAGAGAAACACATGAATTCATAAATCCAATGCTGTAAAAAAGATTCATCCAGTCATTTCACATATTGTTCGAGACACTAATGTATGATATATAAAGTATATTCAGTAGACAAATGAGCATAACTATATGGGTTTGACAGCAGGAGATTTTTACTTTTAGTAAACTCAGCTAAGTGTAGCCAAAAAGAAAATTAATCCATCAGTGTTTGCGCATCTTAGTATGCAGGTTTGTCGTGTTGTAAATGTGACTGTTCAGGGCAACCGCGCCTGTATTCCTCCTTGTGGTTCATAAGGGCACCCACTCCAAGCTCCCATCTCCTCAGCCATCACCTCTCTTGGGCCGACGTCCACTTATCTCTCTCTCCTGACCCCGGTTTTTCCAGGCTGCACAATTCCCTGCCTACACCATGATATCCCAGCAAGCTAGACTGCTCAAAAGGCCAGTATCTGCACTTTGCTTTCTCTCCAAAGTCTAGAACCCATGTATCATCTGTAGTTACAAGTTAACACCACAACTCTTTTTAAGCAAGCACATATTATTTTTTACATGAAAGCATTACAAACATATTAAAAACAATTAAAAAAAACACACACTAAAAATCTTATCAGAGGTCACCCTAATTTCAACAAGGGATTTGGTAGGTGTCAATCCTTCAGAACTCAGAAATGCTTTTTCCCCATGGCAACAAGTTCATGACAGTCTCAGATTCAGACTCAGAACCATCATGAATATTTCAGTCTTTCCTTTATACAGCTTGGGACTTTGATCTTGGCCTCATGTAAAAGGTGATCAGCTCACAATGGCCCACTGCTCAGAGGTACCTTCAAAAAGCTTTTGCATAACCAAGAGTGATGAATTTGCATTTACCTTCCCCCCTAGACCCCGTGCACTCAGAGGAATATTTGGTCCAGGGCAGAAGGAAAAAAATGCCATACTCATAAAATATGGAAAACAAATAATTGATTCAAAGAACAATTGCTAAACAAAATAAATTAAAAAAAACAAGCCCCTTGTCAACTGAGTAAAATATTTTTGAGGATAATCCTCACTATGAGTATTAATTGTAAGGGGGTGGGTCATACTAGTTTTCCCCCAGTTTAGCACTCTATATTTTTTTTCCTCTGTGAAGACAATCACTTGTCTCCATTTGTCCTAGTACAAAGATAGGCACCCTCCAGCACTTCTTGCTCCATTCACGTGCTTGTAGTGCAAAGTGAAATTTACAAGATCTTTTCACTTTAACTTTACTGTTTGCACAGGGAGCAAGGCAGCAATCTGAAACTGGAGTAAAGAGGAAGTAATCAGATTTTGCCATTTCCCTTCATGGCAGCAGCAAAATGAAATTTAGGGAAACGCTTCAATTTCCTGTCACGTCAACTCTGTTCGTACATAGAACAAAGTAGCACAGTAGGGAGAGACAGGGGAAGTGAGCAGGAAGATAAATGGGAAAAAAAGGAAGACTGTTCCCTTGTGTTCCCCAACTGTTGGCTGTCTCCACCTGGTCTCTTATCTTATACTGCAGTAACCTCTGCTCCAGAGAGCTTACAGCAGACGTGGGCAAACTACGGCCTGCAGGACTCTCCTGCCTGACCCCCGAGCTCCTGGCCTGGGAGGCTAACCCCCAGCCCCTCCCTCCTATTCTCTCCACCCCCAGTCCTGGGGGGGGGGGCGCATCAGGGAGAGGGTGAGAAGCAGGAGGGGTTGGATAGGGGACAGGGCCGGGCCACACCTGGCTGTTTGGGGAGGCAAGCCTCCCCTAACTGTCCCTCCATACAATTTTGGAAACCGGATGCAACCCTCAGGCCAAAAAGTATTCCCACTCCTGGCTTACAGTCTTTTTGTTCTATTTTTGTAGTGCTATCGTGTCCTGGTCCATGACTGGAGCTCCTAGACATGACCCACAGTACAAATGATAAATAAATAACAGTTGCAAAGATATTGTGGGACACACACCCACACCCACACCTGCAAAGCCTTCCTTCAAAAATAATATTCTATTGTAACTTTCAAACAAACAAAGATTCCCAACCCTCTGCCCTACGGCTGAAGACAGTGTTTCTCAAACTGGGGTTGCCACTTGTGTAGGGAAAGCCCCTGGCAGGCCGGGCCGATTTGTTTACCTGCCCCGTCCGCAGGTCCGGTCGATTGCAGCTCCCACTGGCCGCGGTTCACTGCTCTGGGCCAATGGGAGCTGCTGGAAGCAGCATGGGCCGAAGGACTTACTGGCTGCCACTACCAGCAGCGGTGACCCCAGTTTGAGAAACACTGGCTTAAGATGTCTCCTACAATAATAATTCATCAAGACAGTATATGGCACTTCATTACGTTACTCTCACGTTTTTATAGATGTATAAAAATACTTGAAAGAGCAAGCCACCTGCAAATTAAGGACAATTATGAGTCTCAGTGAGAATTTATTATTGCTGAAACTAGAACAGAAGTTTCTCAACTTGCAAGCTAAGCTATCTTACCTGTCAAGCAGGTTCATTCTTCTTCAAATTAGTTCAGGAGTCGTAATAGGAAAATTAAGTAGTGAAAAAAAGTTATGTAACTTAAGCAGACTGAGGTGGAGGAGGATAAATCAATGCTTGCTAAAAGCTTGTATATCACAGCAGAAGGAGATTAAACAAAATGAAAACTACCACTTCTATAAGGACAACGGGAAGGAAGTCAGTTATTTATTTTTGAGGCTACATGCAGATAAGATAGAAAAATCAAACAGAAGGCAAAGCAAATCATGTCTCACTGGAGACCAGAGGAGATCCCAAAGAGTCAGTTCAGTTCTAAGGCGCCAATCCTGCAATGAGCTCCTGTAGGCAGACTTCTGAGCCACACTGCGCCGATGAAGCAGTCTGCTCAATCACAGGTCATTGTGGGACCTGGGCCCAAGTTCCAAACACATTAAAAATAAGACAGAGAGTTGCCTACTGAATCACAGGAGCAAATAAAGACCTACAAAGCTATCCATTGAAAGCAACTTGGACAAAACATACACCTTATGAAAACTGGTTGAGTTAACTCAAATAAATAGTATTTTCTACCTTTAAATTGTCTCGCGAGGGTTGACTGCTTGTCACTTAGGAGGGTCAGAATATTTTTTATAAGTAATGAGTAATTAGAAAGTTTTTCTATCACTATTAAATATTTCCTGACCAAAACAGGCCAGGGCCAAAATTACTCTCCCTCTTTCCCCCTCGCCATCATTTTGGTAAGTCATACACAAAACTAGTGTTCATGATCCGTTTCCAGAAATCTTTAGCTAACGAACACTGTTCTTACAGCTGTCTGCATTCCACACAATATCACTGGATGGCAGTTACTTAGCACAATAAATAAGGCTCTGATTCTGCAGAGGTATGTACGTGTTCTATGTGAATACTCCCAATAAAATCAACAAGGCTATTCGCAGAGTGTAAAGTTAACTATGTGCTTCAGGCTTTGCAGGATTGGAGCCTAAGGAATTGCATTGTCTTCTGTTCCAATAGCAATTCTTTAAGTGTCTTAAAAAGATAAAAGAATAGAGTATCTTCTAACATCACACACACACTCAAAACCACTATCTGCATGTCATGTCAGTGCTTTCTTCATACATTCCCTGCAGGTCTGCTTGTTAACAGCAACACATCAGTATACAGAGAATGCGGCATGCTGTGTGTAGTGTCATCAAGTAGCTTTAAACTCCTTATCAGTCTAATAACATCTGGGCTACTTAGGCTAAGCAAAAGCCTATAAGCTAGTTGTCAGTCAAACAGCAGAGGATAAAACTGAAAGTAAGGAGCAAGGCAGGAGAGGTTAGGGTACGTGCACTACTAATCAAACTTTACGCCATGTCTCTTGAATGCTGTAAGATGGCAAATATTTAAAATGGTGCAGAAAACAAAGACTATATAGTTACTATTTAGTTACTGTGAAATTTCCCTTCTCTCTAATAAGGAACAAAACAATTCAGGGGATTGTTCTGCATTGCTTCAAACACACACCATTTGTTTACTGACTAAGATGTTGAAATTGAATTGGTTCAAGAACTTGTTTATTAAAAGTTGTTTATTAAAAGATTTCAAAATGTAATCCCCTCTGTTCCAAAATGTTATTTTTCAGATCTTTATAAACAAGAATGTAAACTGTAGAAGTATTAGCATTGTCACTTGCTAGCAATGTATAAATGCATTGCTCCAATCTCTAATCCTCTAAAATAAACAAAGAGATAACAATGTGTTGGGATCTGCGTTGGGCACAATGATTACACTGCCACTTTTGGACAGAATATTGTTCAATATTCTGTATTATATCAAATTTAATTAAAGGTGAACTTACCATCTGAGTCTTTAAAAGTCAGTGTGATGAACTTGCTAGCAACCATGAACATGAATATCACCCAAAAGCATGCAGCTAACAGCAGCCACTGATGGTGCATGTTGTCAGACGTGTGAGCCTTATAAAAATTTTGTATTTTCCTGCTTAAAAAAAAAAAATAAAACAATTAACACATACAAAATATATGTTTCTATTTTATAAAACCAGTACTTTGTATAGCAGACATTAAAATATACATATTATATTTCTGCCTGAAGTCAAATACACCTAGCGGTTTAAACTTTATAACAATATAGCCTTTAATATACACCTCTACCCTGATATAATGCTGTCCTTGGGAGCCAAAAAATCTTACCCTGTTACAGGTGAAACCGCGTTATATCAAACTCACTTTGATCTGCCAAAGCGTGCAGCTCCGCCTCCCCAGAGCGCTGCTTTACGGTGTTATATCTGAATTTGTGTTATATCGGGTCGCGTTATATTGGGGTAGAGATGTACTTAATATTACTACAGTTATGATATCATTTTATTACTAGTGTTATAGTAGCTGCTAGAGGCTCTAGCCTGGTCAAGGCTGCCATCATGTTAGGGTCCTGTATGAAAGGGTAGTAAAAGAATATCCCTTCCCCAAAGACATTACTATTTTGGGCCCCCATCCTGCAATCGGATCGACATGTCAAGCCCCTTTTCTCTTACAGAGTCCTTCAAAGTCAACAGGGCTCCAGGAAGGCGCAAAGTTTCACCTGGAGAGATTGTGGGATCAAGTTCTTGGTTTAAAGGCAAAGTACAACAGGCAGTGAACCAAACAGGGATGGGAGAGAGGATGGAGTAACAGTAATAGGCTACCAATGCATGCAGTTTGCAGATCTGCTGGGGTAGGAAGGTTTTATGTTGTTTTTGTTTAGTTTTGATCAGCAGCTGACATCTTAGCAAAAAAATTCTCTGAAAGGTAGAATGCAATGCTTTTAAAAATAAAAACCAAAAATGATTTAGGATCCCATACATTAATTGAATACACATTTTCAAAATCTATGCATTTGTAGGGTGGGATTTTCCAATGGACTCAGCACTGGCCTAACTCTGGTTGGTAAAACTCCCATTGACTTCCATGGGAGCAGCCAGGCCAATGTTGAGTGCTTTTGCAAATCCCACCCATAAAGGTTAAGTCTATACAACTTTTTAAAATTCTAGTTCAACCTCCATTTACCTGCCAAGACCTGAGATGCCTCAAGTGTTGATGTTTCATTGAAAGAAAGAAACAGAAGCTATATTTCTAATCCTGCTTTCAATATCAGCACTGCCTCAACTGTGGCTGGATAAACACAAGACACCCAAGGGCCTGAACTCAGGTATTTGCACTTCACTCTAAGAAAACTCTTCTCCATGAAGATAAATGACAATGAAACTTTGATAGCTCTTAACAAAATGAGGATCTAACATACGAATGTCAAAACGATGTGGTGAGGCTTAGCTAAATTATTAGCTCCCCCACCCCTTCAATCACCAGGGAAACCAAGACCTGACCAAATTCCATCAGAGGGTAATCACATGTAACTTCCATTCACTGGAATGGGAATTTCAAATTCTTATCCTTGGGATTTTGTACCCTGTTAAGCGAGTTGCCAAAGATGTCATGGTGAGTGACAGAGTTGAAGACAGACTAGTTATCCTGATTCCCTGGTCTTTGCTTAGATCATAAGACCACACTATTTATAGACTTTAAACAGAATGAAAAAAAATCATGTCCTATTGAACAGTTCATTTATCAAGTATACAGTAAAAACAAAGCATCTTTAAAGTATTGTTTCTGGGATTCCATTTGCAAGATTGATAATCAATTACCAATCGATGCCTTTCTCAACCCCTACTTTTCTCATTCCCGCAAAGCTTAAATGACAAAAGTAAATGTATTTCATATTGTTCAGCTGTGTCCCTTTCCTTCCACCTGCTGACCTGCACCATCTCTAACATCCCAGTGCTGACTGCTTTTCTAGCCAATGTTTGCCTGACTGGTTCATGCAAGGCCCATCCAAGAAGGCTTTGCTCCTGTCAGTCATAGTGACAATGACATTGAGGGCCATTCTTTGGAACACGTGCAAGTAGAAGAATACACACTTGGGAATTCTGGAATATAAGTAGGTGAAATGGATGTGGGAAAAAGGAAGAAATATTGTATTTCCAATTACAAATAAAAATCCAACAATCTTTGAATTTTTGGAGCTGCTTTTGGAGGATGCATAAGGAAATCTAATCTTATTAGAAAGATTAATGTGCATGATGAATTTGGTATACTAAGAAGACAGTTCCTCTGTTGTTTTAAATATTCACCAGGGACAGACACATTCCTAACCATAGTGCATATTGAAACATTAATACTATTTTTTGCAGTAATAAAAGAGATCAAATTAAAAACTATCCTACACAACAAAGTTCTCTTTAAAAAAATTGGGCAATGTCGTTTTTGTTGGTTAGCTGAGTTAGGGCCCAACCCTGCAGTATGATGATCTGTGTGTGGACACCAGGATCTGCTTGTGTGGAATTTAGGGTATGTGGATTCCAGAGCCCTGGCACAAAGTGCTCAATGACAATCTTATGGAAGTTTTCAGTTCTCAAATGTATCATTTTTAGTTTGGCTGTTGAAAGAGACAGTTTCCTTTATTATCATACTTTAAGAGTTTTCTTCTCAAAAACCACGCTCAGTCACATTCAAGTCAACTATCCTTTGGATTTTTATAGACTCTGTAGAAGATTCATCTCTGCTACCCTCACAGGAGAACAAATATCTTGTATCCCATTTCTAGATCAATTCCCATCTTCTAAGCACAAAATTTCTGAATCAGGCTTTACGCCATTATCGAAAACTGGAGGCCAGAAAGGGCAAGTACTATGATCGGAATTTGAGAGCAAGTTCCCACTGATTTCTTTCCAGACTCAAATCAGCAATAGTTCAAAAATAGGTTTCATCCTAGCATAACATTGTTACAGCTCTTTCCCTAAGATTCGTGCTAGAGTCTCAAGTCTTAGAGGTGACCTTTTCCAGTTTATCACAACACCCATGACATCATCATCTTCTAGCAATTGAGTCAAAACTTTTACTCTTGTTTACAGACATCTTAGCACATCCACCAGCACTTGAAAAGCTTATTGATTAGATACAGATACAAAATGTGAGCCAGGAGGCCCTTCACCATGTTTAATGGTACCTCATTCCTTGAGTAGCTCTGCAGAAAATAACAGGATTACTCCAACTAAGGTCTACTGAACACAAATGAGGGAGGCAGAATTCGTCCTTCAATATTCGTAATGTATCTGCTAGGAAGACAAGTTTTGTTGTTATGATGAATATGTGGGTGCTCAGTAAGGATTATTAACCTCTATCCCCAAATGTGATTTATGTATTTGATTTCTAAGATGGTGTGTTAGGCGATCAGAGAGGAGCAGACAGTTTCAGCGTACTCAGATCTGCAGGATAGTAGCAGTTGGTATATACAGGAAACTATAGCCAGATCTTGGTCTAAGGGTGGAAGAATGATTCCACCCCAAGATAAGAAAACACAAAGAACATAAGAACAGCTGTACCGGGTCAGACCAAAGGTCCATCTAGCCCAGTATCTGTCTACCAACACTGGCCAATGCCAGGTGCCCCTGAGGGAGTGAACCTAACAGGTAATGATCAAGTGATTTCTCTCCTGCCATCCATCTCCATCCTCTGATGAACAGAGGCTACAGACACCACTCCTTACCCATCCTGGCTAATAGTCATTTATGAACTTAACCACCATGAATTTATCCAGTTCTCTTTTAAACGCTGTTATAGTCCTAGCCTTCACAACCTCCTCAGGTAAGGAGTTCCACAAGTTGACTGTGCGCTGCGTGAAGAACTTTCTTTTATTTGTTTTTAAACCTGCTGCTAATTAATTTCATTTGGTGACCCCCTAGTTCTTGTATTATGGGAATAAGTAAATAACTTTTCCTTAGCCACTTTCTCCACATCACTCATGGTTTTATATTACCTTCTATCATAATCCCCCTTAGTCCCCTTTTCCAAGCGAAGAGTCCTAGCATCTTTAATCTTCCTCACATGGGACCCTCTCCAACCCCTAATCATTTAGTTGCCCTTTTCTGAACCTTTTCTAGTGCCAGTATATTCTTTTTTGAGGTGAGGAGACGACATCTGTACACAGTATTGGAGATGTAGGCGTCCATGGATTTATATAAGCGCAATAATATATCTCAGTCTTATTCCTATCCCCTTTTTAATGTTTGCTTTTTTGACCACCTCCTGCACACTGCGGTGGACATCTTCAGAGAACTGTCCACGATAACTTCAAGATCTTTTTTCCTGACTCATTGTAGCTAAAATTAGCCCCCATCATATTGTATGTATAGTTGGGGTTATTATTTTCCAATGTGTATTACTTTACATTTATTCCACATTAAATTTCATTTGCCATTTTGTTGCCCAATCACTTAGTTTTTGGGATTTTTGAAGTCTTCACAGTCTGCTTTGGTCTTATAATTCTTGAGTAGTTTAGTAATCATCGTGCAAAACTTTGCCACCTCACTGCTTACCCTTTTCTCCAGATCATTTATGAATAAATTGAATAGGATTGGTCCTAGGACTGACCCTTGGGGAACACCACTAGTTACCCCTCTCCATTCTGAGAATTTACCATTAATTCCTACCCTCTGTTCCCTGTCTTTTAACCAGTTCCCAATCCATGAAAGGACTTTCCCTTTTATCCCATGAGGCCTATCACCTGAGGGGGTGCGCTCAGAGACTAGAAAGGGGACAGAGGTACAGCCAGCCCCATAGCCTTGACTATTATCATTCTCACTTTACACAAGGAGAAGCTGTGGCACAGAAGTTAAGCGATTTTTATCTAATTTGTTGGTAGATACATTGTCTACTTTCTGCAGCCATAGATGTATATTGATCACATATCTTTCACACAGGATTCACGGTAACTTGTATATAAACAGTGGGCCCTGGAGTTTGCTCCCAGCCAGCTAGCCAAGCTGCCTCTATATTAACCAGCTCTTTAACTATCTCAGGAACCAGACTAGTCAGGAGTCTAAATAAAGGTAACTGATTTCAATAGTAAACCCTGTTTAGAGATTATGCTAATTCAAAATAATGCCCTTTTAAGAATTTACAAAAAGCAAAACCTTACATTTTCCTTCTCTCTAAATCCTTCTATGCAGATGCTTCTATCATGCTCCAAACCAGGGTACCTGAATATCAAGATATTTCCAATCTCTCCTCTTCATCTTTGTTTTTCATCATTCTGCTAGTTCATTCATATATTTACCTGCTTCCTCTGTCTCCTTAATTTTGTTTGTTTCTGAAGTGCTTCTTTTATTTAGAGGTGTTTTTCCTTTTTAAACTCTTCTGCTTCCTTCTGCATTTAGTTTTAATCCCTTTATTTTTTCTTATCTGTAGTTTTAAGTTTCTTCTGGGTCTTTTCTTTTCAGCCTCTTCCCTGTCTCTTGTCTCTCACTTCAATACCACCAAATCGATTGTAGGATAGTGAGATCAGAAAAGCTTCCTCACCATCTCTTTGTTTGCCTTCCATTCGCTGTGCTCAACTATCTGCCCTAATTTCCACAGAACCCTAAATCCAGTCAGCTATAATATTCTGTCACCAGTTCTAAAAGTACTATCACATTTTTGCTCTTTAATATATTTATTAAAGAGGGTGCAACAGGGGAGGCCTCCCGATTCATACTGAGGACAACTGGCTAGTTATCTTAGGTGCCTGTACATGAATACAAGAAGCCTGGGAAACAAACAGGAAGAATTGGAAGTCCTGGCACAGTCAAGGAACTATGATGTGACTGGAATAACAGAAACTTGGTGGGGTAACTCACATGACTGGAGCACTGACATGGATGGGTATAAACTGTTGAGTAAGGACAGGCGGGAGAGAAAAAGTGGAGGAGTTGCACTGTATGTAAGAGAGCAGTACGACTGCTCGGAGCTCTAGTATGAAACTGGAGAAAAGCCTGTTGAGAGTCTTTGGGTTAAGTTTAGAGGCAAGAGTGACAAAGGTGATGTCGAGGTGGGCGTCTGCTATAGACCACCAGACCAGGAGGATGAGGTAGATGAGGCTCTCTTTGGACAACTAACAGAAGTTTCCAGATTGCAGACCCTGGTTCTCATGGGGGACTTCAATCACCCTGACATCTGCTGGGAGAGCAATACAGCAGTGCATAGACAATCCAGGAAGTTTTTGGAGTGTTGCGGACAACTTCCTGGTGCAAGTGCTGGAGGAACCAGCTAGGGGTTGGTCACAAACAGGGAAGAATTGGTAGGAGAAGTAGAAATGAGTGGCAACCTGGGCAGCACTGACCATGAGGTGGTCGAGTTCAGGATCCTGACAAAAGGAAGACAGGAGAGCAGCAGAATATGGTCCCTGAACTTCAGAAAAGCAGACTTTGACTTCCTCAGAGAACTGATGGGCAGGATCTCCTGGGAGACTAATATAAGGGGAAAGAAGTCCAGGAGAGCTAGCTGTATTTTAAAGAAGCGTTATTGAGGGTGTAAGAACAAACCATCCTGATGTGCAGAAAGAATAGCAAATATGGCAGGCAACCAGTTTGGCTTAACAGAGAAATCTTCGGTGACCTTAAACACAAAAAGGAAGCTTACAAGAAGTGGAAACTTGGACAGATGATTAGGGAGGAGTATTAAAATATTGCTTGAGCATGCAGGAAGGCCAAAGCACAATTGGAATTGCAGCTAGCATGGGATGTGAAAGGTAACAAGAAGGGTTTCTACAGGTATGTTAGCAACAAGAAGGTGGTCAGGGAAAGTGTGGGACCCTTACTGAATGGGGGAGGCAGCCTAGTGACAGATGATGTGGAAAAAGTTGAACTACTCAATGCTTTTGTTGCCTCAGTCTTCACAGCCAAGGTCAGCTCCCAGATTGCTGCACTAGGCAGCACAGAATGGAGAGGAGGTGAGCAGCCCTCAGTAGTGAAAGAACAGGTTAGAAAAGCTGAACATGGTACAAGTCCATGGGGTTGGGTCTAATGCATCCGAGGGTGCTGAGGGAGTTGGCGGATGTGATTGCAGAACTATTGGCCATTATCTTTGAAAACTCGTGGCGATTGGGGGAGGTCCCAGACGATTGGAAAAAGGCAAATATAGTGCCTATCTTTAAAAAAAGGGAAGAAAGAGAATCCAGGGAAATACAGACCAGGCAGCCTCACCTCAGTCCCTGGAAAAATCATGGAGCAGATCCTCAAGGAATCCATTTTGAAGCACTTGGAGGAGAGGAAAGTGATCAAGAACAGTCAACACTGACTCACCAAGGGCAAATCATGCCTGACCAACCTGATTGCCCTCTATGATGAGATAACTGGCTCTGTGGATATGGGAAAAGCGGTGGACATATGTTGACTTTAGCAAAGCTTTTGATACGGTCTCCCACAGTATTCTTGCCAGTTAAAAAAGTATGGATTGGATGAATGGACTATAAGGCGGAGAGAAAGCTGGCTAGATCATCGGGCTCAACGGTGAGCGATCAACAGCTCGATGTCTAGTTGGCAGCTGGTATCAAGCAGAGTGCCTCAGGGGTTGGTCCTGGGGCTAGTTTTGTTCAACATCTTCAGTAATGATCTGGATGATGAGATGGATTGCACCCTCAGCAAGTTCGCAGATGACACTAAGCTGGGGGAAGAGGTAGATATGCTGTAGGGTAGAGATAGGGTCCAGAGTGACCTAGACAAATTGGAGGATTGGGCTAAAAGAAATCTGATGAGGTTCAACAAGGACAAGTGCAGAGTCCTGCACTCAAGACGGAAGAATCCCATTCACTGCTACAGGCTGGAGAGCGACTAGCTAAGTGGCAGTTCTGCAGAAAAGGACCTGGGGATTACAGTGGACAAGAAGCTGGATATGTGTCAACAGTGTGCCCTTGTTGCCAAGAAGGCTAATGGCATATTGGGCTGCATTAGTAGGAGCACTGCCAGCAGATCACGGGAAATGATTATTCCGCTCTATTCAGCACTGGTGAGGCACACCTGGAGTATTGTCTTCAGTTTTGGGCCCCCCACTACAGAAAGGAAGTGGACAAATTGGAGAGAGTTCAGCAGAGGGTAACGAATATGATTAGGGGGCTGGGGCACATGACGTATGAGAAAAGGCTGAGGGAACTGGGCTTGTTTAGTCTGCAGAAGAGGAGAGTGAGGGGGAATCTGATAGCAGCCTTCAACTACCTGAATGGCGATTCCAAAGAGGCTGGAACTAGGCTGTTCTCAGTGGTAGCAGATGACAGAACAAGGAGTAATGGTTTCAAGTTGCAGTGAGGACGGTCTAGGCTGGATTTTAGGAAAAACTATTTCACAAGAGGGTGGTGAAGCACTGGAATGGGTTACCTAGGGAGGTGGTGGATTCTCCATCCGTAGACGTTTTTTAGGCTCTGCCTGACAAAGCCCTGAGCTGGGATGATTTAGTTGGTGTTGGTCCTGCTTTGAGCAGGGGGTTGGACTAGATGACCTCCTGAGGTCTCTTCCAACCCTAATCTTCTATTATTCTATATTCATAAACCAATAGCAGGCCACAAAAAGAGGCAGGATGGAGTATGGCATGTGCACCCATTCTCTGGAAAAAAGGCAAGTACTTTTGGGAAGACAGTTACTCTTCACACTGGGTAATTGAACAGCCCAGAGCAAAATACTCCAGTGGAATAAAAACACCACCATAGGCCTCAATTCTGCAATTTACTCTGCCTGAATGGAGCCCCATTGTCATTAAAAGGATGCTACATGGGTGCAGCAATATGCCAAAGCTCAGTATATTAAAGGATTGAGGCCACAGTGAGCAACTACCATGTGCCTCCTGCACACCATTAAAATGTAAAGTACACCATTAAAGTGAAAAGAAGCTCAGATCCTACAGAGATGGAAGCCATGCAGGTATTTAGACAGATATAAACTCTTATGACTACTAGGCAGGAAAGTATTTTATTCCTTTACTTTATTCCATTGTGTCACGCTGTTTGGAGTGGCTCATGACTGTGAGTGCCTACGTCAGGGCAGATTGGCAAAAATAGGACAGACACCCCAAAGTGGTGGTATGTTCTATAATTAGATGTCACAATCCTAGTAACAAAGGTGAACTCCTGAATCACTGTAACAGTCTTACCACGGAGTCATAGACAGTCCCCTTGGGCTCTCCAGTCTATCTTGCCACCCAGGCAAGCTGGACTTGGTGTTAAAAGGTCACTTGCACCAAACAGTCACAAAATATTCAGGTTGCTTCCAGTCCCAAGAGACCAGTCACTTACCCCAGATCATTTTGTATCTTAGATCTTACACCAAAGACAACACCTGTAGCCAATCCTGTAATTAACTAAAGGTTTATTAACTAGGAAAAAGAAATAAGAAAGTTACTTATAGGTTAAAGAAAGCCAACCTATAACACAAATGAGTTGCAATCTAAATCCTAAAAGACAGAGTTGTAGCGATTTTCTTGTGACCCTGTTTTATCTTTTACATTTAGTCTTCCAGTCTGTGAAATGAGCTCCCTTGCATGTAGCATTTCCAAGGTGTGATAGGGCCATTCACCAATACTCTGGGTCCTAATATTCATTAACGGCTCGTTTAATCTTGATAGGCCTCTGAATGGGCACAGGGGTAGGGGACATGACAATTTCTGAGCCTGGGTTCACAAGCTCAGAGCAAACATTTTCCTCTTACATATTTCCTTATATCATGGATACAGGTCATCTCATCAGGGTGTGGGTTATGGGTCAGTTTAGATGATAATGCTTAACTTCCTATAGTCCACACAAAACTTCATGGTTTGTCTTTTTAGGTACCATCACAATAAGAGATGTTAGAGGCTTTTTGACTCAGTAGATAGCATGCTGGTGATGGGGGTATCTACCTCTTCCTGGATCCGTTTCTGCATTTCCTTTTTAGCATGACATGCCTTTCTAGGAACAGGGCAGGGCCCTGAAGTTTCAATAGAATGTATAATCCTGTCAGTTAACCCTGGTCAGTTGGAAAATACAGGTCTGTGGTAGTTCAAAAGGGCCAGCATTTCCTGCTTATGGGATGCATCCAAACTCTTCCCGAACTCAGTGCTTTCCAGGGGACTTTCTGCCTTGCTCTCTCTGACCAAATCAATCAAAGGAGCATTAAACATTTCTTCATCAGCACAACAAATCATATTCACTGCCATTTCCCCTTCATGGTCAATTTTTAATCTATGTTTGCACAGATCCCCTGCCACACCCTATCATAAGTGACCTCAATTATTTTATCACCTCCAAAGGTCCTAACCAACAGTCCTGCACTCTGTTTTTCCACACTGGAATTAGCACTGGCACCAAATCACCAATGCAAACGATCTTTCCTCAGCATGCCTGCTGCACCAACCCTTCTGTGTCTCTTGACTTTTTTCAAGGTTCTGTTGCACTAAATCCCTCACAGCCTGTACATTCTCCTTAAAACAAGTGACATACTCCCCTACAGGCTGTCCTGTTTCCTCTGTCCTGCACTCCCAAGAGCCTTGAATCAAAGCTAGGGATCCTCTCACTGCCTCCCATACAGTATATCAAAGGGGACAAATCCAGTAGATTCTTGGGGAATATTTCTGTACCTGTATAGCAAGTACGAGAGTAACACATCCCAGTCAGTCATTCTCGCACCTGCTGACATACATTTTTAGCATAGCTTTTGAAGTTCCATTAAATCTTCCCACTAAACCATTGATTTCTGTATGATAGGAATCTAACAGCTGCTCCCTTACTCCATATAATTCCCATAACTGTTTAAAGACTACAGATGTGAAGTTTGCACCACACCCTGTCAAGATCTCTCCAGGAAAACCTACTCTGCTAAAAATAGTGAATAAAGCTGTAATCTGTTTCAGCTTCTGTATTAGATAGTGCTGTGGCTTCGGGGTACCTGGTGGTAGAATCCACCACGAGTATATGGCCATGTCTACACTACAAACTTATGTTAACCTAAGTTACGTTGGCATACAGCGGCTGCAGTTATTACATCACTTGTACATGTACATACTTGGTTCCTTGTGTCAGTGGTACACATCCTCACCAGGAGCACCTGTATCCATGCTGAGTGCATTGCACCACGGGTAGGTATTCCACTGTGCAACTCATCACCATCCAGTGCAGTCTTTTCGGAAGTTTTTGCAAGGACTGATGGTGACCGAAATGAGTCACCCAGGTGTGACTACGAGCAGGGGGTCCACTTCCCATAATGCAGTAGTCTCCATCCCATAGTTTAATCAGCAACTATAATTTTTACTCCTTTTCAAAGTCTCACAAACCCATGCATCCTTTCTCACTGTCCACCATCTCTGATAGAAGCATGGAGCCTGCACAGCTCTCGCAATTGTGATGAGCGTCATGAGCGCAATGCACCTAATACTGCAGTATTTTCATAGCTGCAAGAGGAGCTGCAGGGAAAATGACAGTTCCTTGGAGGCTAGATTGCTGTGGACATAGAAGGAAACAATTCAAGATTGTCAGTGGCATTCGCAGAGCAGCTGCAGATAGTAGAGTGCCCGTTCTGTTGCCTGAGAAACAAGCACTGACTGGTGGGATGGCATCATCATGCAGGTTTGGGATGACAAGCAGTGGCTGCAGAACTTACAGATGTACAAGGCCACATTCCTGGATTTGTGTGCTGAACTTGGCTGAGCCCTTCGGTGCAGGGACATTAAAATAAGGGCTGTATTTATAGCAGAAAAGCAAGTGGTGATTGCACTGTGGGAAACTGCAATGCCAGATTGCTATCCGTCAGTCAGTATTCTGACTCAATTTGGAGTTGGGAAATCCACTGCAGGGTCCACTGTCATGCAAGTCTGCAGGGCCCTTAATCATCTCCTGCTGTGCAAGACTGTGACTCTTGGCAATGCATTGGACATAATGGATGACTTTTCAGCAATGGGGTTCCCAAACTGTGGAGGGGAAATAGATGGCACACATATTCTGATTTTGGCACCAGACCACCTTACCATACAGTACTTCAACAGAAAGGGTTACTTTTCAATGGTTATGCAAGCACTGGTGGATCATCAGAATGTTTTACCAATATCAATGTGGGCTGGTCAAGGGAGGTGCATGACACACGCATCTTTAAGAACACAGGACTATTCAGAAAGCTGCAAGCAAGGACTTTCTTCCTGACTGGCAGATTACCATTGGGAATGTTGAAATGCTATTAATGATCCTGGGTGACCCAGCCTACCCTTTCTCCCATGGTTCATTAAGCCATACACCAGCCACCTCAATAGCACCAAGGAGAGATTCAACTATAGACTCAACAGGTGCTGGATGACAGTTGAATGTGCTTTTGGTTGTCTGAAGGGTCGCTGGCATTTGTCTACTTACAAGATTGGACTTCAGTGAGAAAAATATCCCAATGGTTTACAGCTGCTTGTTGTGTCCCGCATAAATCTGACAAGCAAAATGGGAAATGTTTCTGCTAGGATGGAGGTAGAGTGGTTGTCAGCTGAATTTGAACAGCCAAATAAAGGGTTATTAGAAGAGCTCAATGCAGAGCTAGATGGCTCAGGAAGGCTTTGAAAGAACATTTTAATAGTGAGCCAGAGTAGTGTGTTTTGTTGTAGTGTGCTGTACCTGGCCTTGCTCTTTTGCAGCGTGGTATGAATTTTGTGGTGATTGCTGTGTATGTAGGAATATAACAGTGTCAATGCACCTATTAATGTATGTGAATGATGTTAAGAGTTGACATACTGTTGACATGAGTTGATGTTCTGATATTATGAGTGACACTGCAGTAACAGGTAACTGACCGCTATCAGACCTGCTCAGCACCAGTCAGCCAGCATATACTGTGAACTAATAAAGATGAATTTTGTTAAAAAAAATAATAATAATTGTATTCTGTAACATGAAGTAGGCAATAAACATTCAAAACTTAATAAAATTTAAAAACTGATTGGACTACCGCGGAATCAAAAATAGGTCCTGCCTCGCTGCACGGCTGGATCCCCCAGTCACCTGTCTCTCATACTCCTCCTATACTTCCTTGTCCACCTTCTCCTCCTCACTGTTCATGGCAGGGCCTCTGACTTGGAGTCTTGGAAGTATCCACAGTGCTTGGGGCAGGGGGCGGGAGCAGATGTGTCTGCCAAGTAAGGTTTGTAAAAGTGACAGGTCTGCAGCTTGGCACTGAATTGATTGCTGGCCTCCCTGGCGTTCTTGGTACGCCTGTCACAGCTCCTTGAATTTCATGCGGCACTGCTGCTGGCACTTGTCACAGCCCTTCTCCTGCATCCCCTGAGCAATCTGCTCATAGAAATTTGATTTCTATGGCTGGTCTGTAAGCTGTGCCTGCACAGCTTCTTTTCCCCACAGGCCCAGGAGAGCCAATATCTCCTGTCTACTCCAGGCAAAAGTATATCTGTGGCATGTAGCCAGTATAGTCAGTTGAGTAGTTACACACTCAACAATGGAGAACTGCTAGGTGTACTCACCAAGCCAAGCAGCCATGAAAAGGAATTTCAAAAATTTGTGGGTCTTTAAAGGGGAGGGGCGGCTTTCTATCTGCCTTACCAGAGGAATTCACAATGGTGACCAGAGCCATTAGTGTGGGGCATTGTGGGACAGCTGCTGGAGTCCAGTAACAGTTTACATAAGCATAGGGTAACCAGACAGCATGTGTGAAAAATTGGGACGGGGATGGAGGGTAATAGGTGCCTATATAAAATAAAGCCACAACTATCAGGACTGCCCCTATAAAATTGGGATATTTGGCACCCTACATAAGTAGCATAGTGTCTACACTCCGACTGCATTGATCTAACGACATCAACCGTGACTCTACACTGTTCAGGGAGGTGGTGTTATTAAACCAGTGTAGCGGGGCGCTTACGTTGGCGAGAGCCAAATTCAACTGAAGATATGTCCACAGTTAGGTCAGTGTAAGCTGCCTCGGGTCAACCTAACCATGTAGGGTAGACTAGGCCTATATTTTTCCATCCTGGAAGGTTTATTGAGGGGGCCCACAATATCCACCGATACTCTGGCAAACACCTATTTAATAATGGGCAGAGATTGCAACAGTGCTTTGCAGGGTCCCTTCAAGCTCTTATCTTCTGACATAAGGCACAACTCTTACAGTATCTGTCTCAAACAGCTGAGGCCAACAGAAATTCTTTTTAAGCCTGCCACAGATTCTCTCCACTCTTAAGCATCCTGCAAATGGACAATCATGAGCTAATTGGAACAATTCTCAAGACCTCAGTAGGACTGTCTCTTTCTCCCTGTGGGAGCCTGTCTATACAACAAACCTCTGACAAAAAAAAATTACCTTCTCCTTCCTCAACCGGGGTATTATTCTCAGCTCCAACCTTCTTCTGGTCCAGAGAATGGTCATCTTGTTGAGCCTTCACCATTTCCTTTTGAGCCTCACTTAAATTTCGAGCAGACTCTGGGTTTACCATGGTGCCAGGCTCAGAGTCAGAAGGGGCCCCAGCCAGCCCGATACCCCGGCCGGCTGAGCTGGCCAGGAAAGCTCTCCCCTCCCCTGCTTCACCTATTCCCACCCCTGCTCTGGCCCAGCCCTGCCCACACTCCACCCCTTCCCCTGAGCTATGTCCCTGGGGACTTCAGCAGGGGTCGGGTGCGCCCTGCACTCACAGGGTGGTGGAAAGTGGAGCGACAAGCTCCGTGCCAACAATGAGTGCTGGGGGGCAGTTCCCCCCTGCCTCCCAAGTCCCAAGGCTGGGATCCAGGGAAGCAGAGTGGAGCGGGCTTGGGGCCAGGTCACTCCACTTCCCATCACACTGTGAGTGCGGGGTCAGGCCTGCCTTGCAATCACCGGGCGGCAGGAAGTGGAGTGACCTGGACTCAGCCCGCTCCGCTCTGCCGGCTCGTGCTGGGGGGCAGTTTCACTGTCGAGTACAGCCTCACTGTCGAGTCCCTGTCCCAGGGTGGGGTGAGGAGAGGCTGCAAGGTAAACTCCCATCTCCATGCAACCAGTGGCCTGTGCTCCCCATTGCCATGTTGGAGCCTCCACATTTATTTACTGACATAAAATTTGCAGAATTTTAAAATATTGTGTGCAGAATTTTTAATTTTTTGGTGCAGAATCTCCTGAGGAATATGGGGTGCTGTGCAGCTGTGATGGTGGGACTATAAGGAAGGTGGTGGGCTGGTCTATGGGCAGGGAGCACTGGGCGAGCAGTGCGGCGTGCAGGGTGCTGTGCAGTTGTGATGGGAGGCCAGCGGGGAAGGTCTCTGGGTGAGGGGGAGCTGGGCATAAGGGTGGGGTACTGGGGAGGGAGGTGGGGTGGTGCGGGCCCACTCTCAAGGGGAAGGGGCATGCTGGCAGCACAGGGTTAGGCAGGCCAGTGTGTGTCTGGCAGCTGCAGGTTCGTAAACAGTGCCCCCTGCTGGGCTGCACAGAGCGGGGCTGTTCCCGATGCGCTGTACTGTGCCTCATTGCCCCCAGCCCGCCTTTCACTCTCGAGACTGACCATCTCGCCCCCCTGCACCTGGCCCCATGGGGGCCCACGAATATGTTTGGTGCAGGCCCACAAAAAGTTAATCCAGCCCTGGACTCTGGCACAGCAGAAGAATTCTCACACTCTTCCTCTGAAGCCAAGCTGCTACTCTCAATAGACAAAGGATTGAGGATATTCTCTCCTCTCTCTCACGGCACTCCCTGCTGTCCACAGACGAAGCAGGTGAGTCAGAGCCACACTGTCTCTGGCTGCATGTTAGATAGAACATGAACCTGCTTAGACATGGCTAAAATGCTATTACCTATTAAAATATCAGCAGGCAGTAAATTTCTGACCCTTAAAATCCTCCCACTCAAGGGAGATCTTAACCAAAGCCACAGTCACAGAGAACTCAGCCAAAGCTAATATATTTAAACTTTTACAGGGAGTTTGTCTTCTTCTCTTACCAAACTCTCCTTCACCAAAGTGCCTTGGGATGCCATATCTCTCCAGCCTACAATCTATGCCATTCACTCTAGCATTCTTAGTAAGCTCTTCACTACCTTCCCAAGATAGAGCTCTAACATTGTTCACTGTGCTATGCACTTCCTCTGCTGTTCCCTCTGGGGCCACGGTAGTAGCACTGGGGGTGCAGGTCACAGGGTGACCTTAAGTTTGGGGCAATTTGGCTTTATATGGCCAAGAGACCTGCAGTGACGGCAGACTGCCTGCCTTCCTTTAGGGCAAGGGATTTTAAAACCTGGGATCCCTTGGGGTGTTTTTTTTTAATCAAAGTTGAGATTCAGTTTATTCCTACACCCCTTTTTTCTCTTAACCTGGGGAACAGAGAGATTACCCTTTCCCTGATGTTTGCACCCTCCCATGAGTCCTTGATTCAGTATATTCATCAGCAATTTCTGCTGCCTCCAAAAGAGTGGAACGTTTTTTTCCCCCCACAGATGGCTGCTTTTATCTCATCAGTCACCATTCACAATAGTTCTTGCACCATCATTTCAAACAGTTTTTCATAGTTACCTTTAGGCTCCCCTTTATTCATTTTTTCACAAAATTATACATTTGATGCACATATTCAACATGTGTGATACTGTCAGACATTTTAAGATTTCTACACTTCAATCAATAGGACTCAAGGGTAACCTTAAACCTTTTCAAAACATTCTCTTTAAATTTCTTATACACCTTTAGCATACGTTGCTCCATATCATTAAAAACTTGTCTTGCCTTCCGAGGTAAACTGGTCAAAAGGACTGGCAACCACTTATCCTCTGGAATCTTGCGGATCCCAGTCTGTCAAAGGTGGACAGTCAGTCTCTTGAGTGGGCTTTCTCCCACTCCCCAGTACTTTGGGTGGGTACTCACTGGCTGAGGCTGCTGCTTTTGCTGCTCCAGTACTTTGAGCTGCAAAGTATGAGTTTCCGTCTGTTTCTGGTGTGCTCTCTCCTTAGCTTGCAGTTGTTCCATGCATCTGCGGTGAGCTTTCCATCTTTCGTAGACCCTCTCCTCCACCTCCCAAGCTTCTTCCTTTCCCTTGATTTGGAGTTCCACCATCAGTGCCTGGTGCTCACATTCTTCCTGGGCTGCCTGGTGCTCCAGCTGAATCAGTTCCACTTCAGCGGTTTCTGCGGCAACTGGAATAGGGGGGTGCTCAGACCCTGCTCCTTAGTTAAAAAGTCTATAAGTGCAGCTCTCAGTTCCTCATCTGAGGCTTTCTTTTTGGGATATTCCCCTATTTTCTGCATAATTTTTCAATGTTGTTTGTTTGAAGACCCTCATCTTACTGCGATTCACTCATTGTGACTAATCTTAAATACTTAAAAACTCTCAGTATAAAATTTGAACTTTTAATAGCACTGGGGTTATGAGCTATAAACCCAATTAATCTGTGGCATGTGAATTTTGCCAAGACTATGCCAATTGTCACGCTGTCTGGAATGACTCACGACTGTGAGTGTCAACCTCAGGACAGACTGTCAAAAACAAGGCAGACATCTCAAACTGGTGGTGTGTTTTATACTTAGACTTCACCAACCCAATAACAAATGTGAATGCCTGCATCACTACAACAGCCTTACCATGGAGTATAATATAGTCCCATTAGGCTCTCCAGTCTATCTCACCACCCAGACAAGCTGGTAAATGGTCACTTATACCAAAAAGCACAAAATATTCAGGTTGCTTCCAGTCCCAAAAGACCAGTCACTTACCCCAGATCAACTAGTACCCTAGATCTTACACAAAAAGCCTGTAGACAATTCTGTAATAAACTAACTAAAGGTTTATTAACTAGGAAAAAAAATAGGAGTTATTTACAGGTTAAAGCAAGCCAATATATACACACAAATGAGTTGCAATCTAAATCCTAAGACAGACAGAGTGATAGTGATCTGTCAATTCAAGATGTCTCTTTCAGAGCAAACCGAGGGATAAACCCCGGGGATCTCCTGCCTCAGTTTAGAGTCTCTGGCCCTGTGAGAGTTCAAACAGCAAAGAGATGAAAAATTTTCTTGTGACTCCCCGTTTTATCTTTTCCATTTAGTCTTCAGGTCTATGAGATGAGCTGCCTTACACTTAGTATTTCCAAGATGTGATAGGGACATGCACCAATCCTTTGCGTCATAATGTTTGTTAATAGCTCGTTTAATCTTTATAGGCCTCCTGAATGGAGGGAACAATTCCCATGCCTGCGTTCACAAGTTCAGAGCAAACATTTTCCAAGTTATGCAGCAAAACTTACATATTTCCTTATAGCGTGGAATACAGCATTACAAGTGAGATTAATGCATGCAGCAACTTACAAGCATTTCACAGAGACTAAACACATTCTTATAAGACTAATACCTATTTTGAACAAAACTAACATACAGCGAACTGGTTTGGTTCCAGCTATGAATTTGTCAGTTCTTAGTTAATCTCTATGGCCTTGGCACTTGGTTTAACAGCATCACACATTGATTTCCAGATTTATGTCTACCAACCCTTTTAGAGGTCTCTCACCTATTCTTCTAAAGGGAAGAAAACTCACAAAGCTCAGCAGATTTCCTTCATTTTGCTTGATAGACAAGTCTCTACAGAATATACGTCTCATTTCTGACAGTGACCCTTGACTGTCAGCAAGAGAACTGAATGTACTCACATTGCTTTTAACCTCCCAGCATTCTTTATAGAACTAGTACGCATAGAAAAACTCTCCCACCATGCATTTTAATTTCAATTACTCACTCATGAGAAGTTACAGATATTCAGGATATTTTTGCTTTGGATTCCTTCTTTGGAGATAGAGAGAGAGCGAGTGAGCCTCTCACCAAAATGTTACAAGGGAACCAATCCACAGAAAAAAAGAGACATAAATTTAAAATAAGAAACTTGAAGAAGAGCTCTGTGTGGTTCGGGTGACCAGACAGCAAATGTGAAAAACTGGGACGGGGGTGGAGGGTAAAAGGAGCCTATATAAACAAAAATTCAAAAATCGGGACTGTCCCTATAAAATCGGGACTTCTGGTCACCCTATGTATGGTTCAAAAGCTTGTCTCTCTCACCAACAGAAATTGGTCCAATAAAAGATATTACATCACCCACCTTGTTTCTCAATTAAGGGGTATAAGTGATCTCCTGGATTCTACCCTTTTTTAGGAATCCTCATTCTCCCCGACTGTCCTATGCACTGCATGTGTCTAAGGGCAGGTCTACACTAAGGCTACATCTACACTACAGCCACATTGACGCTCGGGCGATAGATGCGCCGGGGGTCAATTTAGTAGGTCTAATGAAGACCCACCATATCAACCGCAAATAGCTCTCCAGTTGATCCCAGTACTTCACCCCGAATGAGAAGAGTAAGGTAAGTTGACGGGAGAGTGCCTCCCATCAGCCCAGCATGGATAGACACCACAGTAAATCGACCTAAGCTACATCGTTATTCACGTAGCTGGAGTAGCGTAACTTAGTTTGACTTACTGCGGTAGCATAGACACAGCCTAAAAATGCTACATCACCACAGGCCACTGGAGCACTTCAACAAAAATGCTCCTACACCAGGTGTGGGCAAACAGTCAAGGGCCACGTTTGGGTGGGGAAATTGAATGCAGGGCCACAAATGCAGGGCTGAGGACAGGGGTTGGGGTGTCGGAGGGAGTGTGGGGTAGGGGAGGGAGTGCGGTGTGCAGGAAGGGGATCAGGGCTTGGGGTGCAGTAAGGGACTCAGGGCAGGAGGTTGGGGTGCAGAGTGCAGAAGGAGTTTGGGGTGTGGGCTCCGGCCCGGCAGCGGTGTTCAGTAGGACTAAGGCAGGCTCCCTGCCTGCCGTGGCCGTGCGCTGTTCCCAGAAGAGGCCAGCAAGTCCGGCAGTGGCTCCTGGGGGTGGGGTGGGGCAAGCAGCTCCGCTGACCACTGCCCTCACCTGTGGGTACCACCCTTGAAGCTTCCACTGGCTGCGGATCACCATTCCCGGCCAATGGGAGCTGCGGAGTGCGGTGCCTGCAGGCGAGGGCAGTGCATGGAGCCCTCTGCCCCCCCACCCCCACCCCCACCCCAGGGCTACACGGACGTGGTGCCAGCTGCTTCCGGAAGCGAGGCCAGGGACAAAACAGGCAGGGAGCCTGCTTTAGTCCTGCTGGGCCACGGGGCTGACAATCCCACGCCCCGTAGTTTGCCCTCCCCTGTTCTATACCCACATGAGAGAGATCTATCAGCGTAGTAAATCCATCTTTCCACAGTCAATAGCTATGTCAATGTGAGAAGCTCTCCCACCAACGTAACACTGTCTAAACAGGGGGTGGGTTGGTACAACTACATCACTCTGGGGTGTAGATTTTTCACATCCCGAGCCAGATAGTTATACTGACACAGCTCTGTAGTGCAGACCTGGCCTGAGTTAGGCTATGTCTACACTATGGACCTTGCAATGGCACAGCATAGCGCTGTAAGAGAGACGCTCTCCCACTGACATAGTGCTGTCCACACTGGTGCTTTTGTCCGTGAGGAAGGGGAGGAGGGGTCACAACCCTGACTGACAAAAGTTTTACTGGCAAAGTGCTAGTGTGGACATAGCATTACAGCAGGCTGTGGGCTGCAGTGGTTTTAGTATTGACCTACCCTTGCGCCCTGGACTTTGCTGGGTTTCAAGAGCCCCATGCATGGCTCTGGACGCTGGGCTGAGAAGTGCCAGTGGGTTATCGGTCTTTAGTGCCTAGGAGTTTTGCATTAATCCAGGGGTGGGCTGTGGGTTTTTCTCTGCAACCCCTCAACCTCCAACGCCCCGGGAGGCTGGAGGGGCCAAGCAGGAAGCGCATCCACAGTTCTGGCCCTAGCGGGAGACGGACGGTCTGCCCTGGCTGCAGCATCTCAGCCGCCAGCCCCTGCCCCGCACAGGGACGAGTCTCCGGCGGAGAAGCCAGGAGCGGCGCAGCATCCCGCCCTACTCCCGACCCCGCAGCCAGGCCTCCCCCTGCCCCGGGCGGGCTCGGCAGCGCCTCCGCGGGATGGGTGCTGCGCCCGGAGCCCCGTCTCCACCTACCGGGCCATGCAGCGCCGCTCATCGCAGCCTCGGTCTCCCCCCAGCGGGGCGGCAGCTCCGGGGCCCTCCTCACTCGGCGGCGCAGACGACCGGGGGAAGCGGCTGTGGCGGCTGCATCGCTCCCCCCTCCCCGCCCCGCGTCTCCTCCTCCCGCTTCCCGGCGGCGGCTCCGCCTCACCCCGGCTCAGCGGCTGCCCGGCCCGGCTGCCTCCTCCACATCCCGCCGGGCCCAGCGGAGCTCGCTTCCCGCCTCCTCTGGAGAGAGCAGCCGGCCCGGCCCGGCCCCGCAGGCAGCCCCCGCCGCGCGGAGCAGCCCCTCTCCCGGCTGGCGGAGCAGCGGGCGCAGGCGAACCCCTCCTCCAAGGCGCGGCAGCGCCTCCCAGCCGCATCTCAGGCCAGCTCCCTGCCCGGGTCTGGCTCTGTCCGCAAGGGGGGAGGCGACACCAGCCCAGCCCCCACCCAGGGCCAAGCCCTGGGTTTTTGCTGCCCCAAGCAAAAAAAATTTTGGCCCGCTTACTCCTCCCCGTTTTTTTGGCTTTACACGTTTGCACTTTGCAATGTTATTTTTTTTACTGTTTACTTTTAAAAAAATAAATGAAAACAGAGAATTTGTATCAGAGGGGTGTAAGCAGAGTCAGGATGAGCTTACCCTGACATCTGGTGGTGAAGTATGGGAAGTGTGGAAAGAATGTCTGGAATGCAAATCTCAAATATTTGCATAAGCACGCCTACCCCGTCCCAGACTGCCGAGCTGTGGTGCTTTGTGACAGAAATGACTCAACCTCAGTTGGTGGGTACTTGCTAGACAAGGACATGGGTTCAAAACCCTGGAGGGAAGAGAGGTTGGGATAGGTATTTGTGCCTGGTGGTGCAGGCTCCTGTAGAGCTAGAAGCATCAGTTGCACCCCCTCCTCTCCTCCACTGTGAATGTCAGAGTTGATTTTTATTCCTTAAAACTCTAGATACAGGTTGCTGAGCTGAATCACTTTGGCTAATGGTGCACTACCATGGGCTCCCCTACTATGTGCTGAGATCACTAAGAGCTGAAATCACAAAAGAGCTGAAATTACTGAGCTGGAGCACTGAGTACTGTGCTAACTAGTGGGAGGCCTGAAGCTATGGAACAGAACAGCTGGTGGAGGGAGCAGTTTGTGGGAATGGCTGGAGTGGATCACAGGACAGCTGGTGAGTGGAGCGGCTGGCAAGGCGAGTAGCTGTGGAGCGTGTGGAGCAGCCACAGAGCGAATGGAGCGAGCAGTTTGCTGGGACAACTGGAGCAGCTCATGAGGCAGCTGTAGAGCGGAGCAGTTTGTGAGGACGGCCGGCAGGAGCAGAGTGGAGCGGCTGGTAAGGCGGAGCAGTTTCGTGAGAAGGCGAAGCAGAACCACGGAAGGCAGGGCAGTTGGCCCTGGACCACGTAGAGTGCCCCTTTCACCCAGGCTGGGGGAGGGACCTTTACAGATAGACTCTTGAATTCTGGCGGTGGCATCGACCAGAGACTTTTGGGTTGCTGACTTTGGAGTGATTGGACTTAAGACCTAAGGGAAAAGGACATTGCCAAATATGCTTGGGGGGGGGTGGTTATGGTTTGTGTTATAACTCTGTTTGTGGTGTTTCTCCAATGGGATGCCGCATTGATTCCTTCCTTTATTAAAAAGATTTTGCTACACTCAGACTCCGTGCTTGCGAGTGGGGAAGTATTGCGTCCTAGAGGCGCCCAGGAGGGTATGATATGTAAGTGTCCCAGGTCACTGGCTGGGGGCTCGAGCCGGTTATGCCTTGTGTTATTGAAACAGAACCCCTGGATACTGAACCTGGCCCTTGTTGCTGCCAACTCAGAGGGGCAGAAGGGTTACAGGGGTAACTGTTAGTCTATAAGGTGCCACAGGATTCTTTGCTGCTTTTAGAGGATTTGTAGTTAGTGAAATAAAACAATTCCCCGCTCCCTCCGGCTTCTTATTGAAGGTGGACTTTCTAACAAGAGTCTGAGTACTGCTGGGTCTGGCTATGCGTTGGCTTGTGAAAATAACGCAGTTAGTATTGGGGGGCGGATATCCAGGGCCGGTGCAACCATTTAGGCGGACTAGGCAGTTGCCTAGGGCACCGAGAGTTGGAAGCACCAAAAAGCGCCCCCCAATTTTTTTTTAAATGGTTGAGCAGCCGCTGCTGCTAGGACAGAGAGGGAGTCTGAGCTGCCGGCAGAAGCTGGCAGCCCAAGGTGTCCCATGGGTCAGGGCACTGCGGCGGCAGCCGGCAGCCCAAGGAGTCCCCTGGCCCAGGGAAACCCTGCGCTGCCGGCTGCCACAGAGACGCTCTGACCCTGGGTCAGGGCGTCGCGGCAGCAGCTGGCAGCCCAGGGTGTCCCCTGGGTCAGGGCGCCGCCGCGACAGCCAGCAGCCCAGGTTGTCCCCTGGGTTAGGGCGTCACTGGAGGGGGCAGCAGGCAGCTCCTGTGGAGCTGCCGCAGTTGTGCCTGCGGATGGTTGGCTGCTCGCACAGCTCCGGTGGACCGCCTGCAGGCACACCAGACCCTCCACAGGCACCACTGTGGCAACTCCACCGGAACTGCGGGACCAGCACACGGGGCGGCGAAATTGCCGTCCGCCTAGGGCGCTCAAAAACCCTAGCGCCGGTCCTGCGGATATCCCCGTTTAGGCCCCCAATGAGCTAGCCCTACCTCTGCCCAGCCCTGCCCCGCCACCCAGCTGCTCCCCGGACTAGGGAGAGGGTGGCAACCTGGGTGATGCGCTTCGCCCTGCTCACCTGCATCATAGAAGGCGTCCAGCTCCGCTGTTTTCCCGAAGTCCAGCTCCCTGAAGTTAACCGTGGTGAGCTGGACTCCCTGCACTTTGCAGGCTTGCACCAGGCACTGCAGCGTCCCGGCTTCTGGGCTCCGCGCCCTGGCCCTGACTTTCAGGCTGTGCTTCAGCACATACATTGCCCTCAGGGAACAGTGCGCGGGGCCAGGATGCTGCCTTTCCCTCCTGGCTCCGCCGCCACTGCCTCGGCCCCAGGCTGCTGCTCCGCTTCCCCACTGAGGAAATGCTGCTCTGCTGCAGTACCCCTGCTGCCCTCCATGGTGCCTGCCCTGTGCTCAGGACTGTCTCTAGGGTTTTTTCCGAAAAAAAAGAATGGCCGAAATGCTGCCCCTGGAAATGTGCCGTCCAAAGCATGTGCTTGCTTTGCTGGTGCCTAGAGCAGGTCCTGCCCCACCCCAGAGCCACTGCCTGCCTCCCTCTCTGGGGAGCACACTCCTCAGGCACTAGCAGGGAGGTATCCTAAGACCGGGCTTCAAGATCCACTGGGGTCTGAGGGTAGCTGAGGATGTGGCCGGGGATCTTGTTTCAGTGAGACCTAATTGCAGTCCTTTTCATTTAAATCCCCATGTTCAAATGGTCCCAGGCTGTTCAACCTGCTTAGTATTTATCTAATAATAAAATCATAATCAATGTCATATAAAGCCCCAGTCCTGCACCCTGCCCTGTGCCCCTGGACATCCATTTCCATAGGATTATGGACCAGTTCAGGAATCTGCCCATGGATCACATTGAAGAATCCAGGCCTGAGTGCAGGGCTGCTAATTCTCACCAGTTTATTGTGAGTCTGACACTATTTGTTAGAGCCCAGCTGCTGGAGTCACCCCCTGATTACATGACACTCTCAGTGTTCTTTCTAAGTATGTTTCTAGCCCTCCCACTTGCAGAGAAAAGCTTGAAACTGTGATCTTGTGTCCCAAATACTCAAACACCCAAAAGTCACGTAAAACAACCCCACATTTATTACATTTTAAGATCTCATGATTTCAAATTTTTTTGACACTTGGGATTGGCAATAAATCTAGTAAAACATGGTTTCCAAACTGCACTCCACAGTCTCATCATATGGATTAAACCAGTTTAGAGAGTTTGAGTCCAAGATTCACTCACAGTCACTAACTTGTAATGTGCATCATCTCTTATTGAAAGCCCCAGAAAGTAGTACTTATTGTACTAAATTAAATGGCTTCTTCCCTCACTAGTTAGCCAGAAGGCAACACCGCTGTCTGTTAGATTAGGTTTAGTCACTATAATCCATGCCTTTTCAGGCTTGACTATTGTAGTATAATGCACTATATTGGAGGCTGACCAAAAAACCCACATGGAAACTGTAGCTGGTGCAGATGCTGTACCCAGCTTACTAAGCAGATCAGGCCAATGAAAGTACATCACATCAGTGCCTCATATGCCACCTCAATTATAGTTAACTATACAGTGGAAAATTCATTTAAAGGAGCTAGTCCTCATCAGTGTGACCTTGTGGCTAGAGTAGTGAACCAGGATTCAGGAGACCTGCGTTCTATTCCAGGCTCTTCAATTTAGCTGCTGGATGATGACTTCAGGCAAGTCACTTTACCTCTTTGCACCTCCATTTCCTCTTCTAGAAAATGGAGATGATGATACTTCTTTGCAAATTGCTTTGAGATCTACTGATGGAAATCACTATATCTAGGTATCAGGGCCGTCTCCAGGCCACAGCGCGCCAAGCGCGTGCTTGGGGCTGCACGCCGCGAGGGGCACTCTGCCGGTTGCTGGGAGGGTGGCAGGCGGCTCCAGTGGACCTGCTGCAGGCGTGGCTGTGGACGGTCCGCTGGTCCTGCGGCTCCGGTAGACCTCCTGCAGACATGCCTGCAGCAGCTCCACTGGAGCCGCGGGACTATCGGACCCTCCGCAGACACGCCTGCGGCAGCTCCACCGGAGCCGTGGGACCAGCGGACTGTCCGCAGAAACGCCTGTGGGAGGTCCACCGGAGCCACGGGACAGGCGAGCGGCAGAGCACCCCCCGCGGTGTGCCACCGTGCTTGGGGCGGCGAAATTGCTAAAGCTGGCCCTGCTAGGTATTACTATTTTTTATCATCTACAAAGCCTTGAATGAACTAGGACCCAACTACCTTGGAAGTTACTTTTCTGTTCAGGCAATGAGAATGGCAACTGCAACTACATGGACACTAAATTTAACAGTCATGGGCCACAGGCAACTTTCCTGACAAAGAGCCGGTGGCTGTGGAACCTGTTTCTGCCGGTTACCAGGCTGGACCCAAGTACTTTGAGCTTCTGAATATACTGCTATAGGCATATGTATAATAACTGAATCCAATACAGAACCAACATATTCAAACTGCGCAGGTGAGAGGCTATGTATTCTCTGTGTGGTGATGAAAGGAACTGAGGAAATTGAATAAATGGTTGTCACCAGATTCAAATTTGGATTAAACAATTGCTGGTCCAAGCCAACACAAACCTCGGCTACCCTCTTCTTAGTGCATGTGTAACCCACACACCTTCTGGATGTGGTGTTCTGCCCGTTTTCCCTGCCAGCTTGGGGCTCCAGAACCCTGCCTTGTTGAGCCAGACATGCTAGCCTGCTGCAACGCAGACCCAGGTCTGGTCCATGCCCCCAAAGCTGCAGACTTTAACCAAAAACTGCCCAGCAGGTCACCTATTTCCTGCACCCAGACACTCAATTCCCAATGGGATCCAAACCCCAAATAAATCCGTTTTACTCTGTATAAAGCTTATATGTATAGGGTAAACTCAGAAATTGTCCTCCCTCTATAACACTGCTAGAGAGATATGCACAGCTGTTTGCTCCCCCAGGTATTAATCACTTACTCTGGGTTTACTAATAAACGAAAGTGATTTTATTAAGTATAAGATTTTAAGTGGTTCTAAGTAATAACAGACAGAACAAAGTAAGTCACCATGCAAAATAAATCAAAAACACTCAAGTCTATGCTTAATACGTTAAGAAACTGTTTACAGGTAAAATCTCACCCTCAGAGGTTTTCCATTAAGCTTCTTTCACAGACTAGACTCCTTCCTAGTCTGGGCCAATCCTTTCCCCTGGTACAGTCCTTGTTAGTCCCAGCAGACAGCTTAAGTGGAAAGCAGGGGTCTTCTCATGACTGGCAGCCCCCTTTGGTCTGTTTCATCCCGTTTTCTGGCTTTGGCACAAGGCGGGAATCTTATGTCTCTTTGGATCCCCACTCCTCCTTCTAAATGGAAAAGTACCAGATTTAAGATGGATTCCAATATCATGGGACATGGTCACATATCACTGTAAGACCTCATTCTTCATTATGCAGGAGCTGGCCCACACATACACAGGAAAGCTTGCAGGTAAATAAACCATTTACAACCAATTGTCCTAGTCAATGGGAGCCATCACGCTTCTAAACCACCATTAATAGCCCACACTTTGCATAATTACAATAGGACCTCAGAGTTATACTTCTTATTTCTAGCTTCAGATACAAGAATGATACATACATACAAATAAGAGGAATATATTCAGTAGGTTATAACCTTTGATACCTTACAAGAGACCTTTTGCATAACGTATATTCCAGTTACAACATATTCACACTCATAAACATATTTCCATAAAACATATGGAGTGCAACGTCACACAAATTACCTAGGGAGATTGTGGAATCTCCAATACTGGAGGTTTTTAAGAACAGGTTAGACAAACACCTGTCAGGGATGATCTAGGTAATAATTAATCCTGCCTCTGTGCAGGGGACTGGACTAGATGACCTACTGAGATTCCTTCAGAAATTTCTATAATTCTATATCTGTTCAGTGCCAAGTACCCACCACACGGTGATATAAATATTATTTATATCAACAAGAACTCATACTTGTCCAAGTGCAATTCCTGCTGATGGAGGCAAGACATTTCATTGTTTGGGAGGTCACTGATTTAAGGGCGCCTCTTCTGAAAAGTGACTGACCATGGAAGGAGAGTAATGCTAGACAGCTGGCTTGCTTTTTACCAACCCCATCTTATGCCACTAATCTTTGACATTTGACTGACTCCCCCTTGACCTGTGACATTTTTGCCATTACTAGACTCTTTCTAGAGTTGAAAGTGGCCTCTATTTCCATTTGGAGCTTGGGAAAGAAGCTTTAGACTCTTAAGGGCTAAAAGAAGCTTGTAATAGCTAAAAACTGGCAAAAGACACATATGACACACTGACCACTGGTTGAATAAAAATAGAACATAAGCTTCTCAGTTTATTAAGTTTATAATATGGAACAATGTTGGACAAAGAATCAGAATGAGGGATATAAGAAAGTTATTCATGAAGGAAGCTAAAAATGACGTGGGATTCAGTTTTGTAGCATGAATAATAATTAATGTAATAATTCTGTATTTCTTATATTATTTACAACAATAAAAATGAGAGACAAGGAGTGACCTGTAGTTAAATGTTAGTCTAAAATGAATGTAATGAAGGGTAGTGGAGAAGTATGATAGTAAGACCCAGGAAATAGTTACTAAGGGGCTTGATCATACTACTGAAGTCCACAGAAGTTTAAAGACCCCATTAAACCTGCAGCTTTTACACCATCTGTCCATCTCAGCTGCAAGCAACATGGTTTCAAAGAATTGACGGGTGGGATAAACAGGAGACAATTCTGAGGAAGCTGCTCCAGCCTCACCCAGTAAAGTAACCGCTATAAGGTTCTAGATGGCAGGACATTAATTTCACAGCCTTCTCAACCACCACAAACAAAATCAGAGCTGCAGAAAGTATTCATAAACAATCCTAAACAGGCCTTGAGTGCAAAGGGGCCATTTATTTGGCAAATCTTAGCCCAGATTTGCAAAATGTTCTTGAACCTGAGATGGGGTTCAGGTTTGTGACCCACTGGCCTCACTTCTTCGCTACCTCAGCAGTGACTCCTTTAGCCCCAGGCCTCTCCCACAGGATCCCAGTTCTGGGATTCAGGCCTATGGTGGGGGTGAGAGATAGACATTTCTGCCTGATAAGCCGAAGGGTTGTGCTTGGGTAAGAGAACACTCTGCACCTGAGAGCCCAGCACTTGAGCAAGGGAGAAAGGATACTCCTGCTTGGTGAGCCCAATTTCCTGATCAGAGGAAAGTTGAACCTTCCAGCAGAGGAGCCCACATCTTAAGCCATTAGGTGGAATTTCCTCCAAGCTTTGGGAAACCCCACCAAATATAGACACGGTTTCACTTCTCCCTACCAGGGGCTGTGTTCCCCAGGCTGGTGTTTCCTCCTATAGTGTCTGCCCACAGGTTGAACTTCTCAGACAAGACTCTCCTCTTCCTTCTTCAGTTCTAGACATGGGCTCCCCAGCCCTCTTCATTTCCAGAATGGAAGGCTTTTCTTGCCTGGTGTTCTCCTTCCCATCGTGGGTTTGTTTATGGGGCACAGCCCACAACAGAAAAAAAAAGACCTATTGCTGATGATGGTTGCCAGTCTTGGGTTCAGCTGCCATGCCTCCATTTATGAAATGGTGGAAGACTTGCAGATAAGCCATGTTCAGCACCAATTCAGCTGCACCTTATCCTGATACTTAACAGATCATTTTTCTAGCATAGAACAAACCACTACGTGTGTGCTTGGGTTCTTCCTGGAGGTCTGAGTTAGGTCTTTGAGCAGGGAGTTGGACTAGATGATCTCCTGAGGTCTCTTTCAACCCTAATCTTCTATGATTCTATATTCCAGGTCTCCACGTAGGCCTCCAGAGACTGGTTCATAGCCACCTCTGATGAGTACCTCAGGAAAGTTCTATTTGCATATCCCCACTAAACAATCCTCCCAGGTATGCACCAATCTAAGCAAAATGTTTTTCTACTATACATCTATGTGTATTTTTTTAAAACTAAAATTCTTGTGGTTCCAAAGGATAAAGCCATAGGGTGTTTGTTTGTTTTTGTTTTTTTGTAGTTTGGGCTAATTTAATGGAAATAAGGAAGGATTTTGAAACATCTTTTTCTCCATGGCAGAATGTATTTGAGGTCAACAAAAATCTTGTCTGATGTTTGAAATTCCATCATTTTCAAACTATTACAGGACTTGCTGAGTGATGGCGCATTAAGATAATTGTTTATTCTTGCTGTCAGACAAACAAAACAAGAGAGTCTGTATTATTCTGTACAAGTGCAGATGTAACATTCACAGATTCCATGATATCCTAGAATCGTGGACCTTTCCAGACCACACTGCATTTATATCTGTGAACCTGCCATGGTGGTCAGGAGCAATATCCCTTTCTGCTGATTAACTCTCGGCCCTGGTACAGGGGACAAACAATAAGCGCATGGGTCCCATCAATTGCCCCAAAACAGTTGGGGAACCTCATGGATGCAAAACTGTCAATAATCTCCTGATCATTATGAAACTTTGTAAGCTGGTGCAACCATACCTTATTCATGGCATCATACACCTGCATGACAATGGCCCCGCCAGTCTATTGCCTTACACCAAATTGGTTGGCTGTGGACCAGCAATATTTGGTGATTGCCAGCTCCCAGGTGGCAATGGTGACTTGCTTCTCAATAGGTATGAGGCATCATATGTTGGTATGCTGCCACTGTAGCTCTGGGGCCAGTTCAGCACAGATCTCAAAAAAGGCTGCCTTTGCCACCCTGAAATTCTCTTGCCTCTGCTGGTCATCCCAGGTCTGCAGAATGATCCTTTCCCACAAATTGACACTGGTTTTCCAAGCTCAGGAACGGAACTACATTGTGTGAAGCTGCTGCAGGAACAGCTCCTGTACGAGAAGTTGTTTGGTAAAATCCTTGTCCTCGTCCTTGTCCCCCATCTTCCGCTGCTGCTGCTGGAGGAGCCGTTGCTGCAGCCCCATCATCTACTTGGTGATGTGGCAGACAAAGTCCAAAACCAAAGCCACCCAGCTCTGAGAGCTCAAATAAAGCCCAGACAGCCTCTGTGTATTTGAAGTTGCTGATGTAGCTGCATGGAGCATTGTTGGGGCCATAATAGCTGACAGTAATTTGAAAATGGTGCTAGCCCACCCAAAAAGAGAGGAAGCATGGGACACCCTAAAACTCCAAGATCCCATAACTACTGGGAACCTTAGAAATGCTTCATAACCTCCCCAGGCCCATGTCCACTATATATGCTCTGTTAGTGAAGAGGAACTCCATTAGTCTGGAGTTCTTTGTGAAATAACGGGAAAAGGATTTATCACAGCCCTAAAAAAATCCCAGTTTCCCACCATAATACATGATGTTAAGAATGCCTCTGCGGATCTTAGGTTATGCTCGATACAACAAAAGGTTTTATTCAAAAATGTATTGGATGTCAAATAGGCTGCACAAGAGAAAAGTTTTATCCTCTGATGTTTGTTGGTACTGCAATAAGGGAAAAGAGCCTGTAGTGGCTTGGAGCTGGGGCCCTCCCACTCTGGGTCCATGGGAGGCCACCCCGCCTCACTACTTCACTGATATGTCCGCCACCATGGGGGACGAAGCAGTCTCCACTTGCAGCTGAGGCCCAGGCCTGTGCTTAGGCTGGGCAGGAAACAAATTGGCCCCAGCCCTGGATTAAGGTGGGGCAACACAGAGTCTGAGGCTCAGGCTTCTGGAGTGGGGAAGGGGAGACTGCCACCTCTGGGTTGGGGTGGCAGAGGGGATGCAGGCCCACCCACTCCACTGCGTCTCAGCCCAGGGCCCTAGCAATGAAAAAGTGCTTTGTCACTGGGTCAGTAGGGATCCACGCCAGAACATGCTGACTCACCCTCTGTCAGTGTTGTGGCCAGACAGGGGTCTGCTACCCCTGGGCCACTTTCACACTCTCCTTCTTGGTGTACCTGTTGTCATGAGATTGATTATGGCTTCTGGCACCACAAGCAAGGAGCGAGGTTGAAGCCCTGAGCCACAGCAGGAGCCGCCCATGGGGCTGAATCGCCAAGCTCCAGCAGGTGTGCCCCAGCTCCAGGGCTGGTGCAAGGATGTTTCACACCCTAGGCAAAACTTCCACCTTGCGCCCCTGCCCTGAGGCGCCCCCCCATGGCAGCTACCCGCCTCTGCCCTGAGGCATCCCACTTGCGGCAGCTCCCCAACCCCCACCCTCAGGCACCCCCTCCCAGCCCCAGCTCGCCCCTGCTCCGTGCACGAGTACGAGCACACTGTCGCTGCTTCACTTCTCCTGTCTCCCAGGCTTTCAGTGCCTAAGCAGATTGGCACTGGAAGCCTGGGAGGCGGGAGAAGTGAAGCAGCTCACTCCTGCCCCGCTTTCTCCCCAAGCACGCCGTGGCTGCTTCACTTCAATCAGCTTGGTGCCGCAAGCCTGGGAGGCGGGAGAAGTGAAGCAGCCACGGCATGCTCAGGGAGGAGGTGGGGCAGGGGTGAGCTGGGGCCGAGAGTTCCCCTGCATGCCACCCCCCCTACTTCCTGCGGGCGGCTCTCCCACACTCCCCTACCCCAGCTCCCTCTGCCTAAACACCGGCGGCGACCAGGGCGGCCAAAGATCTGGCCGCCGCAGTCACTGCCGAAGAAAATGATGTCCCCCAAATCCCAGTGCCCTAGGCAACTGCCTAGGTCGCCTGAATGGTTGCACTGGCCCTGCCCGGCTCTCGAACTTCTGAAGATTGTTGTATGTGGCTCAGAGGGTCAGTAAGTTTGGCTGCCCCTGACCTCATATGTACTTGCTAAACTGGGTTTAAGATTTTGGTTCTTGAGGGCTGCAATAATCACCAAGTGCATGATTTTACAAGAATGGAAGAGTGGGCTTATGCTAAGTATAGAGCAGCGGTAGTCAGAAAGAAAGAATATCTTATCACTATAAAGATTAATTATATCATTTCAAAGAACTATGGGACCTGTTTTTAGATACATTTGGATAAGAAATGTTGACTTCTCGCAGAATGCTTGACCGCCATTCCACTTAATCTCTTCTCCTTTTTCCTGCCTTTTCTAGTCTTCTCCTTCCCTCCTTTTCCTATGTATGTATGTCTTCTCCTCTTTTATTACTGTAATCCCCCACTGTACTGTGCTCTGTCCATGTAATACTGTTCAGTTTCGTATCATCTGGTCTTGCAGCTTTGACAAGTTGTAAAACTGCAAAATTCTATCAGAGATCCTGTGAAGTGTGCAGTATTTGGAAGCATATCTTGTTGTATTTTTTTACTATCTACTTTTTAGTATAAAAATCAATGCAAAATTTAGAAAGAAAAGAAAAAGAAAGAAAAGGAAAGAAAAGATCAAGCAGCTAGTACTATTCAATATTTTCATTAACAACTTGAATGATGGAATAGACAGTATGTTAATAAAATTTGCAGATGACACCAACCTGAGAGGGGTTGCTAATACTTTGGAGGACAGAATTAGAATTGAAAATGATCTTGACAAATTGGAGAATTGATCTGAAATCAATAAGATGAAAGGCAGTAAAGACAAGTGTAAGGTATTACACTTAGGAAGGAAAAAAATCAAATGCACCGATACAAAATGGGAAATACTGGCTAGTTACAGACCCGGGCTTTGTAGTGGATCACATATTGGATATGAGCCAAAAGTGTGATGCTGTTGTGAAAAAGGCAAATACCATTCTGGGCTGTATTAACAGGAGTGTTGTTTGTAAGACATGGTGTGTAATTGTTCTATTCTACTTTCCACTGATGAGGCCTCAGCTGGAGTACTGTGTCCAGTTTGGGGCACCACTCTTTAAGAAAGATGTAAAGAAACTGGAGAGAGTCCAGAGGAAAGCTATAAAAAAATGACAAAAGGTTTAGAAAACCTGACCTCTGAGGAAAGATTGAAAGAACTGGGCATTTTTACTCTTGAGAAGAGAAGGCCAAGAGAGGACATAGGTCTACAAATATGTGAAAGGTTGTTATAAAGAGGACGATGATCAATTGTTCTCTATGTTGACCAAGGGTAGGACAAGAAGTAACTGGCTTACTTTGCAGCAAGGGAGATTTAAGTAAGATATTAGGAAAAATTTTCTAACTATAAGGATAGTTAAGCACTGGAACAGATTACCTAGGGAGACTGTGGAATCCCTGTCATTGGAAGGTTTTAAGAACAGGACAGACAAACATCTATTAGGGATCATCTAGGTTTGCTTAATCCTGTCTGAGCACTGGGGGCTGGACTAGATGACCTCTTGAGATCGCTTCTAGCTCTACATTTCTAGGATTCCTATTATCTTTATCTCAAGAAAACAAACTTGTTAAGATATTTGATTTAGAAAGAGACCGGGTTGTGTAAAAGAATGTAAGGCTATCTTTTATTCAGGATATTCCAAAGAGGAGAAAAGCTCAGGATGTGTTATCAGAGCTATAAATTAAGGCCTGAGGTGTACTACAAAGTTAGGTCAACATAAGTTGCTTTGCATCATCATCATCCTATTCGTGCATGTGCCTACACTCAAATTTGTATCCAGCTGACATAAGTGCCCTGTTACGACGACACAGTAAAATCACTTCCTGGAACAGCATGGAGTCATGGTCAACCTAGTGAGGTCAATGCAGTCTGACTGTAGACACTGTTGACCCTAAGAGTCCTCCAACAGCTGTCCCACTCTGTGTGACAGTTTTCCTCTGGTCACAATTGTAAAATTCACTGCTCAGGGTCACAGAAACCAGAAGCCAGCTCCACAGCCTTCAGAGTCCCCAGTCTTTTCCTGACTGGACACTTTGGTGAGCACACCTAGGAGTTAACCCTTGTTGTATGCAACTGCCCAACTGACCATGCTGGCTCCACGCACCAAATGTTCTCCTGCCTGGAGTAGGCTGGAGGTATTGGATCTCCTGGGCCTGTGAAGAGAAGAGGCTGTTCAAGCACAGCTAAGGACCAGCTATAGAAATATAGACATCTAGGAACAGATTGTGTGGGGTATGCAGGCAAAGGGGTATGACAGGAATCAGTAGCAATGCCATGTGAAAACAAAGTAACTTTGCTAGGCAAGCCACAAGACCAGAGAGGCCAACAATAGACCTGTAGCTGAGCAGCAGACCTGGTGCTTTTACAATGAGCTGCATGCCATACTTGGCAGAGACCCCACCAGCAGAACACTGTGGATACCTTGGAGGAGGCCAGGAGAGAGACCCCTGCCATAAACACTGTAGAAAAGGAGGGGTGGAGTGGGGAAAGACGCAGCCAGGAGCTCCAGCCATGCCACACACCTGGACCTATTTGAGACTCTACCACTGTCTAGCCAGTCTCACCAGGCGAGAGTGGATGAGCCTGATGAAAAGGAAGGAACCTTTGGTAAGTGTCTGCATGAATTTTTCCTTACAATGTTTGAATTTAAAGATGTCACCTGGCCCATCCCCAAGTTAACAATAAAAAGGTATTGACTTCTCATTCTTTCATTCATAGGAGAGGAGTTAGAGGTACATGAAACAGGTAGAGTTGTTATCTGCTTTTCATTCCCCTTTGGAGTTAGCCAAGGGTAGGGTGGGGTGTTATGGGATTGGGAACAGTTTGTTTATGTACATAGGGATGTCCCTGTATCTTCCTGAGAGATCTTGATGAAACTTTCATGGAGATAATCTCCAGTCCTCTCCCAAAGGTTTCTAGGGATGGCTGCCTTATTTCTTCCTCCATGGACACTTTCCCCCACCACTCTGTGATGAGTTTGGCTGGCACCAGTCCAGTAAACAGGCTAGCAGCAGAGGAGCCCAGGTGGCTTTGGGACACCAGTTACATGTGTGTTCTCTCTGTCTTTCTCACTCTCAGGAATGAGATCAGCTAAAACCACTAACGTCTGTGGAAAATAGTGTCTATATTCAGTGCAGTTCCTCTATACTCATACCCATGGAATAGGGACCCAACTGTTATTGTTTCATGCAACCAAAAATTCTTCCCCCACTCCCTCACCATAGGTGGGCCATACTCACCATGGCTGGGGCTGGAGAGTGATGCTGAGCAGAAGTGCTCCAGAGCTGAATTGTCAATAAGCATGTCATATTAAAACTGTTTGTGGGACTGAGGGAAGGGAGTTTTGAAATGTTTCTTTTGCTTTCCTTTGTGACTATAAATCCAGTGATCCACCTGTATCGTTTTATCTGCAGCTTCTGCCATTGTGGCCTTGAAGGGTGCCCCCTCCACACCCACTGAATGCCTGATCCTGAGGAGGGCTTGGAGGGTCAACATGACAGACAGCAGGGAGAGGGAAAGAGTGGGCAGGAGGAAGTCCCAGGAGTCCCAGAAAGGAAAGGAGAAATAAATGTACCAGGACGTAATGGAGGTTCTCAGGCAGCAAACTCAAATGCTGCAGACCCTGGTTGACCTGCAGGCCCAGAAATCTTGGACTTCTTGCTCTTTGCAGTCCTTGGAGAATTCCGTGGTAACAGCTACCTACAGCCTGCCCCTCCCACATACCACCTGCATCACAGGCCACATCCTCACCCCTATCTCTCCATGCCAGGGCATAGTGAAGAAAACACAGCTTCATATGCACTGACCTGTGAGAACTAAGGCTCCTGTATATGTAGACACCAGGGATTACATTTGTGCACTGAAATGGACACAAATGTTTGCTGCCTTTCCAGTGTTAAAGTCTCATTCCATTAATGTACGTTAAAAGGTTGTATTGCATTGCCTCTTGTTTTGTGCACGTCATTTTTCTGCACTGGTGTTGCCACTCAATACATTTCTATTGTTGGAGAGTAAAATTATCTTTATTCGTTCTCAACACATTTCAGAATGCATAGTGGTACTGAAAACACACAGTCCTTGTAAACCTACAGCAAGCACCATATATTTCATAGTTTCAGGAAAACACGCTGTCCTATTTCTAAGTGTACAACAAGCACTACCCAGTTCCCAGCAGCACCCAAAGCTCCAGGGCCAGAGAATGGTGCAGTGCAGAATGCTACTCTGTTTCTGGCTATAGTGCTGTTTCAAAGCCTCCCTCAACCTCATGACTCCATACTGAGCTCTTCTAATGGTCCTTGGGTCTGTCTCTTCAAACTCAGCAGACAACTTGATCGATCTGTACCCTTCACCCTAGCGGCAAATTTTCCTCTTTTACCCTCACAGATATGCAGACCCAACAGGCAACTACAACCATTGGAACATTTTTCTCACTGAGCTCCAATCCAGTGAGTAAACAACACCAGCATCCCTTCAATCTATCAATAGCACTTTCAACAATCATCTGCACCTGCTGAGCAGGTAGTTGAATCTTCTCTTGGGGCTGATGAGGTGGTCAGTGTAGAGCTTCATGAGGAAAGGGTAGGCTGGGTCCCTCAGAATCACTGTTGGCATTTCAGTGTTGCCAGTAGTAATCCACTGGCTGGGAAAGAATGTCCCTTCTTGCAGCTTTCTGAACTCTCCTGTATTCTTAAGCTTGCCATCATTACGCACTTTCCCTGACCAGACCACATTGATATTGGTGAAGCATCCCTGGTGATCTACCAGCACTTGCATAACCATAGAAAAAATAGCCCTTTCTTCTGATGCACTCTGTGGCAAGATGAGCAGGTGCCAAAATAGGAATATGCATGCTGTCTATCACCCCACAACAGTTTGGGAACCTGATTGCTGCAAATTTATCCACTATGCCATGCATGTTGCCCAGAGTCACAGTTTTGCATAGTAGGAGATGATTAATGTCTCTACATACTTTCATGGTAATGATCCCTCTGTGGATTTACAACTCCAAAATGATTTCCTACTGATTGGTAGCAATCTGGTGTCAATGCAGCTCTCATTTTAATATCCCTGTGCTGGAGGAGTGGGGCGAATTCAGCACATAGATCCAGGAACATGGCCTTTGCATCCAAAAGTTCTGCAGCCACTGCTTGTCATCCCAAACCTGCTTTACAATGCAATTCCACCTGTCAGTGCTTGTTTCTTGGGCCAAGAAGTTGTACTCCACCATCTGCAGCTGGTCTTCGAACACCACCAGCTTGAATTGTTGCAGTACTTCCTGTGGGTCTGCAAATACAGGAGAATTGTGTGTCCTGTATTTGCAAAGTTCATAAAAATAGTGCAGAGGTCTGCAGGCTTTATGCTTCTGTCAGAGATGGCAGACACTGAAAAGTATCACACAGGTTTGTGGGATTTTTTTAAAAAAGTGCAAAAATTATGGGGTATGGATGTCATTATGGGATGGAGAAAATTGCTTGCCGAGAATTTGACTCTTAGCTCCCAGAGATCCCTGAGTGAGTCATTTCTACCCAACATATTGTGAAAAGTTCGCAAAAGGCATTGTGCCAGATGACAGTGTGTGGCACACTGGGATACCTACCTAGGGCGCACCTCACTTTGCATCAGCACAAGCACTTCCACTGAGTACATGGAGTGCCCATGCAAGCAACCAAATATGCATGAGCATAAGTGATATACACAGTCTGGCAGCTGTACACTGGCCTAACTTGCATCGACCAAAATTTGTAGTGTACACATCGCCTGTCATAAAAGTGGGCCTCTTTAAGCCACCTTTCTGCAAAAGAAAGACTTTTAGTCTTAAACCCACACAAAGAATTCTAGAAACATCGTTATTGAAATGAATTTTTATTAACTCTCTAACATTCTTTCTTCACATTTTAAGGAGAACATTTATGACTGATATGACAGAGGGCGATATGTCTGTATCAAACTGTGAATGCCATTTTGTATTGTGTGCAGAACTATATCTAACTTAGCCCAAGGCAAACCCATTGAAATGCAATCCAGATAGCTGCCCTGCTTGACACCTTACTGAAGGCTTATCATGGAGAAACTATCAAGACTACAATCTGTGGCTATGAGCTTTGAATGACTCTCATGAGAACATAAAAACGGCCATACTGGGTCAATAGTCCATCTAGCTCAGTATTCTGTCTTCCAACAGTCACCAATGTCAGATGATTCAGAGGAAATGAACAGAAGAGATGCAAATATTGAGTGATCCATCCCCTGTCATCCACTCCCAGCTTCTGAGAATCAGAAACTAGGGACACCCAAAGCATGGGGTTGCATCTCTGACCTTCTTGGCTAATAGCCATTGATGGACCTGTTTTCCGTGAATGTATTTGGTTCTTTTTTTACCTTTACAACATCCCCTGGCAACATCTAGTTTTGACCTTCACAACATCCCCTGGCAATGAGTTCCACAGGTTCGCTGTGCATTGTGTGAAGAAGTACTTCCTTTTGTTTATTTTAACCCTGCTGCCTATTAATTTCATTGGGTGACCATAAACAACACTTCCTTGTTCACTTTCTCCACACCAGTTACGATTTTATAGAACTCTATCATATTCCCCCATTTGCTAACCTGAAGAATCTCAGTCTTCTTAATCTCTCCTCATTTGGAAGCTGTTCCAGACACAATCATTTTTGTGACCCTTCTATGTATCTTTTCCAATTCTAATATATCTTTGAGTTGGGGTGACCAGAATTACACACAGTATTCAAAGTGAAGGCATACCATGGATTTATACAGAGGCAATATGATATTTTCTGTCTTATTATCTATCCCTTTCCTAATGATTCCCAACATTCAGTTAGCTTTTTTTGACTGCCACTGCACATTGAGTGGATATTTTCAGAGAACGACCCACAATGACTCCAAGATCTCTTTCTTGAGTGGTAACAGCTAAATTAGACCCCATCATTTTGCATGGGGGATTATGTTTTCCAGTGTGCATTACTTTGTAATTATCAACATTGAATTTCATCTGCCATTTTGTTGGCCAGTCACCCAGTTTTGTTACATCCTTTTGTATCTCTTCACAGTCTGCTTTGGACTGAACATCTTCAGTAATGTTGTATCATCTGCAAATGTTGCCACCTCATTGTTTACCCTCTTTTCCAGATCATTTATAAATATGTTGAACAGCACTGGTTCTAGTAAAGATCCCTGGGGGACACCACTATTTACCCCTCTCCATTCTAAAAATTGACCTTTTATTCCCACCCTTTGTCTCCTACCTTTTAGCCAGTTACTAAGCCAGGGGTCAGCAACCTTTCAGAAGTGGTGTGCTGAATCTTCATTTATTCACTCTGATTTAAGGTTTTGCGTGCCAGTAATACATTTTAACGTTTTTAGAAGGTCTCTTTCTATAAGTCTATAATATATAACTAAACTATTGTGGTATGTAAAGTAAATAAGGTTTTTAAAATGTTTAAGAAGCTTCATTTAAAATTAAATTAAAATGCAGAGGCCCCCAGACCAGTGGCCAGGATCTGGGCAATGTGAGTGCCACTGAAAATCAGCTCATGTGCCACCTTCAGCATGCATGCCATAGGTTGCCTACTCCTGTACTAAACCATGAGGATCTTCCCTCTTATCCCAGGACTGATTAGTTTGCTTAAGAACCTTTGGTGAGAAACCTTGTTAAAAGGCTTTCTGAAAGTCCAAGTACACAATATCTACTGGATCACCCTTTTCCACATGCTTGGTGGTCACTTCAAAGAATTCTAGTAGACCAGTGAAAGCTCCAGCAAGAAGGATGCAGAACCCTTTTTCAGTACAGCCATGATGCCCATAGTGCAAATGGCTCTGTTAGAGAAGTTTGATTTTAGTGACCCAGGCAGCTTCTGGTTTAATATACAAAGCATAAGAATAGCAGGCAAATGCCCTGATATTTGCCTTGGGTAATGCTGCTGCTCATACCCTACACCTCACTGATGGGGAAAAGAAAGAATAAACCAAAATGAAAGAAGTTTTTGATGCCCACTTCATAGGCAGACAGACTCATAGGGGTTGACTTGTTTTTGCTGGGGCTAGGGCATGCTCTGCGAGCAGACCTCAGATACAAAACTCAGGGAGCCAGGAACCACTATGGCTGGTGGGTACTGAGCACCCCCTATTTTTTTCCCCATGGGTGCTTGAGCCCCAGAGCATCCATGGAGTTGGCGCCTATGGACAGAATAATATATACGAAAGGGCCAGATTTAACAAGAGGTGACAGGAACAAAGGGAAACAGCTGAGATTTATTACTGCCATTCATAGTCTTGCTGAAAATTGCAAATATGGAATATTAAAAGAAGAACTAATGAGAAACAGGATAGTTGGTATAAGAGACACCAATTTATTAGCACGGCTTCAGTTAGACTCAGATCTCATGTTAGAAAAAGTTGTAGCATAAGTGAGAATGCAAGAAATCATAAAGAAACAGTAATGTGACTTACATGTTGGCAGCATAGGGGAGGCAGCATCAGACAATACTGACATAATAAAGAGAAAAGATACAAATGTGAAAGGGGCAGTCAGACCAAATTTATAATATAAGAAACAGCGCCTCACTAGAGAGTGGGTAACCAAAAAACCTCAATTGGTGGGAAGCTTGGAAAAGCTGTGGAAGATGTGGCAAGACGTCAACCCATAGGTAGCAACTATGTCCAGCAAAAGAGGCAGAATGTAGGAGATGCCACAAAATGGGACATTAGGCAGCAGAATGAAGGTCACCAAGAGTAGTGGAAACAATCCAAGAGGGAGCATTATCATCAGATGACAAGCAGTCTATACTTCTAGGACTATATTCTCAATAGAAGAGACATATTGACATACAAGCATGAATCTAAACAGTTTAAACTTTACATTTAAAACTGATACTGGGGAAGCAGTCACTGCAGTTCCAGAAGATTCTCTCTCTATATATATATAAGTTATTTAGAGAGAGAGAGAGAGAGAGAGAGAGAGAGAGAGAAAGAGAGAGAATTGATCCCAGGGTGGAAATTTCCAAAGACCAAATGAGTTTCTACATGGGGCTAGTTACAATACATTACATTTATGGCCCGTTCCCTGGGAAACTGGAGAAAGGACAGGAAGTTTTTTGACAAATAATATACGTAATATAAGGAGTTACATCTCCCCTAGTACGGTTGCCAGCAATACAAGGACTGCACCTATCAGAGAAACTGGAAAGCATTAATTGCCAAAAAGCGAACTATATACGTATCCACACATCTTCACAGGGCTAAGAAAGCTGTCAGGGGAGTACAAAACAAAACCAATGCCATTAGTGACTCCCTTTGTTCTCACAGCCCCGTGGCAGAGTTCTATATTCTTGCTAGGGCAAGCCGAAGAAGAATGAAAGAGAATGGCAGATATTTCCCAAATAGAAGAACTCACTGACGGGTTTGTGGGGATGGTTGTAGTTCTGAAGTCCAATGGCAACATTTACATTTGTGTGGACCTTACATAACTTAATGAAAGCACGTGCAGAGAAAGAGACATGCGTCCCACAGCTGACAAGGCATAAACTCAGTTATCAGAGGCCAAAGTGTTCTCAAAGTTAGATGCTACAGCAGGCTTCTGGCAAATTTCCCTTGCTGCAACATCTATATTATTAATCACATTCATCGCCCCATTTTGAAGGTTCTGTTTCAGTTGACTTCCATTCCTCATATCTTCAGAACCAAATATTTCCAGAAAAGAATTTCTCAGATCATAACAGGTATGCCTGTTGTCCTTTGCCATGCAGATGATCTGTTGGTATATGGCAGAGATAGAAATGAGCAGGATGAGTGACTCCAGGCAGTTTTGAGATGCTTCCAAAAAGACAGTCTCACTCTGAAAGAGAAATGTGAATTTGGAAAGGAGCAGATGAAATATATAGGATACATAATGAGCAAACAGGGAATTCAGCTGGATTCAGACAAACTGAAGGCATTACTCTCCTTACCCGAACTCAAAGATATTTCTGCTGTAAGAAAATTGCTGGGCATGACAAATCACTTTGGGAAGTTCTTACCACATTCAGCTCATCAAACAACACCTTTAAGAGATCTCCTTAAATGGTTACAATACGTGGATCTGGGCAAGGGCACAATAAAACACATTTAATAAAATAAAAGAACTACTGATATCTCCACCTAGTTTGGCATGACATTCGGAAAACAATAGCAGTAGATGCATCTTCAACTGGTATAGGAGCAACACTTACACAAAAGGAGGACACCAGAGAGCTGTTGCAGTCTCATCAAGAAGCATCTTGGAAACCAAGCAGGAGTACACTCAAGTGGAAAAGGAAGCTCTATCAGTCACTCGGGCCTGCCAACGGTTCAGGGCATATCTGTTTGGCTTAGATTTTAACATGGAAACAGACCACAAGCCTTAGTGGCATTATGGAGTACAAAACAAATGAATGACCTTCACCTAGGATTCAAAGTGGAGAGTCTAAAAGGACTTCTCCATTGGAATTGGGTTAATCTTCAATATTTCCCTACACAACAAAGAAAGAATCTAGACTCTTCAGGTACTCTGTCACGAAACAAGTACATCTTTTTAAGGAATATGAAGTTATTTTGAATCATTGTGTATATATACATTGGTTTATAATATGTTTTAATTTTTTTATTATAAAGAAAGGGAGGCAAGGAGTAGTTATAGGTCAGTTGGAAGCAGGGCTGGCTCCACAGTTTTTGCTGCCCAAGCAGGAAAAAAAAAAAAAAAAAAGGCCGTGATCACGATCTGCAGCTCTACCACCACCGCTTCAGTCTAGAGCAGCAATTCGGCAGCTGATCCTTCGCTCCAAGAGGGAGTGAGGGACCTGCTGCCGAAATGCTGCCAAAGACCCAGATGTGCCACCCCTCACCACTGGCCACCCCAAGCAGCCGCTTGCTGGGCTGGTGCCTGGAGCCGCCCCTGGTTGGAAAGATTAGATTTTATTCCATAAATGTTGATTTTTACAGTACGCACAACAATCTATGAAAAAGTTTTTCTATAGAAAATAAAAGTTGACAGATAGGCAAAGTAAGAAAAGTGCTCCTTGAAAAATTATTAGATTTTGATTTAAGGATATTTTGTATATTTTGACATGTGATGTTGACAATTTGTTTTTAAAAGTTATAAATATTTAACTTTTTGAATCTCAGTGCTTGTCATTATATTATCTGACAACAATTTCCTGCAACTGTGCACATGCAAATAGATAAAAATAAAAACAAATACTTCAAACACATAATTTTGCACTACTGTGATAATTTAAGTTGACAAACATCCAAATAATGCTTAAAAATAAACATTGATAGTCTGTCAAAATTATCAAAAAATAAAAATAAAATTCCGCCAAACTTAATTAGAGTTCCTGGTCCTCACAAGTTACCAGAAAGGACCAGAATTTGTTGCAGGGGGAGCTTAACAAACATACAAACTTCCTAATCAAGGAATTCTCTAGTTACTGCCTAAAGCAGTGGTTCTCTGTGTTTACATCACCACAATACACCTAACCTCTAATTCTGAACCAGTTAAAACTCGTATCAGCTTTCATATTATTTTCCCCTAGATTAGTGTCAGGCTAACTGGCTTATAGTTACCTGGATCATCCCTCTTTCCCTTTTGGAATATTGACACAACATAAGTAGTCTTTCCGTCTTCTGGAATTTCTTTGATATTCTAAGGTTTATTATAGTTAACCAGGCTAGAGATCTCCTCAGCCAACTCTTTTAGGACTTTGGGATGCAAGTTATCAAGCCTGCTCATTTAAAAATATTTATCTCAAGTGTGATGTTCCCCTGGTGTTATCTGGACCAGTGATCAGCTAGGTCACTCGAATCCTTGATTCTGGGAGCCAGCCTTACCCTGCTCTGCTGTGACAACCCCTACTCCTGGGCTGTTCACGTACAACCTCTGGCATGTAAGCTGCTTGGATAGTGCAACTAAATGAAACTAGCTAATATCTCCAGTCCAAGACATAACCCTAGGAACCTCCATCTTGCAGTGTCCAGTTATGTCCGCTGGATGCTGCAAGCTTATATGAGTTTGTCAATTTAACAACTGATATGCACCAGGCTTGTTATCCCAAGGCGAGTCTCTGACATGCTTCAAAACAAACGCACTGCTTCAGGTAGAATAAACAAACACATTTATTAACTACAAAAGGTAGATTTTAAGTGATTATAAGACAAAGCACAAGAAGTCGGATTTGGTCAAATGAAATAAAAGCAAAACACATTCTAAGCTGATCTTAACACTTTAAGTGCCATTACAAACTTAGATGCTTCTCACCATAGGCTGGCTGGTTGCCCTTCAGCCAGGCTCTCCCCTTTGATCAGCGCGTCAGTCGCTTGGTGGTGGTGTCTGTAGATGGAGGTGGAAGAGAGAGGAAGGGCATGGCAAACATCTTTCCCTTTTATCATGTTCTTCCTTCCCTCTTGGCTTTGTCCCCCCCCTTCAGGGTTAGGTGAGCATTACTTCATCCGAGTCCCTGACTGACCAAGGGAATGGGGTGACTCACTCAAGAGTCCAACAGATCCTTTGTTGCTGCCTGGCCAGTGTTCCTGTGAGGCTGGGCTGGGTTTGTCCCATACATGCCCTGATGGGGTGTGAACTGCCCCCTGTTCCTGGAGGGATTTTGCCTGGGCTTCTTTTAAGCCACAAGGACACATTTTCAGTCTCATAACTATATATATGAAATTACAACCAATAACATCACTCTAACAACAATGCTCAGTGCATCACAAGCCTTCTGAAGACACCCAACAAGACAAACTTTGCATTGGATGCCACACAATCATATTATAAGGATGAACATGGGGGTGCAGGGTGTTTCCCTGAGATACAGGGTGTCACACCAAGAATATGTTATTCAACATCCTCCTTAGTTACTAGTAGACTGGAAAGTACTTCATCATCCTCATGTGAGACCAGTACATCATTCTGCTTCTTTCCAAATACAGAACAGTCATATCTGTATAATTATCAACAGTTTTATCATCTCCATCTAGTAATGGACTTATACCATTGCTGGGATTTCTTTTGTTCTTAATATACTTTAAAACACTCCTTTTTATTGTGTGACCCCTTTGTCAGCAGAGGGTGCCATCGCAGTTCATCAGCCATGGTGACTACATCAATGAAGCCAATTGACAACTCTCCAGCACCACCTACAACAAAGAACTCAAAGAATACCCCGCACTACAATTCACCTATGAATTTGAGGCTATTATCAATAAGGTACGATTATGTCATAGAGGTCATGGAAGTCACAGAATCATTTTCTGCTGTGCTCCCAGCCAGCCCTGCTCTCACAGCTCCCAGCACCCAACCTGGTGGAGGGAGGACCCCACAGCTGCCAGGCCACAGAAGGCAGCTGGCAGACCCAGCATCTACCCAGCGGTGGCGGGCAGGTGGCAGGACCCTGTGCACCTGCCCAGCCACGGCAGCCAGGTGGAGGATCCTGCACAGCTCCCCAGCTGCAGCTGCAGCCAGGGCCAGTAGCTGGGGGATCCTGCTGCTACCAGCTGCCTGGGCAAGGAGACCCCACATCAGCCCATCCCCAGGGGCAGGGGGACCCTGGAGCTCCCATGCACCTCATTGATGAGGGACCCGGGAGCCCCAGGAGCAGTGGACGCTGAACTCACGTATCTCTTTTGTCAGAGATACTTTCAGTGAAAGTCAGGGATAGGTCACAGGCTGCTGGGAATTTTTGTTTATTTCCAGTGACCTGTCAATGACTTTTACTAAAAATAGCCATGACAAAAACTTAGCCTTAATCATCAAATCCTTCCTCACACAACTCCAGGAGAAACTCTACAAACTCACTCCCCATGAGCCCACCTCAGGGACCTTATACATGCTTCCTTTAGCAAGGCGATGACTCACCAGTGTGGGGCCTCCTGCTGGTCATCCTGGGAATTAGCTCTTCCAGCCCAGAGCTCCCTTTGCAGGCCTGTGTCTCGCCTGCTGCTGGCCCCCATGTCCGTCCTGGACCCCCATGCCCCCCTACATCAGGGTTCTGCCCCGAGCAGTAACCCACAGTCTCGGTCTCCCCTCCCAGGGGAACCCCCAACCCCCTATCCTCACCTTGCCTCAGTGGCCACTGCCAGACATCATCTAGCCCCGCTCACTGGGGCAGACTGCAGTCTGTAATGGCCACTCATCATTGGCAAGGGGTAGAACAAGCTGCCTCTGCCTATTCTCAGGCTGCCCCTCTGCAGCCCCTGTACCTTTCTGGGCCTTTATTAAGGCCTGAAGCCTGGGGGTTTACCAGGCTGGAGCTCCCCAGCTCCCTTTGCCCTTCCCTAGCACTGCTCTGCTTCAGGTACCTTCTCTCAGGCCACGTCTAGACTACGCGCCATATCGGCGCGTTAAAATCGATTGCTCAGGGATCGATATATCGCGTCTGATCTTAGACGGGTAACGATCCCTGAGCGCGCTTATATCGATTCCGGAACTCCACCAAAACCAACGGAGTTCCGGAATCGACATGGCGAGCTGCGGACATCGATCCTGCACGGTGAAGACGGGTGAGTAAATCGATTTTAGATATTCGATTTCAGCTACGCTATTCTCGTAGCTGAAATTGCGTATCTAAAATCGATTTTCACGCGTAGTGTAGACCTGGCCTCAGGCAACTAACCCATCTGACTCCAGGGCTAGAGTGAGACTTCTCCAGCTTCTGGCCCTCAGCCCTCTTATAGGGCCAACTGTGGCCTGATTGAGGTGTGGTCTCAGCTGTGGCTGCTTCTCCAACCAGCTTTTCCCAGCCACAACCCTCTCCAGGGCTGCTTTAACCCCTTCAAGGCCAGAGAGGGGTGACCACCCTACTACACTTCCCAAGATAAACAAACAAGGGAACCCAGGTAGACTCCATCATATCTGTCCATGGCATTCTTACCAAATTTCAGGACTCATAGAAACCATCCTCAAACCACTCACCACACAAATGGCCAGCTTCCTCCAGGACACAACCAACTTCCTCCAGAAACTCTGCAACATTAACAATCCCCCTCAGAACACCATCCTTGCCACCATGGATGTCATCTCTTTATACACCAACATCCTCACAATGACAGCATTGCTGCCTGCCTCAGCTATCTACAAGACAATGTACAACTCTCAGATATCCACTCCAAGCACTTTGCCAAACTCATCCATTTCATCCTCATGCATAACAAGTTTACATTCAACAACCATCATGGGATTGTCCAAATCATGGGAACTGCCATGAGTAATAGGATGGCTCCCCAATATACCAGCCTTTTCATGGGCCACCTTGAAGAAGAATTTCAGGACAGATGCCTGAGATACGTGAGATACATCTATGATATTTTCATCCTCTTGACAGATGACCTAATCTTCCTCAAAGATTTCCACTTCAACTTTAACAACTACTACCCATCCATCAAACTCTCTCTAGAACATTCCTGTACTAGCATCAACTTCCTGGACATCATAATCAACTTCAGCATGGAGCCCTACAGACAACTGTATACAAGAAACCCACCCATAACCACACTTACCTTTGCAGATTCAGTAAGCATCCCAAACACATCAAGAAATCTAAAGCCAGACATTCAGATTCCACAGAATATGCTTTAAGGAAACAGTCTGGAATACACATTTTAACACACTTAAAACCACCTTCACTAAACAAGGTCACTTCACCAGAGAAGTAGATCGTATCAGGGAATGGACCACCCAAATACCCCAAGAGAACTTGCTTCAATACAAAAAAACCCCAAAACCCTCCAGCTGTATACCCCTACTTGTAACCTGCCAATCCACACTGAAATCCATATGAGGTATCATTAAACAATTACAACTCTTACTTGATGGGGATAACATCCTGAAAGAAATCTTTTGCAAACCCCCTCTTCTGGCCTTCAAACAATCCCTCCAACCTCTCCAAGCTCATCAGAAGCAAGCTTCCCACAGACCAGAACACACCAACCCAAAGCAGCACTGGACCCTGTCACAACAAGATGCAAAACCTGCAGATATATCCCCACTGCTACAATGATCAATACCCACCCCGCAATATACCTTACAAGATCCATGGGTCCAACATATGCCTATCACAACATGTGGTGTACCTCATCCGGTGCACTATATGCCCCAGTAACACCCATGTGGGTGAACCCAGACAATCATTATGGTCTCGGATGAACTCACACACAAAAATGATAAAAGATAAAAACACCATATGACCTGTGGGTGAATATTTTTTGCAAAGTGATCCCGCTATATGTGACCTCTCAGTCCTCATCCTCAAAGGAAACTTGCACACCACCTTCAAAAGATGAGTTTGGGAGCCTACATTCATAACTTTGCTAAACACTAAAAATAATGGTCTTAATAAAGACCCTGGATTTATGGTTTATTACAACAGTCTGGAACCCACTAACACAATTTTTTTTGGCCTATGACAGCAGGGGTATTAATGGGCCACTTCACCTTGACTGGTATCTTAGAATATATGTTAACTATGTATGCTAAATAATCTGTTCCATCTTGTATTTAGCTGTGATACTCTGATTATGTTTCACTGTCCTGAAAAAGCACTTTGTGTAGATCAAACCATGTCTCCTTCACCAGCAGAAGTTGATCCAATAAAAGATCTTACCTCACTCACCTTCTGTCCACCAGAAGGGTGAAATTCATGATCACCATGAACAGGGGATTGGAGGGGATAAGAGCTATCCCAGCTCACAGTGAGCAGAACAGCTGCAGGGCCCTCCAGTAGTGCTGTGTCGGCCGCAGGGCTGAAGCAGAGGCCCTTGAACTCTGAGCACCCATATGTAGAGATGTGAGGAACTGGCTCTATGCAAATACAGAGCACACTCCGTCCCCATTTGATCACAAACTCCTAGCCTAGTTGGAGATGGGATATGCTATGATCAGGGGATATGGCATTCTTGGTGACTGCTCTGCAGCTACTATTCCTGCAGCCAAAGCAGAACCACAGTCCCACTATAGTGGGAGCCTTCCACAGCCCCTGGGCAAATGTCACATAAAATTAAGTGAAGTTGAAATCGCAAATTGCTCCATTGCTTTTGGACAGAGTGTATCTTATGTTTGTACACAGTGTGTTATTTTATATGTATTACAGTAGTGCCTAGCCCCATTGTGCAAGTGTGATACAAATAATAAATATTAATAATTGTCCTGTAGAAAGCAACCCCAAACATATAGCTTTTCAGAAGGACCACTTCCAGCACTGACATTGTGACCAACTAGAACTGGTCAAAACCAGGGAAGTATGTTCCTTAAAAAATGTTGAAAGAAACATTATGTTTGTTTCTTCAAAATGTTTCATGATATTTTTCATTTTTTGATTAAAAAATTTCAAAACAAGATTTTTTGAAACTTTTTCTATTTTTTTAAAATGTGTTTTGTTGGGGGAAAACCTACCCTCTTTATTTACACACACACTTTTTTCCCCAGTAGAAACAGAGTGTGTGTGTAGATAGATAGATAGATAGATTTTTCCCTCCCCCCAATAATTTTTGTTTAGGAATTTTGTCAGTTTCACCAAAATTGAAGTTTTCCTGCAACATTTTGTTTTAGTCAAAATGCCATTTTTCATCTAAAAAACTTTAGCAATATTTTGACTGATTCTACTTTCAACCCTTTAAAAAAAGCTATAAATTAGAATAGGAAAGACTGAAACAAATAGTAAAGTGACTATTCAGTCTCTCCGTAAATAAGTCTGTACTCCAGCGCATATCTGAAAAACTGTAGTTTTAATTTAACCAAGGGAAGAGGTGACCAATCAGGATCATGCCTTTAGAAGGAGCTCCCCATACATCCTTCCTAACAGCATCCTAGGTCCTTTCCCTACAAGAGGGATTTAAGACCATGCCTAACTCGTGGCCTACATTAGAAAATTTTACCACCATAGTTACGTTGGTTAGGGCTGTGGGGGGAAAAATCACCTCCCTAAATTGATATAGTTATGTCAGCAAAAGCCTTGGTATAAATGCAGTTATACTAACATAAAAGTGATTTGTGGTATAACTTATTCTGTCTGGTGAACTGGTGGCAGACATGATGGTAAAACTCGCTCTTTCGGTCCTCTCATTTGTCAGCTGGCAGTTGTTGTCATCAGACAGCTTGGTGCCATTCTCCCTCCCACCCCCGAAGTCTTTTCTTTTAAGGTGTTGCAAAAGGAATGTTCAGTTTAATAGCATATCCTCTTGTTATTTAGTCCCCCAGTTTCTGACATGCCAATTTTGGTACGTTGATTTCTCATCCCACATTTTTCTTGTTCACTTATAAAACAGTCCATGAATTATATCCATCATGCTGAGTGCTTAGGCAAACTCTAGGTCTATGTATCAACTAAGATTCTGTCAGGCTTAATGCTGGTACAATATTATTACAATTAAGTTGCTAAAACTGCAGTAAAATCTGTAGTGTTTTTCACATCTATATATTTGTGCTACATAACTCATGTGGCTGGGACAGACCTCATAACAACAAGAGCCATTAATCATTGCTGAGTTTTGCTGATAGAGATGGTTACACCCCTTAATGGAGAGAGTGATCAATTAATACCCAGTAAAAATCAACATATCCAGAAGAAACTCCTTATTACTCAATAAAACAGGTAGAAACCAGTTTACGGGACAATGGAGAAGGGGCCACTCCCACCCAAGGATGAGTTACAAAGGGTTACATCATGGACCCTCCTCCACCTTCACCATTGCATCCATTAGCCCTAGGGTCAGAACAGTCACATAGCCTGGTTTTTGGATAAAAGCTGCCTACTGAAAGGAAACAAGGTTCTTTTTACCAGACTGGATCCTAAGAGGCGAGGACTTTGCCAGGTAAAGGACCCAGAGCTGTCACAACTGCGATAAGCCTCAGAAGCTGAACCTGTAAGATTTTGTAGCGTTGAAGTTTTATGAGCTAATAAGCTAAGTTTACGTCTTTGTCTGTATTCTTAGAATTGGGCAAATCTCTCTTGCTTCATTTTCATTTAATTAATAAAGCCTACATAAGTTTATTATAGGATCAGACTGAGCACTGCCTGGGTGGGTAAAGGAGGGAGATCTAAGGAGGAACTGACCCTTGGTATGAGTCTGGTCCTTTTGGAACAGAGGAAGTTGGATTTTTTGGGACGTTATAGTAAAAGGTCCTAATATCACAGGCTCCACTTACTTGGTGCCAAGAGAGAGTGGAGATCCCAAAGGGACTGTTTAAACTCTACACTGAGGCTGGCAAAAGCTTAGGGGGTTAATAAGCAGTGTGGTTAGCTGCCATGTCTAAGAAGTTTGACCCACAGCTGGCACTGGATTAACTTCATTCTTATTGAACAATCTGCCATCTTGAGATACAATATCAGAGGGCTTTTTTGTTTGGATTAATTTAGTCTTTTCTGTCTAACTTTCATTGCAGAGACCCTTTACAAACTGGAAACCAACTCTCCTCTTTGCTTCTGTCTCAGTCAAATTTCTCCATATTCTTCAATTATTAGTCACAACATGTTTTTGTTCAGAAATCATGGGTGCTGAAATGCTACTGAGACTAGCTATATCCCAAACTTACTGACTCTCACAGATAATTCTTCTGCTTCTTAGCACTTCACCAAAGCTCCTTCTTTCTTTTGTCTGTACCTATGCATGTATGTAGTGGAGAATGGGGGAATTATTAACTTGAATCCTCAAGCCCTTTCTTTCTCTTAGTTCAGGGAGTTCAGGACCTCCAAGCAGGGATTTCATTTGTACAGTAAAATTACAGCTCATTAAATTGACTTGGCTTTGATAAATCCATTGGCGATGCTGTATATTAAGCTAACACCATTGAAATGAAATATACAGAAGGAGAAAAACAATTCTGGTTTAAGGAAAGAGAATGTGTTAATAATTTGCCCTGTGGTAGGTTTTTTGTGTTCTGTTCTTTAAATGCATGCACTCATGCTCCCCCGCTCATTATAATACTTCCACTGAGACACTACTATTCTGAGTGTTGTAACTGAAGTTTTTAGTAACTAAGCTTATAACTAAGTACCTCATTTTAGCAAGGTACTTAAGTATATGCCTAACTTTAAGCACACGAGCAACCTCATTGACTTCAATGGGCTATTCATGTACTTGAAGTTAGGCAGTGTGTAAGTACTTTGCTGAATTGGGGCTATAATTAGTTGGCCAAATTAGGAGGTCTAATAGCAGAGATAGTAACTCCTGCCTGAAGAAGAATACAGTACATAGCGTGCACATTGCTTAACAAACAGGAAAATCCAAACGAGGGAAGAATCAGGCCCAGTAACTTTGGGATGGTCCTTAAAACTGAATTATGTTGTACATGACTCAGATTAGAAGAATATAACATCAATTAAACCAAGTAAGCTCTTAACAGTTTTCTAATTTACAATTAATTCAATAGTTAATTGAACACTGATTCCAGAACACAGCTTTACAAAACTCATGTTCCTGTAGCCAAAGGGTGAGCGTGGTTCAAATCCTCCATTACATGACAAGAGAAACACGAGATGAACAATAACTTTTGTTTCTGGCAAAGGAAAAATGTCAAAGCAAAGAGCAGATAATTAATTTTAACATGGACAACACATCCTTCCACATTTACCAGGCCTGGTTTAGCACTGTGTTACTCCTCTTTCATGCTAGGGTAACTCCATTAAATTGCAATGACATTACACCAGAATAAAACTGGCATAAAGCTCAGACCGCCTCCTCTCAACAGCAACTCCAACCTCATTCTGCTGTGAAAAAAATCTCTTCCTAGTTTGCTGACAAGGATTAACAAATCCAAGCAGGCACTTGAATCCAGAATTGTACAGACCCTACCAGAAAAGCAGCACACACAGTCTGCAAAAAGAGGTACTAGAATCCAGGGGTGGCAGAACTGGGCCTTGCGTGTGTGGGGAGGGAAACTAGTGTCCGTCTCAATGGGAATACTGGGGGTAGATCTGTGTTTCCATTCCTCACTAGTTCTGCCCCCACAACGTCTGGCAGAGGTGAGAGCAGATAAGTACCTGGCTATGTTCTCCACATGTGGGTGTAAGGCAGAAAAAGAGGAAATGCAAGCAAAATCCAGAGGAGGCATTGCAGCCATCACTGGCTTGTGGCACACACGAGATCAAGGTGGCTGCAGTGGACCAGGTAGAACTCCTGGACCAGCTTGGTTCCATCTTCCAGCCACTTCCAGTCCCTGCAGAGACACCTGGCCTTGGGAAGGGGCAGGAGCTTGTGTGCCAGCTGTTCGGGTGGGGCAGGTGATAGGACAAGGAGACTGGCCTCTGGGTGGGAGACATCAGTGCTCAGGGCTGTAAGAGCAGCAGTAGGAACTTCCCATCCTGGAGCCAATCCCTCCCTACACAGTCTATAGCTCCCCTTGCTCCCTCTCCTATCCCTCTGTCCCTCCTGCTAGACTCATTGAAAGCACTGTAGCCTAGCAGCAGCCTACCCTACACTAACTAGGACTCAGAAGACCTGGGTTCTATTCTTGGCACTATATCTAGCCTGTTGGGTGACCTTGGGAGAGTCATTTCACTTCTCTGCGCTATTAGTGATACTGACATCCTTGGTAATGTGCTTGGAGAACTAGTACTATTGAAAAGCTAGGCATTCTCATTATTAAGCCAGTACCCCCACCTGTGACCTGGACCCATGCCTCTTTCTGGTGGTCAAAGCCATTGAGGAATGTGTAGACCCAGTGCTATCAGAAACAGACATTCTAACCCCTGCCCCCAGCAGCAATCATGCAGCAATGTGTCTCTTGTCCTCCAAATAGAACAAAAATCAACACTCTGTGCCAACAACCTCATTCAGTACCATCCAGTCTTGGATCTCCCATTTCTAGTCAAGGTGATAAAGATGATGATAGGAGACCAACTTCACCAACATTTGACCTCCACTGATATCCCAGATTCCTTCAAGCCAGATAACTGTACCAAAATAGCAGTGGAGTAGCAAAAGTGCAATAACCTGTCATCACAATAGACAGAGGTGAAACAACTATGTTGAGGCTGCTCATTCTACCACTGGTTTTTACCACAAGGTACTGCTGCCCTGCCTGTGTGTTCTGACAGGAACAGAATCATGCTACTTTGGCTAATCTAATTCCTTTCTCTCAGAAAGCAGCTGCTTCTCCTTGCTGTCAGTTCTGGTCTGTGGAGTGTCAATGTACAACCATTGAGGGACATAGTGAGACAACATGGGCTGCAATGCCAGTTATGTATCAATGACATACTGCTCTTCATGCTTTCATATCTTGCATAGACAGTGTGGCATCCCAAACATCTCAAAATATGGTGGACATTGGCGCCTGCATGGTGGAAACTGGAGACTGTTGAACAGTTGGCTCAAACAACCCAGAAAGGCTGGAAAGGGGAAATACTTTGAGGAACGGGGCAGCTACACCAGCTGCCCCTTCAATTAACCACATTTGCTCTCGCAAGAAATGCTTCTTCTTTTGCAACCCACCTCAGCAGCTACAATCGTCCAAAATATCAAAAATAATTCAGCCCATGTGCAAATTGGAAGAAATTGGAGAAAAAAATAATTACAGCAGCAGGCCCAAAGCTTTAGAACACACTCTCAAAGGAGATCAGAAGGAATCTACCTTTGCCATTTTCAGATGACAATGTAAAGCATTTCCCCAAAGAACCAAAGCAGAATAAACCCTGGCAGCACACTTCAAAGTAGAACTCAGTGATTATAGCAGAATAGGATGAAGAATTACATGTCCCTTCTGAACTGATCCCAGCATTTTCTACAACACATGAAGATACTATGATGTACGGTATTTAGAAATGCTGCCCTACAGCTAGACAGAGTAATGGAAAAGAATCCTTATTTCAAGTTATGGCCTACTTAATAAAACTGATAAATAAGACAATAATTGTCTTATATGAAATTTCCCATTTTTTTAAATGAAAAAGCTGACTTTATTTTCCAGGGTGTCATGAGTAGAAATATTTTCCCAGGGATTATTAAACCATAGGGTACAACAGTCTCTTCTATTTTAAGGGGATTGGCCACTCTCACTTGAAATGCTTCTTTTTGCTTCATATTTCCATATTATTGATAAGCTAGGGTTTTGAAATGGTTTCAATAAATTCATTCCTAATCATAGGGCTTCCTGGGGTTCCTAATGAACAGTCACTACATATAAGTATTGCATCCATAGCTATTTCATGCTTAGTTTTTATGAAATTTTCAAAGTCTTGTTAAAAAAATCAATCAAAGAACTGGAAAATGATTGTAGTTTACTTTTCCTAGCAAACTTTCAGTGAACTCTGATTCTGCAGTAGACAGACCAGTTTGCATGTAAAGATGAGAACATGTTTGTGATGCAGCAGTAATGTAGGTAGTACAGCCTGTTTGCATGAAAGCAGTTTTTATATAAAGCCGTTTTTATACAGAGAGAGGCAATGAGGATTCTAAACGTCTCCATTCTGTGCTCTTGGAGTCTTGACTAATGGCTGAGGTCGCGTTGCAGACAGCGTTGATTTGAGAGATATTGCTGCATAAATAAAAGCACAGCATGACACTTATGACTGAGAAAACCAGGCCCATGCAAAGTGCTGATTGGCTCCCCTTGCAATGGGATACAACTTGTTACAAATATACCTCTCCAGTTTGGGCCAGTCGCCCACAGGCTGAGCATCCTCCCTCCCGTCTGAAGTCTGATGTGAAATGCTCAGGTCCTGGCAGAACAACCAAAGTCTGTCCCCAGCTGGAAGGAACCGGTGGCTGAAAATGAAACAGCGTCCTTCCCCCTTCCCTTTGATCTTCGCTCTCTACTGCGTCTATGCTCTACAGTTCACCTCAGGTAAGACCCGATCTATCCCCATAACTGCCTCCTACGTACCCGATCTATGTGAATAAAGAATAGTCGCCAGAACAGGACTAATACAGAAACCTTAACTAGTTCCTCTCTCCCTCCCTCACACTCCTGGCTCTGCTTTGCAGTTCGGAGAAGCTAGACTCTCTTCAGACTCGGAGAACAGTTGTTCCAAACTAATTTGAACCTGATCTCTAACATTAAGCTCTTCCAAGGAGCAGAACGTGCAGGGCTGAAGGCTGCAAATAGTTTAAACGAAGGACATGGCTATTGGTGTCCATCCTCCCAAACCATCAGCGGCTAAAGACTGGAGGGGTGTTGCAGTTTTTAAGACTAGGCAGTGCTCATTTGAAGGGAGCAGGGCAGGAGGGGGCTGGGTGACATGCCCCTTACTTGATGAACCAGGGGACTCTTAGTAGGTGCACAATAGGTGCTTATAAAAGTGACCGGGACAAGTGACTTAAACATGAGAAATGGACATTTTCAATAAGCCCCGAGGGATTGGTGGGCAAAGAGGGAATGAATATAGCCCTGGGACCAGAGCCTCAACTGGAGTGCGGCCGAGTTCAGCGGAGCTACTCACACTGACGCCGGCTGTCAGTGCTAGAGGTGGCCAAGAGGCTAAAGCGAGCAGAGAAAGTTTTGGAAGAGAAGGCTGGGGACTGCCTCTTCTGCTGGCGCCTCTGTCCAGGGTGCTGAAGGGCGGCATCTACCCTCGGCTGCGCGCCCGGGGCTAGCACGGACCCCGCTGATGTGCCCGGTGGTGGGCACAGAGAACGGGGATGGGGGGGGGGGGAGGTTTCGGCATCACAGCACGTCCTGGAGGCAGTTCGGAGCGTGTGTGTGTGTACACTCCTGGGGGCCTGCCCATCCCGACATCTAGATCTGCCCCTGTAATGCACGCCAGGCGCAGGGTTGGATTGGGTTATTTTTTGCTCTAGGGTTTCACATTGGAAGGATGCTTTTTTTCTCTCTGTTGAAAAATATTCTTTAAAAGAACAAAACCAAGCACCCCTGCTAAGCCGGCTCTCGGCCTTAGTGTTTTAACCCAGCTTGGGTTCCATTTGTACCCGGGTTGTGGACCCATTATAGCTTTCCTGTGGTCTTGGAGAATCCGCGCCCTGAATTTGTACTGGGGTAGCTTTCAAATGAAGGGCACAGTCACCCTTTTCGTGTAAATTATATTTGTGGCTGCTTTATCTCAATAGGGTTTCCTCAGCCTGTTGCCGGTTCTGTAGATGCTCCAGACGTTCCTAAAAGCGAGGTACGAAACGTTTTCATAACATGGCAGTCATAAACTGGAAGCATGTTCATAACAGTGCAGGGGACACTGAAACACGGCTGAATTACCATTAGGAAATGAGAAACCGAATACACGTGATCATTTTCCGGTTAGCCAGTGGCTAAGGCTGCATTATTAAAAAGTCTTCGCTCCCCATTCTAATCACACGCACATAAATATGCAGAGTGGAAGGCTAAGAGGAGGTTAATTCTGGAGTGGATCTAGGGGCTTGCAGCCTTCTGTAGGTGATTGACTATGCTGCAATTTTGAGAGAGAAACAAGTTTGGTATCCCTTATATGGATTTTACAAAGAGAATAAACAAGCGAATAGGACACTAAACAAATACATTACTGACTAATTTACTTACAATTTCCCTAAGCTAATTGAAACTATAAGACAATGCAATGATCAAATCTAGGTTACAGTTGAGGTTGAATTGATAAATCAATGAATTAACAATAACACGAAATGGGGTAATGTCTGCTTGATCACCTCCCGGTTAGCGTACGTCTATAAAGCAACCTTTTGCTACCCATTTTAACAAAATACACACATTCAGAGTATCCGAGCTCGGAAGGCCTTGATAGAATATTACTAAAGCTACATTTTCTCACGCTAAAATAGGGGTTTAAGTGTATAACTGATCTTAATGTCTAATCTTTATTTTTAAGCTGGTACTGTGTTTCAGTCAGTGGACAGAACTGTCTAATCAACCCCAGGTAAATTGACTTTATAATTTATTGAACTGACTCCACTCTTCCAGGCACATTGGCTATCCCATAACAATTAAATTTAGTATCTGAAATGATAAATATAAATGCCTGTTCCATCTCCTCCAAGGTGTTGAATACTCAGCTGTAATGATGTAAATAGTTCTGCTGGCTTATGTCCTATTTTCCCATATTATCATTTAGTGAAATTCAATTGTAAGTATTTGTTTTTAATGCAGCATATGATTATGCTGACATAATTAATATATTAACAACTTTTTCCTGATAGAAAATATTGTGTAATTTTTATATCTGGTAGCTGCAGAAAAATTTACTCTGGAATAATGCCATTGGCTTCAGTAGAATTACTCCTGATTTAAACTGTTGTGAGATGAAAATCAGGCTTCTTACCTCAAAAATCAAGTACAAAACATACCATAAATGAATGTATGTTTAAAAAATTATTTTTCTTTTAGATCTTCAGTAAAGTAATGGATCTTTGTAATGCTATTTTTAATAGCATGGTGATAGAGGAGGTAAGATCTAATGATTTTCTTTCCTTGAAGAAAACTTTCCCAACCTTTTGTCCAAACAAACAGAGTTTGACTTTCATCATTATCTTTACTAGGAAAACAACAAGAACATGTATAGAAGAGTAAGTATTTTTCCATCTTAGTAATATATGCATATAACTTCAACTCTTAGATTTGATATGACTATATACTAAAATTGCTCTTTTTATGCAGTTTTTATTTCACTACTCCAGAATTCAAGAACCAACATATCCATTTAAAACTGGGGTCAGTATTTTAACATAATCATCACTTTTGCATAGCATAAATATGTGAACAAGATGCTTACTAAGTCTATGATTCAGCAATGTACTTCAGCATATGCCTAACTTTCAGCATGTGAGTAGACTCATTGATTTCAATGAGGGTGTCTCACATGCTTAAGTACCTCACTCAATCATCTATAGAAGTTCAGGCCTGTGAGATACTGAGTCGTGTTGACTAAAGCCAATGTCAGGATCAGTCTCCAAAGCCATTTTTTTCCTTTTTGGTTAATGCTAATTATTCAAGAGATTTACCCACAAAAACTAGAGAGCTCCTCAAACCCTGTTGATATCTGAATGGCTTTAGTCAGAAAAGGATAAAATGCACCATGATTATGGAGTTTCAGATAATGTTTACTCAGGTCATGTGCAATGACTTTAAAATAATTACAGGAAGTGTTTTTAAAAGGTGCGTCTCTATCTTTCCTATACTTTCTCAGTTTCTTTACCTTCTAATTCTGAGCACAGTTTTTAAACATTTGAATATAAAAGCATTACAATATTTACATTGTATTCTAATTTACAGCCCCAGCCCAAAAACAAAAGCAAAACAAAATAAAAACCAAACACCTTTTAGACCTTGACTGGGTAGTAAATATATTTAATACAATGTTAGCTAAACCACAAACCCACAAAATGTTGATTAGGGGTTTCCCAAAGTCAGCTAGAAATTATGGGCGGAATCCTGATCCCATTGCAGTCAATGGTAGTTTTGCAGTTGACTTCAGTGGATCCAAGATTTCACCCTATCTGATCATTCTTCAGGCCTGGAACATGACTCATATTGCATCTTTCCAAGTGATGTAACTGACCTTTGCCACATAGCAGTTTGTAGCTATGTTTCCAGAATGTGGTCTATTTGGGGCCTTATCCGAAGCTGTAAGAATGGCTCAGAGCCAGGATTAGGTCCAGCTGGGAGGTGTGGAGAAGGAGGGATTCATGTGAACTCTGAACATTTGTCCAGCTTCACAGATCTATTAGGACATGAATCTCTCTGTCTCTGGCCCACCTGAACTTTCCCCAATACCGTGGAAACTATCAGTTAAAATCAGCCTTAGCATAAAATGGCTTTTCTTATTGAATAGATCCTCCTCTTACATGGTCCTATGAATTTGTGTGGTATCATGTGGATTAGAGTTTGATTAAGGCATTAAGAGTAAATTTTAACACAAGGGATGACATCTTTGCCCCACTGAAGTCAATGGCAAAATACCCAGTATTTCACCCAAAATGTGTAGTGTTTTTTAAAGTCATCCGAAAGAACTGGGTAGAGAGAGATTAGTTTCTCCCTCCAGTCTTTGTGTAAGATTTACAGCTGGAGTTTTCAAAGGAGCCCAAGGGAGCACCCAAATCTCATTGAATTTAGGTCACTATCTCAACTAGACTCCTTTGAAAAATTCAACCTGTGATTATTACAAAGCCTTGTTAAGAAGCTCATGTTTTGGAATGATTCTGCACTAAAATAAATTAAGTTGTATTATAAATAAGTCTGATTTTTGAAGCTCCAGACTATCAAAAACTTTTAGTCAGTGACTATGTTTGAATGTTCTGTGTCTAATTGATCTTAACACAAAACTAGTGTTCACAATATCTCTTTGTTGTAGTCTTCCCCTGTGCATCCTTTAATGCGCCTTGCTTCAAAGCTCTCTGAGAGAAGAATGAAAAGATTCCTTGATCCAGTATGCACTTGTTTCTTTCATAGTATTTTATGGTACTAAAATTTAATTTCAATTTTTTAATAAATCATTGTCTCAATGTTTGAACTGTGAATATCTAACAAAAGAAAATCCCCTTGCTTCATATCCTGTCTCGAGCTCTCCTCTTTCCTTCTCTATTTTTTTCCTTTTTTAAATTTATCTTCCTTCCCTTCCCTTTTCAACCTCATCTCCCCTTTTCTTCCTCTTGCTGTGTGTTCCCCATTTTCTGGCCTCTCTCCTCCTTCATTTTTACATCCTTGCTCTTGTCTTCCATTTCACTTACTCATCTTTAAAACTTATCCCTGATCATTAAATCCATTCACTGGGGCAGTTGCTGCTGTCACTGATCTCTGCTGATGCTACTAAATGTTTTTTTTTCCATTTAAGGTCCAGTCAAAGTCAGTGGGGCTCTACAAGGATTTGTCCTTGCAGATCAGATTGAAGAATCAGAGCCTTCACTGACACAGGGCTTGATCTTGCTGCCGCTGAAGTCAATGGCAAAACTTGCATTGACTTCAGTGGTGCAAGATTGGTCCCATAATGAACTACCTTCTGAAAAATAAGTACAGCATGAGCTGAGTTTAGTAGCAACAACCCAGATTGGTTTCCTGTCTCTAAGATTTCCACTGATTTTTTTTTTTAAATCCAACAACATTTCAACAAGGAAAGAAAAATCAATATTACTTTGAAACCTGGTGAATGCTATTCCTTATGTTCCCTTCAGTTCAGGCATTGCATTGTTCTCAAGAGCATGTCTGTCTAATCTGAATTACAGTGACAAGAATGTATTTACCTTGAAATCAGTTAAAGTAATACTTAAAATAAAGGCAGCAAATTTTGATTTGCTTTTAGATTTCCTATAACTATCTGATTTGTGTTTAATGTTCTCACTTCCAAAAAAAAATAAATGGATTAGAGCAATGCACTTAACCTGTACTGGAGGATTATGAAAATCTCATGAACAGCTGGATATGTTAAAACTGATATGCACTATCAACTTGCAGGAATCACAAATTGCTGCTGCAGAGTTTACAAAGAAGGTACGTTAACTTAATTTAGATTAAAAAAATCGGAGACCACAGTTGTTCTGAACTAGTTCACATGCTGCTTCTGAGAGATAATCAATCACTTCTAAGTCAGCCTTCAAGCTATTTTCTAAAGCCCATGCAACATCATATTTAATTATGGTATTTTAATATAAGTACATCAGACAAAATGGATGATCCTTGACAATTCCCTCTCGGTATTAATGTTTAATCAGTAGTTCAGGTGAATGGACACTGGGGACTAGCAGTATCTAGTTATTTGCATACCGCTGAAGAAGCTCCTGAATTATTGATGACAACAGCTCTGACAGTGACACAGAGACTTGTCAATATAGCCATACTATAGTTTAATAATACACGTATTTTTAATGGTTTGTGTTTTATTTTACAGGATAGTGCTGGTACCATGGGACGGCCTTTTTTTCTTTTCAGGGTATCAGATTTGTCTTTTCTCTCTTACAATTTTGAATCATATACAATTTCAAATATTCATAGAAAACAATATAAAACCATTTACATCTAAAACTTGTTGTCTGGTATTCTATAGATGCTGCAGTCCAAAGTCATTGCTTGAAAAGCTTAGGGAGCCAAAGTGGTGTGGTGGATAGAATAAAAGGTCTATAAGACTCTGAAATCCTGGGCAATAATGGGTTAAAACTTTCTGTTGCACAGGGGTGACCATTAAAATATTATCCCTTGAGCTGTTCTACCTAGAGATAGAGTTGGGGGCCAAATGTTTATTTCCTATTAGACTGACTAGTGCAGTGGCACTAAATTCAGCAGACAAACATAACCATTAGCAGTGCACTGACCAAATGATCCGATTAATACATTCAGTGCACGACAGAGTAAAAACCATGGAAATTATGAAAATCTGTGGTTAATTTTTTTCTTATTGTGACTGTTGGATCTTTGCCCAAAGTATCTTGCTGATCCTGTTCTAACCCAAATTCAGCTAGTGACACATTATGTTGACCTGGGCAAAATGTTTTCAACATGCCTCTATCAACACAGCAAGAAAAATCAGTTAAAAAGAAGCCCTGACTATAACCGGGGCCCTGATTTAGCAGGATACTTAAAAATGTGCCTAGCTTCTAAACAGGTCAGTATTCCAAGTGATGTCAGTGGTACGAGTCACATGATCAGAGTTAGGCATACGCTTATATATCTTGTTGATTGTGGCCAAAATGCTGCATAAAAAATTAATCAGATTCTTCAGCTGTTGGTCCAGAGGCTGACTGAAGATGTTACAGACCATGGGAATTCACCCAACCCACAGATAAGCCCTATTTCCACTCAGGACCCATAACCCAAGTGTGGTAAATTTAGAATAAGATTTTGTGATTTTCCTAAATGCACTATGGGAGTCATTTTTTGCTGCATTTACTTGTCTGACCTCAATATGATTATTTAATTACATTTTCAGCCTAGAAATGGAAGAACTATTGAAGATGGTGGTGAGTAGCCTCTGAAAGGTGATTTTAAAAGGCTTCATTCTATTTACTTAACAAATAATAATCTTTGACAGAAAGTGTTATTTAGAAATAATTTGTTACATGCCTAAGCCCCTTCACTACTAGCTGCTCTGCACAGGGACAGGTGTCTATCTGCACAGAACCACTTGAAGGATTAGGGGGTCTTATATGTGCATTGTCAACAAGCTAATGAAGTTGAATTTTTTTTATAAAGTGGGCTTGTTATAACTTTAATGCTCTGTCAAAGAAGTAGTAATACAAGCATAAAACATTTCTACCTTTTTCCTGTTCCAAACTTGGAAATACTATTATTTACACAACACCCAAAAGCATGCAAGGTGCTCCACAGAGATAAATATAGAATCATAGAATCAAAAGGTTGGAAGGGACCTCATGAGGTCATCTAGTCCAACCCCCTGCTAAAGGCAGGACCATTTTCCCTAAATAATCCCAGCCAGGGTGCGGTCTAGCCAGACTTTAAATAGCTCTAAGGATGGAGATTCTACCACCTCCCTAGGTAACCCATTCCAATACTTCACCACTCTCCTAGTCAAAAGTTTTTCTAATATCAGCCTCGACTTCCGCAACTGCACTTCAAACCATTGCTCCTTGTTCTGTCCTCCGTCACCACTGAGAACAGCTAGCTCCCTCCTCTTGGAGCATCCCTTCAAGTAGTTGAAGGTTGCTATCAAATCCCCCCTTAGTCTTCTCTTTTGCAGGCTAAATAAGCCCAGTTCCTTCAGTCTCTCTTCATAAGTCATGTGCTCCAGTCCTCAATCATTTTTGTTGCCCTCCGCTGGACTCTCTCCTTGTTCCATGTCCTTTTGTAGTGTGCGCCCAAAACTGACACAAATTCCAGATGCGGCCTCACAGTGCCGAATAGAGGGGAATAATCACATCCTCGATCTGCTGGCAACACTCCTACTAATACAGCCCAGTATGCTATAGCCTTTTTGGCTACAAGAGCACACTGTAGGCTCATGTTCAACTTCCATCTACCGTAACCCAAGATCCTTTTCTTCAGCACTGCTACTTAGCCAACAGTCCCAGCCTGTAGCAGTGCATGGGTTTTTCTGTCCTAATGCAGGACTTGCACTTGTCCTTGTTGAACTTCATGAGGTTTCTGTGGCCCACTTCTCATGTTCTAAGTCTCCTGAATCCCTATCCCTGCCCTCCGTCAGCGTGTCACCACTCCCCCACTTGGTGTATCTGCAATTTACTTAATGTGCAAGCTATCCATCATCAAGATCATAATGAAGACATTGAATAGAACGGGCCCTAAGAACAGACCCCTGGGCACACCACTTGTTACTGGTTGCAACTAGAGAGTGTGCCATTGATACCTACCCGCTGAGCGCCGTTGATTCAACCAGTTTTCTATCCACTCACAGTCCATTCCTCAACCCATACTTCCTTAGTTTGATGATGAGAATGCTGTGGAAACCGTGTCAAAGCCTTACTAAAGTCAAGTATACATCACAGCTTTGCCCCATCCACAGGTCCAGTCATCTCATCGTAGAAAGCAATCAGGTTGGTCAGGCATGATTTACCCTTGTGAATCCATGCTGACTGCTTCTGATCACCTTGTTTCTCTAAGTGTTTCAGGATGGATGCCTCAGCACCTGCTCCATGATTTTTCCAGGGATTGAGTGAGACTGATTGTCTGTAGTTCCCTGGATCTTCCTTTTTCCCTTTCTTAAAGATAGGTACTATATTTGCTTTCTCAGTCCTCTGGACCTCCCTGTTCGCCTGAATTTCAAAGATAATGGTCAACGGCTCTGCAATCACATCAGCTAACTCCCTCAGCACCCTCGATGCAGTTCATCGGTCCCATAGACTTGTGCATGTCTAACGTCTTTAAGTAGTCCCTAACCTGACCTCTATCACAGTGGGCTGCTCTCCTCCTCTCCTCTCTGCGTTCCCCAGTGTAGTGGTCTGGGAGTTGAGTCCTGCCCGTAAAGACTGAAGTGAAGAAGGAATTGAGTATTCAGCCTTTTCCTATCTCCACCACTAGGATACCTGCTCATTGAGTAAGGACCTACACCATCCCAGTCCTCTTCTTGTTGCTTACAATACTTGTAAAACCCTTCCTATTTCTTCACATCCCTTGCTAGTTTCAACTCAAATTGCCTTTCTTGATTCTATCCTGCAGACCGAGCAATAATCTTTATGCCTCCCCAGTATCTGTCCAAGCTCCATTTTTTGTAAGCTTCCTTCTTTTGCTTCGCTCACCACTGAGTTCCCTGTTAGCATGCTGGGCACTTTCTACGCTTGCTGTTCTTTCTGCACATTGGTATGTATTTCCTGTGCCTTAGCATGGTTCTTTAAAAACTGCCAGCTCTCCTGGACACCCATCCCCTCTCAGTTCAGCTTCCCAGGAACCTGCCCATCATTTCTCTAAGGGAGCTGAAATCCGCTTTTCTGAATCCAGGGTTTTGTGTTCTGCTTCTCTCCTTCCTTCTTTGACCACGGTTCTGAACTCTACCATGTCATGATCACTGCTGCCCAGGTTGCCGTTGCACCTTACTTCCCGATCAACTCTTCTCTGTTGTGAGCAGGAGGTCGAGAGCGCAAGGCCCTCGTTGGTTCCCCCAGCATTTGTACCAGGAAGTTGTCCTCAGCAATCTCCAAAATTCTGGATTGCCTGTGCACTGCTGTATTTCTCTCCCAGCAGATACCAGGATAATTGAAATCTCCATGAGAAACCAGGGCTGTGATCTACAGACTTCTGCAGTTGTCTGTAAAAAGCCTCATCCACCTCTTCTTTCTGGTCTGGTGGTCTGCAGCAGACACCCACCATAACATCCCCCTTGTGACATTCCCCTCAAATTTAACCCAAAAGACTTTCAACGGCTCATTTCCAGTTCGTAGTGGAGCTCTGAGCATTCATACAGTTCTTTACATACAGCGCTACTCCTCCCCCTCTTCGCCCCTGCCTATCCTTCCTGAACAGCTTATACCCATCCATGGCAGTGCTCCAGGTATGCGAGCTATCCACCATGTTCAGTTATGCCAATAACATCGTAATTCCCTGTCTGTGCAGTACTACTAATTCTTCCTTCTTGTTTCCCAGGCTCCTCGCATTTGTGTACAGGCACTTTAAAAATTCAGCAACTGCCCTACTTTCTTCTGCTGCGCTTATTCCCCTGTTGCATCCTCTCCTTGAATTGTCTCCTGGTGTTCTCTTTTCCTACACACCTCAGATATAAGGGCTTCATTAGGACACTTAAGGCAATGATTTGATTCCCCCACTCCCAGTTCCGATTACTTTCTCCTTTCTCCTGCCATTACAAACCCGGCATTCTTCCAAGTTCCATCCCTTCTCCAGGTTTCCCTCTTGAGACTACCTTGGGCTGGTCACCTTCCCCCGTCGAACCTAGTTTAAAGCCCTCCTCACTAGTTAGCACAGTCGACATCAAAATGCTCTTCCCTTCCTTGACAGGTGGAGTCCATCTCTGCATAGCAGTCCTCCTTCTGGCACAGTAGTCCGTGGTCGAGGAAGCCAAAGCCTCCTGATGACACATCTCTGCAACAGCGCATTCACCTCTAGATGCATATGTCTGCCTAGCCCTACCTTGACCGGAAGAATCGAGGAGACCACCACCTGAGCACCGAACTCCTTCACCCGTGCTCCGAGCCCTGTAGTCACCCTTGATCTGCTGAGGATCACCTCTCGCATATCATTGGTTCCCAATGGATAAGAGTAGCATGGGGAGTAGTCAGTGGGGCGGATGATTCTCGACAATCCCTCCGTAACGTCTCGGATACGGGGCCCGCAGGCAGCATACCTCCCGAGAGGCCTGTCAGGCAACAGATGGGTGCTTCCGTCCCCTCGCATCGAGTCTCCAATCACCACAACCTGTTTTCTCCTGGGTGTGGTAGAGGGATCCTCTCAGCCTCAGGAGTGCATGCTGCTTCCTCTCCTCCCTCCTCATCTCCAGCGCCACATAACGATTCTTCACCAGAAGGAGGGTGTGATGGGACAGGGGTGGAACACTGACGGCTGTGAGAAGTATGGCTGCCAGTGTCCTCCCTGTGCAAGAGCCTCTTCATCTTTCTCGGGTGGTGTACAGGAGCCCTCTGCACCTGGAGAGAATCCTCAGCCTTCACGTCTCATCGTGGATCACTATCAAGATCTTCTCCAGGGCATGGATATCCTGAGCCTAGACACCTCCTCCCGTAACTCTTCGCCACATGCCTCCTGAGGAGAATCACAGAACCTGTCACATTGACCCCCCCTCCCCCCGCCCGATGGTGAACAAGTGGGAATGCAGGCCACAGTCCCGTGCAAGTCCACACCAGGATTGGGTAGAGACATCCATGGACAGAATGTCTGTCTGGATACAGGCGCTAGTGGAGGAGACAGAAGGGGGCTAGCACAGCAGCGCGCCTCTTCACCATAGAGCTTCCCCAACTCCTTCCCTCACAAACTCCCCTGTTGGCTGTCCCCTGTTCGCAAGCTCCCTCTGGTCACTTGGCCTCTGGCTTTTAAAGCCTTCTTTAGCCTAGGTCAGCTCTTGCCCCTCCTTAAGCACACAGGGGAAGGGCTGATCACAAGGCTGGTTGAGGCTGATCAAAGGTCAGCAGAGAACAATGGTGCAAACAGGCCCAAGACACACAAGCAATCAGGCAATCACAGTCCCAAACCCCACAGTAACACAGTAACTAAGTCCCCTCTAGGAAAGAGGCAAACACACAGTTAGTAATTCCCTTACCACAAGCTTCGCTCTGTCTCTGGCTTCTTCAGCTAGGGTCTTTCACAGGGCTGCACCAACTCCTTCCCTCACAAACTCCCCTGAAATGCTTATAATCCAAACACACCTGATACTACAGCAGAACCCACTAACATGGATCCTTGCACTCATATGGAGGCCCATTGACATTAGGATTGAGACCTAATCTTAGATGAATAACAAACAAACAATAGGGGTGGGTCAGTGAAGAAAGACAATGGGTTATAATAATAGCACATGCTCGCTCAGTTTCAGTGTGCTCACATCTTGATTGTTCTATGAAAGTCACAATTAGGTTTTAATGGTAAATTAAACAGATATTTGTCTATAAAGGAAACCACGTGCTCTTTCTCCCTCCCCCATCTTCTCCCAACCCTTCAAAAGAAAAGATCACTATTTCCTGTTTGTGAATTATCTGCTTCCATTGCAACTGGTAATGCTGGTGATAAGAAAGGATGATGACTAGAATGACAGAAAAAAAAATCTATAAAAATATACTTTTGATATTAAACAATTTAAGGAAGAAACAAGCCACAAATACACTACCTGATCAATCGAGAGATGTGGAATGACCATGCCTAGAAGAGTGACACTAATTGTGGTTAGTGTAAGAACATGTTTAAACACTTTGGGTGAAATTCATCCAATGCCAGGGCCAACAGAAGGTATATGGCAACAAATAAACCCCACCTAAGTGTTATTGTATGGACTAAGTGTGCCTTGCTGCTGTGCCTCCTTTAAGGGCATCAGTTTTCACCTGCTGTGCAGTGTGTCTTCTAAAGGGTCAGCTTAATGGGCTGCAAAACAAACACTATGCTCCCTAGCCTTCAAGAAGAAGGCCTCCTAGAGGGTGGTAGACCTTGGTGATGAAGGAAAAAAGTGTGTAGGGAGGAAGGATTTATAGTGTGGGTGAAAGACCTAGACTCTGGATAGTTGTTCAAACTTTTTGAGGTTCATCCACTGCTTGCAAGAGCTAAACTTTTGTGCCTTTATATTTCTAGCTTTGAGATGGATCTGACATACAGAAGTGATTTTTTTTCAGCACATCATTTAAGAGCTCAACACAAAGCATAGTCCTAACATGTGCTAATTTCTTTCAGAATTCCATGGAATATGAAGCTCATGGGTTGACTTAACATCTTGAAGACTTGATTTATACAAAGAAAAAAAATCCTGTTGGACTTTGTGTCTATTGTTTTAAGTGACTCATTTGACTAGAGGCTACTATTCCATAATAAATTTGCAGTCATTAGTTACTTTGTACTTCTTTACATTTTTTCATTGTCAAGTTTTACGCACACACTTCTGGTCACTGAGCAGTTATCAGCCTTTTTTATGTTACACTTCTTTGTCTGCCTCCAAAATAGAGTTCTTTATTGACAGGAAACCAAATCAAATATATTAAGATAATATGATAAAGAACCATTCTCAAAATGTTTTCTCTATCATCTTTTTTTGTAAGATGACTTCTGTTAGGATTATACATGATCAACATGCCCTTTTTATGACTATGCAGTGTATTTTGTTTAGGATTTGAGGTACACATTGTGCTACCCTAAATTGCACAGCACAACAACATTTTCGTAAATGAATTATCTTCTCCAAAATAAGAATAAAAAGCTGATCATGATAACTGATAGGTTCAAATAATCTACTCTGAGTGTCACTGATCAATGACAATTGTTACTGACTGACCGTATCTGACCAATTTGCCAAAATGGAAACTGTGGTCTACCTTTTTCACCCTTCCCTTACTAAGCATCAGAAAGAATAAATCAGGGATCAAATTATGAGATGTGCTTGTCCCTGTGCCTCAGCGGATCACAGCTGAGAATTCCAGATTCAGGATAAACTGCAGAGAAATAGGGCAGACCCACCACAAACTGGTGGTTATTCTATCATTAGACTATACCAAGACAGTAACAAAGGTAAACTTCTGTCTCTCCACACTGGTTAACAAGAAGTCAGAGATGCAGTCTCCTAAGGCATCCTAGCCCTTGTCTCACCAACCAGACACTGGACTCTATTATGAGTGGTTACTAAAAACCAATTTAATTAAATATAGGGTCCTTTTAATCCCAAGAGATCAGCCACTTAACCAGGTCAATATATAACCCAGATGTTACCCAATAATCACACTACTGCCAATCCTTTAGTAACTAAAATCTAAAGATTTAATGTAAAATGCAAGAAGAGAGTTATAAATGGTTAATAGATCATATGCATATAACCATTGCAAAGTCCTTATATCAGGTTTGTAGCAGTGATGGAATAGAGTGCTGGCTTGTAAAGTCTCTCTGGTAACTTGCAAAAGATTGGAAGGTCCTCAGTTCATATTCAAAATACCCCTTTTAGTTGTAAAACCACAGAATCTGAGAATCAGGGCAAGAAAGAGGCAAAATGGAGAGCTCTCAGGGGCCTTTTATATCCTCTGCCATGTGCCTGGATATTTACCATCTCTGTTTGTGGAAAGTTATTGGGCTAAGATGGAGTCCAGGATCACGTGAGTATATCACATGTCCTTACATGAGTCATTGGCCATATTCTTGCTGATGCAGCTACAAGAAGAGCTTTGTGGAGAATTGATTCTTCTTAATGGCCCATCAATCATGAACAGGCCATTCACAATGGGCTGGGAAGACTGTATGTAAAGTACCTTCTAGGTGTTACCCCAAGAACAAACACATTCGAGATACAGATATATAACCAATATTCAAACTTCAGATGCAGAGATGATACATGGATTTAGCCAGCATAATGACATTTGATAGACTAACTTTTTCACTGACACCTTACATGACACACTTTGTATAAGATTTGTTACAATTGTAGAACAATGATACAAAGGGTCATTCTCAATCAGACAGCATCACAGGGCTGAACATCAGAATGTTCCATTGAAGTCGTTTTTTTTTTCTGTCTGTCCAGCAGCCTGTGGTATTTGTGCCCTGGGAAATGGTCAGAACTAGACTTGAGAGGGACTCCAATGCTAGAGGAATTGTATGCATAATATTTATGTGGTTACTTGATCAAAGTGTATAAGCACTTTCATGGGGAGAAACTATCAGGTATTAAAAGGCTTTTTAATCAAGTAGAGAAAGGTATAACAAGAACCAGTGGCTGGAAACTTAAGCCAGACAAATTCAGATTAGAAATGAGGCACACATTTTTAACAGTGAAGGCAACTAACCATTAGAACAAACTACCAAGGGAAGCGGTGGATTCTCAATGTCTTCAAATCTTTGCCTTTCTGAAAAAAACAAAAACAAAAACACATATGCTTTAGCCAAACAACTTTTTGAGCTTAATACAGGAGTAATTAAATGAAGTTCCCTGGACCATGTTATATAAGACACCAGACTAGATGATCTAATGCAGCGGTTCCCAAACTGGGGTTTGTGAACCCCTGGGAGTTCGCAAAATCTCACAGGGGATTCTCAGGAAAAGATTCCCTAATGGCAGACAGCACTGTTCTTATGATCCCCAGGCATCATGGCGCCTCTTGATTTCCAAGAGCTAAGCAGATCAAAGCAAACATATCTATCATACTGAGGAGATTTAAACTTCAAGATTCCTTATAAGAAATGGAAAGAGAGGTGGATATTTTTTTGCTGTTTTAAAAATTAAATAGGCAACTAGTATTGTTAAAATTATTATGAAGAACAAGTTTAAGCTTTGTTGTAATGTGCGCTGTTTGCCTGGACTGCTCAAGACCTGAATGCTTGTGTACGAGGAACTCTTGGTCAGCTTCTTAAATACCTTCATGCTGTTTCACATCTGATACTTGATGAAACATAGGAGCCTTGTCTTATAACAGGCTTATTCAAAGTGATACAAGCTACGAAAGTGAGATCTTGGAAGAGTGTTGCCATTTTCATAATGTAATAAAAATACTGTAATGATAAATAATAATTAATAAGAGTGTGTAATAAGCATGTCATAAAAACAAATTTTATATTTCCAAGATAGCTGCTT